>NC_052166.1:37119435-37451188 GCF_902713615.1 Scyliorhinus canicula | reverse complement strand
CCCCACATCCTCCTCTTCCCCCCCTCCTCCTTTCTTCCACCCCCCTCATCTCTTCCCCCCCTCCTCCTCTTCTTCTCTTCCCCCTCCTCCTCTTCCCCCCCCCTCCCTCCTCTTCCCCTTTCAGTCATCCTGCCCACCCCATCATCCTCTTCCCCACCCCCTCTCATCTTACAACCCCATCCTCACTCGTTTCCCCCCCGTCCTCCTGCTTTCCCCCCCTCCTCCTCTTCCCCCCCCCCTCCTCCTCTTCCCCCCCTCCCTCCTCTTCCCCCCCCCCCCTCCTCTTCCCCCCCCCCCCCTCCTCTTCCCCCCCCTCCCCTCCTCTTCCCCCCCCCTATCCGGTAACTCTGAATAGCTACCTGATCCTGAAACTCTTTTCAACCGCACTTCAACTGCTTTCCTGCTTTAATGACACAGTCAATTGCCACCCTGCCATCTTCAGTGCGACCTCTGATTTTGTCAAGATATGGCTTTTCATGGCTAGCTTCACCACATTTTCTCCAATTGTATTTAGTCCGGCAGTTCATTGCACGCTGTTTTACCCACTTTAAAGCCCAGCGGTGCCATTACTCAAGGATTCTCCCATTTCCACCTACGCCTCCTCTTCCATCACCCTCTAGGTGTCTCCTCTCCTCTATCCATTTTGTGATGTTTATCCCTGCTGTCAAATGCGTCTATTGTCATGTACCCCCATCTCATCTCAGTGAATCCTTAAAAATCCTTGTCCATTCACTGGATGATACTTTTTGCTCCACTGTTTGTGGTTCTGAAAACCACTTCCGTCTTTCCACCTCTCTGTCTCTCTCAATTGCCTTCATCCTGCTACTTTTAATTTCCTTTGGTCTGTATCTATTTCTGTTTATTCTGCTTATTCTTTCCTCTTGCAGCCAGTTTCATTTGTCTGATCTGTCGTTAGTGTGTGCGCTCTGCCCAAAGACAGGTCCTTGGCACAACATCTTCTCCATGTCCCTTTATCCTGCTCCAGTATTTTATTTTTCCAAGAGATTCCTTCAGATTTCAAACCATTCAGAATTGGCATTCCCTTCCTTTCTAGTGCCCCTTTTTAATCCTTGAAATCTTATCTCACTAATATCTGTTACTCGTCTATCTGGAGAATCCCCAGTGCAGAAGGAAGCCATTTGGCCCATCGAGTCTGAACCAGCTCTCCAAAAGAGCATACTACCTAGGTCCACTTCCCTGCCCTTCCTGCTCTATCCCATAACCTAACCTGCACATCCCTGAGCACTTCAAGGAGCAATTTAGCAGAGCCAATCCACATAACCCATACATCATTGGACTGTGGGAGGGAAGCTGGAGCACCTGGAGGAAACCTACACCGACATGGGGAGAACATGCAAACTCCACACAGACAGTCACCTAAGGCCCGGATTGAACCTGGGACCTTGGCACTGTGAGGCAGCAGCGCTAACCACTTTGCCATTCCCAATCCAGACAAGGCAGACTCCAAATCAAGCTCTTGACCAGTCACTTAAGTTCTTTATCCAGCTTTCTCGTTAGCTTCTATCTCTCAGTAACTACAGTCTTTCCCATTGATATGTTCACCTATCTTTGCACCCTCCACCTGCAGGTATTATGTTTCCTTAATATTTGAATCCTGTTTTTGGTTTTATTCTCTCAATATTTTGGGGGGTATTTGGGGATGTGCATCATGTCAACTTTGCTGATATTCACTTAGGTTGAGTAGATTAGGATTGTTTTAGTTGGAAAGACGGAGGTTGAGGGGGGACCTGATTGAGGTCTACAAAATTCTGAGAGGTATGGACAAGGAGGATAGCAACAAGCTTTTTCCAAGAGTAGGGGTGTCAATTACAAGGGGTCACGATTTCAAGGTGAGAGGGGGAAAGTTGAAGGGAGATGTGCGTGGAACGTTTTTTACGCAGAGGGTGGTGGGTGCCTGGAACGCTTTGCCAGCGGAGGTGGTAGAGGCGGGCACGATAGCATCATTTAAGATGCGTCTAGACCGGGGTGGGCAAACTTTTCCGTGCAAGGGCCACATTCAGAAATTCACAATTTTAAAGGGCCGCATAGTATATTAAGTAAAATAAATACTTCACCCGGTTATGATTCTGGGCTCCTCATATAGAACATAGAACAGTACAGCACAGAACAGGCCCTTCGGCCCTCGATGTTGTGCCGAGCAATGATCACCCTACTCAAGTCAACGTATCCACCCTATACCAGTAAGTAACCCAACAGCCCCCCAATTAACCTTAAAAGAAAAAAAAAAAAAAATTTTTAAATTTAAAACAAATTTTTTATTTTTTTTTTAATGACGGTGGACCGCATAAAGACCTTTGGCGGGCCGCATGCGGCTCGCAGGCCGTAGTTTGCCCACCCCTGGTCTAGACAGATATATGAACGGGCAGGGAACAGAGGGAAGTAGGCGACACGTTAAGATAAAGGATCTGGATCGGCGCAGGCTGGGAGGGCCGAAGGGCCTGTTCCTGTGCTGTAATTTTCTTTGTTCTTGTTCTTTGTACATTAATTCCAAAGTTCCTGGCCTGCTGTTAGTCTATGCACTAGTTCTTGTAGTCCTTTGCTTGCTGCAAGTTTTTTTTGTCATCCGCAATTAACTGTTGTTATTCACAGCCACACTGCCCCTGCACCCCCCTCCTCCCACCCCGGTCCTAATGGTAGATTATGTCCCGAAGCATTGCTTCTGGATAGAAATTGATGATAAACAGCATTCTTGTCAAACTCCTCTTCCAATTACACATGCCGACACTCCTTTGGCTGCTCTCACTGTTGCTGGTTGTCCCATGTACAGATTTCTTAATGAGTTGTCTATCCCTCCAGTCCACTCCAATATCTTTCAGCACTGTCCAGGATTTAATACATTCAACCAGACTGAATGCTTTGGTTCTCAGGTTATTGTACTTTACCATCACTTGGTGCAGATCGATCATAACTTGCCATTTTTTTGTTTGTATATTAGTTTACGTGATGCCTAAAGCGGAAGCCTGTGTACGGAATCGTGTCCAGCCTTACATCTCGTCCATCCTTGATGCGTTGATGGGCCCAACCAGCAGGGGCTTTTCTGAAGTCAGGGACCTGTTTTTTAAGGAAATAGTGGAAATGAATAGGAATGTTCTGAATGAAGGAAGCCAGCACAAGTTGGCAGAGGTGAGAGATGCAGACACTGCACTAAATACTGAAGTGGGATTTACAGATCTGTTATGCATTAAGGGCTGAGGGAGGAAAAAGCACCTGCAGTCTTGTCGCTGACTCTGATTGCTACATTGAACACGCCAAAGCTTTCAATAAATTTACAGTGGCCTTGAGTTAAGCATCTAACTTTGGATTTTGGGTGTCACATGGAACAAATGAATCCTTGTCCAAACGTTCATCCTTGCAGTTTTAGATGTGAGATTTATTTCCCGTATGCCCCACTATGCTGGGTGTCACCATGTAGCCCATAATGGGGTTACTCACAGGCAGAAGGAGTAAGCAGGGAAATGCTTCTAATTAGGTGGCTGAATGAAAGAAGACCTTTTGAGGTGAAGACCAGAGTGGTGAAAAGCCCTATGCTACCTCATGGGTGTTGATGTCAAGTTATTCAAGCAGCTGAACACAATAAAGGGAAGTGATTATAAGTGACTAACAGGAATATACAGCATCATACCATGCCTGAAATGTCACTTAGCAGCCGTTTGCCAAATAGTGCAATTGACAATTAAACTACCTTTATCCCTCTTTGCACTTTGCTGTTGCCACTTCCTCATCGTTGACCTCATTCTAGACTTGAGGAATGTTACAGCACCATTGGACTGTTTCAGCCTTCAGATTTGTACTAGTGCTTTCCTGGCACATGGTCTAACCCCACTCTTGGTCCCCATCTCTATTAGTTTGGTTTTACAAAGAATTGTGCTGCTAATACTATAAACCGGTTGTTTTGAGGATTTCTGTCAAATCATTCCTCCGTCTTCACCGCTCCAGTGACAAAAAGTCTAAATCGTTGATTATTTCTCAAACTGTAACCCCTCATATCCAGTCACATACTGTATCCTTTTAGGGATGAGCACTCTGTATAGTTCTCACTTGTACAATTCCTTCATTATATCCCTGCTTTGCTATTTCATGTCTCCAGGTGAAAAAAAAACAAAGACTCTTAAACTTCAACGGTTTAACTCTGTTAATGGTCATGTACTTCAGTTATCACTTATTATGAGGGGGCAGGTTTAGCTCAGGTGGCTGGACTAGTTTGTAATGCAGAGCATGGCCATCAGCATGGGCTCAATTCCTGTACCGACTGAAGTTATTCATGAAGGGCTTTGTCTTCTCAACCTTGTCCCTCGCCTGGGATGTGGTGATCCTCCGGTTCAAACACCACCAGTCATCTCTCCGTCTCAAAGGGGAAAACATCCAATGGTCATCAGGGTCTGTGGTGACTTTATTTACTTAATAATAAATTGTATACCTGCATGCCAATGACCATCTATATTTGCTCCAATCAAATTCTGAACATTTATGATTTATTTCCTTTCCCAATTTTCCATTTGCATTATTTTGCATTTCTCCAAATTGAGCTACAGTTAACTACCTAGTATTTCATAATCCAAGATGTGGAGAGGCTGGCACTGGACTGGAGTGAGCTAAGTAAGACGTCTTACAACACCAGGTTAAAGTCCAACAGGTTTGTTTCGAATCACTAGCTTTCGGAGCACTGCTCCTTCACCTGAGGAAGGAGCAGTGCTCCGAAAGCTAGTGATTCGAAACAAACTTGTTGGACTTTAACCTGGTTTTATAACCCAAGGCATTTGCCATACCTTGCAATGGTATCAGTTTTTTTTTCAAGAGTTACCTCAGTTCCTGAGTCTAGGTCTTTTACATATATATTTTAACTCCGTGGTCCCACCTCTCTCCTTTTAACTCAATGGAGCTCCAACCTTCTAATCTGAGAAACCTCTTTTCGTCCTTGACCTTTGCTTTCTTCTCTCCAAAACCAGGTCTGTCTCACCACATTCCACTAGATTCCATATCCCACTTATCATGGATCTGTTTTTCAAATGCTTTTTTGAAAATATAAACAAACCACTTGCAAAATTCTTTGCTATCTTCTGTTGTAGCTTCAGAGAATGTTATGTGGACCTGACCTGCCAAAAACTTGGCAGGGATTTAACTCCTTTCTTCCGGTGACTACTATTTTGTGCTGTCTGACATTTGGAAAAATTGGAACTCCAGCTCTGATGAGCTTTAAATGAGCTTTTCAACAAGATTAGTTGGTGTCAAATGGGAGAATAGCTGGATCCACGGTGCCATTATTTTCTGGGCACTCCGCACCCATTCCCAAGTTCATGGAGTAGGGGAGGGTAACAATTCAATCTTTGTAGCTTACCAATGACGTGGGCAATCTTACTGAATGAAACCTGTTAGGCTTACCCCTATTTCCCAAAGTGCAGTATCACATTGGTGACCTTGGGCCCTATGGCACAATTTTCTTGCACAGAAATTTGGACAGTTATAGTCATTTTTTAAAAAAATGTAAAGTACCCAATTCTTTTCTTTCCAATGAAGGTGAAATCTAGTGTGGCCAATCCACAAACTCTGCACATCTTTTGTGTTGTGGAGGTGAGACCCACGCAGACATGGGGAGAATGTGCAAACTCCACACGGACAGTGACCCGGGGCCAGGATTAAATCAGGGTCCTTGGCACCAAGAGACAGCAGCGCTAACCACTATGCCACCTTGCCGCCCCTGGATAGTTACAGTCATGGTCTTTGATATCATCCCTATCAGGTCCTGATGATTTGTTTACCTTTTTTGGGGGAGCAATTTCTTTGATCTTATTTCTTTGACAACTGTTATAATATATTTTTCACTCCACTCTTGAGGTTGTACAAACCCAATATCCATCTGTGATCAAATCCAAAGCAATGAACCTAGTACAATTGGTACACCCTCACTCCCCACTATAGAACTCTGTACCTCCATTTTGTAGTGGCTCTGGTTGTACTCTGTCGAGCCTCATCACACTAATCTATTCCCCCGCCCCCCCCCCCCCCCCCATAATGTTTCCTCGTTTGGTTCTTCGGTTTTCCTTTTGCTACAGTCCTATATATTGTTTTATTCTGGCTTTCATGTATACTAAATCTGCCCTGCAGGCACCAATTGCTGTGTTCCATTTCAAATTTAGTCTACCGTGGAATTCCAGCCTTCAACACGTTCTTATTTTCCTGACTAGCATGTCCTTGACTTGTATCCTAATTTTGCTTTGAACTTTTCTCATTACTGATCCATTCTTGTAGTTGCCAGTTCCTTATTCCATTTAATTTGGGATCCGATTCAGGTTTACCTCTCTTTTCCCAGTTTTCTGACTTGTCTCATGATCGGTTTTGCTTTATTTCTCACGCTGAAACTATTTATATTATGGTCACTGTTTCCCAAATGTTCTCTTGCTTTGGCGCATCATCTGCTTCAGTTCATTACACGGAATCGGGTGAAGAAATGCCCCTTTTCTCGTGGGATCAGCAATGTGCAGACTGAGGAAACATTCCAGAACACTACTCTCAAATTGCAACTCTTCTCCCCCCCCCCCCCCAACCCCCGTTTTGTCACATTTTCCCTGCTTATTTGGTTGCTTAATGATTTAAAATAAACTTTAATTAACGCATTTTAAATTTATCTACAAATTTCACCTTCAATTTGCTTTCCAGTATTCAGCAGTTTATTTTCAGTAATCTGACTGCTTGCTATTTAAATCCTTGTGCTCTGTTGCAATTATGTAACTCTGTCTGCAAGTTGGCAAAATACAAGATCAAAAGGTTTCCGAAGCGATTTGTCAAAGCTGTACTGTTTTAATTATAGTTTGGTTCAGTAGTAGGGCCCTTATCTTTGAAACAAAACAAGACTTGAATCCGCAATCAAAACAGCCAAAACTGTAGCTGGTCATTTGTCTGATGTTTGTGGGTCCTTTTTATGTAGAATTCAAAAACACTTTGTTGACTGTAATATGTTTAGAAGAGTCCTGAGACTGTGAACGGTTTAATACAAACATCGTGTTTAGGCAGAGTTTTCCGGCCGGATCTTCTGGTCCCGTGAATGTGACCCCCACTGCAGGTTCCCCAGCAAAGATGGGTGTGAACAACGGGAAGCTCCATTGTCAGTAGCGGGACCGGAAGATCTCGCCGCCAACCAAAACAAGCTGCTGTGGGGCGGGGATGGTGGTCAGGCAGAAAATCCCACCCGCTGTTTGTCTCTTCCACCTTTTACAGTTGCGAATTGTATTTAGTTGTCTGAGGGTGGTGGGCACTAACTGCCCATTCATTTGAGGCCCCTAAAACTGTGCAAAACTCATGCTGTGGTTGGTGGGCTCAGATGTGTACACTTGGAGCTCTGCAAAGAAATATTAAAGTGTGTAAAGATTGGCTCCAGTTCTATCCTTCAACTGGTGTTCTGGATTAAAACATGAGTAACATTTTAGAAATAAAAGGAGCTTGGATGTAATCCAGTTGAACAATTTAATAATAAGGGGTAATGACTGCTTCTGAAAGCTTGCATTATTCCAGACATATTGGCAAAATAAATCACACCAGTACGAAGGTGGATATTTGCCCCCAGTGCACAAAGGTGACCAAAAAGTAGTTTTATTTGATCATAATTTCACCTAAGCAGATAATAAGGCAATTGGTTATGACTTGCCAACGGGTGCAATGCTCCATTCCATGTGCAGGCAATAAAGCAAAAGTAACAAACAGGAAGAGTATTTGATGAGTGTTGTTGTGCTGTGTTCTCTAGCACATGGAGAAGATGAGCGTGCTACCTTATCACCCAGTCAAGATGCAGAGCTGCTACGAGCAACTAGAGCAGCTGCAGCCACAGCTTGAGGGCCTTCAACAACGCTTCGATCTCTCCAGCCCAGCAGTGTTTGTCCAGCGCGGTCAAATTCTGATGAGGGAGGTAAGCCTGGTCATTGAACTGTTATTTCAAATGGGCATTTGCTTATAGAATATTGAACTGGCGCACATTATTTTGTCCTTTTCGGATAGTGACTACTTGAGTGAGGGTGCAAGTAAACTGAACATAATCAGTATTGTCGTGAGGATTTCGACATTTATGCTGATGGACATGTGTATGATCCATGTAAACTATCCAATGTTGCAGTTAGATATTCTACCCTCTGATCTTGGTTTGGGGTTACCAAGTCTGCAGTTATTAAAGATTAATCTGCAGAGCAAACCTGGGGAATTGTTTTCCTTTTCATTTATTTGATAACTAATGAGCAGAAATGTTCAGAAGTACCAGAGATGGGGCGGGGGTCGGATAAAAGGCTGATTGACAGTTCAGTAACAGTTTTTTTTGCTTTTCAATTGGCGTGGGAAGGATGGAAGAGAGGGAGTACAGCATGTGGATGATCTTTGTGCTGAAACCTCCAGGACTGTCTGTGTGGAGTTTACATGTTCTCCCCGTGTCTGCAGCGGTTTCCTCCCACAGTCCATAGATGTGTCGTTTAGGTGGATTGGCCACAAAGGTGCCCAAGTTGGGTGGGGTTACGGGTATAGGGCGAGGGAGTGGGCCGAGATTGGGTGTTCTTTCAGAGGGTCGGTGCAGACTTAATGGGCCGAATGGACTACGTCTGCACTGTAAGGATTCTATTGTTTTCTATGGAATACACCCGGCCAGAGTTGGCAATCATATTTTGGCTTGGAGAGCATACTAAGCCTACACTTTCTTGAAGTAGGTGGTGGTCGCAGTTTGTACTTTGGCTTAGTTGCGATTTACTTCCTTGTAATATATCGGTACCTATTCATTTGCTATGAATGTGGATATTTCCTTTGTAGGTAATAACACACCTATACCTCGCACACACCTGTAGCGGATCATGGCAAAACTGTTGCTGCGATCATTTATGAGCTCCATCTTGATTCCAAAAAAAGTCATAATGAGTATAAGACCATGAGACATAGCTGCAGAATTAGGCCATTCGGCTCATCGATTCTGTCCCGCCATTCAGTCGTGGCTGATATGTTTCTCATCCCCATTCCCCCTATAACTCCTGATCCCCTTCAGTCGTGGCTGATATGTTTCTCATTCCCATTCCCCCTATAACTCCTGATCCCCTTATCAATCAAGAACCTATCTATCTCTGTCTTAAAGACACTCAGTGATTTAGCCTCTAGAAGGTTCAGTTACGTGCCCACAAAACATGAACATTGAACAAGTCATCAGTGTAAACGTTGCTCCACGCAGCTACCAGAATTGCTGGTGACGGCAAATGTCAAGTAGCCAACCAGAGTTTGCCTCTTTCACAAAGGAGTGGAAGTGTGGGGCTGCTTCATCTTACTGCACACATGGAGTTAATGTTTGAATAACTGTCGGTCTCCAAGGAGCTTAACTATAATTCCGCTTCGGAAGGAAAATCTATTTAGGCCAATATAATATGCATTGTTTTCTCTTAAGAAAGGTTTGTTTTGTTTCCCGGTACTGCTTGAATTAAGACCCTTACATTTTGCAAAATGTGTAGAAATTTCACCTCCATTACGGCTGCATTCAGAAGGATTGTTTTCTCTTCGAGTTACGAAAATGGATGACCACCCTTAGAACTTTCTTTTTTAAGGCGCTGCTGCTTCACCGATTTTTCAGTTGATCCTCTATTTAAAGTCAAATCATTTTGAAGGACTGGTCCATGAGTCCCATTGCTGGTCGTTAGCAGTAAAATCTATTTTACCATTTGATCAAAGTTGAAAACTGAAATATAACAGTCACAAAGTATAATTTTTATCTTCCGTGTTTCAGTCAGGCTTTGCTCCTTTCAAAATAAATGCTAATTTGCTGTAGACACTTCTTGAATTTCCACACGTGGATTTTACCGGCTGTTCATGCCGGTGGGAAATTCCCGTCCCAGGCCGGCGCACGGGTCTCCCGGCAATGAGGTGCTGTCAAACGGAATTCCCGGTAGATCCCGCTGCCGGGCTGCATCCGCCGTCGAAAAGCATGCTGGACAGTAAATCCCGCCCCGTTTTATTTTCAATTAGGCTACCTATTTCTTTTCCCTCTTCGTTTTGTCCCGGCGACATGCTGGCGGCAAATTAGTTATTTGATGCAGGCAGAGAGCAGTCACTCCCTCTAGTGTTGAGGCAGAGATGATAAATGTCTCTCAATTCTCGAGTATTTTTCTTTGCTGAAGGTAACTGAACATTGATTTATGATGGATATTAAATCATTATTAGAGCGAGATCAAAAGGAAAATTGATTTCCTGCACGTACCTCCTGGGTCATTCCTCAAAATAGTACTTGATTAAAACCTACTTGGTACACAATTCAGAAAGCAAAGAGCTCATAATTGCATTTCACAAATCTGAAACTAAGGAGGGTTTAATGTCCATAGTTCAATGACTATCCTATACGAAAGGAGTTGTATTCTACGAGGCTTAAGTTTTACTTTAATTTTGGATCATTTCTGTCCCTCTCCAATGTGGCAGGTTTACCTGCAATGAAAACACTGAAAAGTAAATGCAGACCCCCCCCCCCCATATGCCAAATTTAATCGGGTTGCGGAAAATTTTCGATAACAAAACAATGGATGGGATTTTCCGGTCCCGTCCACCCAGGACCAGAAATTCTCACCTGGATTCAATGGATCTTTGGCTTGTGCGTCATATTTACCATCCCCTAGGGCAGCATGGTGGCGCAGTGGGTTAGCCCTGCTCTCTCTCAGCGTCGAGGTCCCAGATTCGATCCCAGCTCTGGGTCGCTCTCCATGTGGAGTTTACACATTCTCCCCATGTTTGCGTGGTTTTTACCCCCACAACTCAAAAGATGTGCCAGGTAGGTGGATTGAACACACTAAATTTCCCCTTAATTGGAAAAAAATGAAATGGGCACTCTAAATTTATTTTTCAAAAATTAAAATATTTACCATCCCCACCGTGACGAGTCCCATGTTGGGCGGGCCTGGAAGATTTAGGCCAATGTCCTTGTGCCTGCTTCTTCTAATCATTCACAAGTGAGCTTTGAACTAGATATGCAGAAAGCTGAAGGGAATGTATTTGAAGTTTGGCCAATAGAGGTTTGCTCGCAACATGTTTGCTTGGGTCTATTCAGTAACCTGACTTGGTGATTAGCCTTTGATCAGCTGGCGCTGCCTCCCATATCAGTGCATTTCCTTGGAAACCATTCCGTGCTTCTTACTTTGACAGGCCACAGGGGGACACGTCAGGGCAGATGATTGAAAGAATTGTCAAAGTGGTTGAATTTAAGGAGGGTCTTCAAGGTCGAGGCGAGGGCCCAGGTAGTTGAAGGCCTGACCATCCGTGGTGGAGCAATTAACTTCCGGGATACTCAAGAGGCAGAATTAAAGAGTTACATATATTCAATGGGTTGTAGGACTGGAGAAGTTTAGAGATGGGGACTAGTAAGGCCATGGTGGGATTTGAAAAGAAGGACAAAAGATTTAAAATTTAGTTGTTGTTTAACTGGGAGCCAGTGAATGTCAGCGTGTAATGCAGTGGTGGGTAGCCTGTTACCCCAGGACCACATGCGTCCCATCTGGATTCTGTGTGACACACAAAATGTTTTGTTGACCGTTGCTGAAGCGCAGGGATGCCACATTCTGCTGATTTCCATCCGCGTTGTTCTTTTCCTGCTGGTATGACTGAAAGCAAGGTGAAGTGCATGCTGATTACACACATTGACTGACAGAGCCGTGTGCTCCCTCTGCGTCCAAAATGTAAATATTTCTTTAGTTTTTACCTTTTGAGGTTGATGAGTCTATTAATATATGATTCATTAAGCATGCCCCATAACTTGTTCTGAAATATTCAGCGTGTATTAAATGTATTTAATCTTATTCATGGAGTCATTGTTAGTCAACGACCAAATTTCAATCTTGCTGAATGGAGGGCCACTCGTACGGCCTATCCATTAACCTACTATGTTGCCCATCACTGGTGTAAAGGTTGAACAGCATTTGGTGTGTGATATAACATGGGCAGCAGAGGTTTGGATGACTTTGAGTCCACAATGGGCGCAATACAGGATTCGGGCCAGCCGTGTATTAGAATGTCAAATATGAAGGCAATAAAGGCATAGATCATGGTTTCAACAGCAGAAGAGCTAAGGCAGGAGACTGGTGATATGGAGGTAGAAATAGGCTGTCTTAGTGATGGAGCAGCTGTGTGGTTGAAAGCTCATCTTGGGGTCAGATATGACAGAGGTTGCCAAAGACTGGTTTCAGTCTTCCAAATATTTAATTAGAGAAATTCCTGCTCATCCAAAACTGGGGAGGAGGGAGGGGCACGCATGGGGTCCCTGTAAGGAGAGAGGGTGGAATAAGGTGAGATGTGGATACAGGAGAAAGGGCCAGAGGAATAAGGTGAGATGCGGAAACAGGAGATGGGGCCAGAGGAGTAACAGGCCAGACCAAGGTAAAATTTGGATACAAAAACCACACCAGCACCATAGCAGCTTCTGCTGGAAGTATATTGAATATTTGACAGGGAAAATGTCTTGGTAAATCATAGCCAACTGCAGTATCAGCTTCAAATGGCAGTGCTGGCGGGCATGCAAGTATATGTGGTCTGAGACCCAAAGGACTATTCGGTGCGGGGGTTGGGGAGGTGGTGTGTAAGTGGGTGGGGAGTTGCCCTAGTAGTCACTTGGTGCAGTGGCGAGAATAGTTAACTAATTTGGGAAACGTACACTGGCCGTTTCATCCTCTGATAAATCCAGCCGGAGTTTGCTATCCGGATTGGGTTTAACAGCGTAAAGGAAATCTTCTGCTTTGCATCACCAGATAGAATGTGCAACAAAGGGTGTGTTGTTCTTGCAAACAGCAGGAACACAGTATTTTTGTTATATGTTTAATAGAAGGATCTGTGCACAAAGTCCAGACACACAATGACTCTTAAGTATGCCTTGCAGTTTCCATATAAACAGGATATGTGTTTCAGAACTTCAGTAACGCTTAAATAGTCATGTTATTACTCCTGACTGCAACAACACAAAAATAATGTTTTGTTTTTGAGATTGGGGGTGGGGGGGGAGGTGTTGGAGTGGCTCTTTTCTCTATTAATACTATATACTTTCTTCTTCAGCTATTGGATAATACAGTGTATACATTTGAACAACTGCTCCACCAAGATCTAGGCAGTTCCCCCGACAAGGAACAGTTGTGCAAGACAATCCAACGAATCCAGGAGAGAGTGCTGAAGGTGAGGCCAAAAGTCGATGGGATTTTCCGCATATGGAAACCTATAGTGGTAGTAACATTTATGTACATGTCGATAACCTAGCATTGGAGACCACTGAAGACACTGGCCTCGCAATTCACACGCTGGAAATGGCAACGTGTAAGATTTCCATCATGGGGGTTCAGGAGTTTGTGGCTTGATGCCTTTTTACAGGGATTCTGGTCTCCTAAATTCCAGCCGGTGCGGAAATGCAACTGATTCCATCCCTGAGATTTTGAAAGAGGTGCCTAATCTCCGGTACAGAGTTCTGCTCTGCCCTGCAATAGTTCTTCAATCACAATGGAACCCGTGGAATTTGAGGAAATAATCTTTACACTGTTAGCTGATTGACTTGTGCTTTTGCAGTCTGCTTTCCCCTTGAAATCACAGAATCCTACAGTGGAGAAGGAGGCCACTCTGCACTGACCCTCTGTCTGTGGGAGGAAATTGGAGCACCTGGAGGAAACCCCTGCAGACACGGAGAGAATGTGCAAATCCATTGCAAAATTATTATTTTTCATCAGTGAAGCTTAAGGAAGCATTCCAGTCTCTATCCAGTATAGTAGTGACTTATCTCAAAATATTCTGAAAGTGTGTTGAACTTGAATTGGTGGTCCTTTATTTTACAAACTGATTTGAAATAATTTTAATCCAATCAGGTTATCTGGAGCCCAGTTTTGAATGTTGGAAACACTTGTGTTTAGACTAAGTTAAATCATTGTTACAATCAGTTGAGGAGAGGTAGACCGTCTCCCCTCTTCTCATTCTTCGTTTGGCTGAAAGAGGGTTTTTCTTTTATTGGTATGCTTGCCAACTCGGTGAGTCTTTACAGTCACAATAAGTAGAATTAGAGAGACAAACAGACAGGTTTCCTTTTTTTAAAAGAAAAGAGAATAATATTTGTTGTACTTAACCACCGATCTAAATAAAAATGATAGAAACGCTCTGACATTTCATTCTCGGTCTATGTTTCAGACATGATTGGGCAATGAACTCTGGCTGAGAAAGAAACCATCTAGCCATAATCTAAAGTAATGATATCACAGAATCACAAAGTGCAGAAGAGGCCCTTCAGCCCGTTAAGTCGGTAGCGACACCTGACCTACCTGGTCCCATTTACCAGCACTTGGCCCATAGCCTTGAATGTTATGATGCGCCAAGTGCTCTCCCAGGTACTTTGTTAAAGGATGTGAGGCAACCTGCCTCTACCACCAGGAGGCAGTGCATCCAGACCGTCACCCAGCCTCTGAGTAAAAAAAAGGTTTTTCCTCTAATCCCCCCCTAAAACTCTTGCCCCTCACTTTGAACGTGTATCCCCTCATGACTGACCCTTCAATGGAGGGGAACAGATTCTCCCTATCCGCCCTGTCCGTGCCCCTCATAATCTTGTACACCTCGATCTAATGGCTTGTTCCACACCGTCTTAGAGCCACAGGTTGGACATTTTGTGAATGGTCATTCATATTCCTCCAAGTAGTTTGACTTTGATGGGTTCTTCGAAAAGGGCCTGACTCCATTTTGAATGACTTTGGAATTTGGAAGATATAGCTGTGCACATATTCAGCCATCTTAGAAAGCTGCTGTTTAAGTCACTTAAATGCTCTTTTTAAAACCCAACCAGTGTTTTCAGCTCAATAAAGAATGGCTTGACAATGTCGTCCACTAAATTATCTGGTTCAGGATGCGTTAGTTTGGGGCTTGTGATACTTGTGAAATGGCACAGTTTGTAACCTTTGGATACACGAACTGAATTTGATCGATGTGAGTGATGATTTGGACTGCTGCCGTTCAGTTGTACTAACGTGGCTTTGAGCTTGTTGGACGTCCGTCAGTTTGGATCAAACTGATCTGATGCTAACTTAAAACTAATTTGGGCAACTTGTAAATAATGCCATTGGTCTATTTTGTTTCTCTGTCTCATTGTTGGGGTCAATACAGTTTATGGCCTGCACAAGAATGGAGGATGCTGGAACAATTCAGCAGGTCCAGCAGTGCCAGAACGGAAACTTGAGTTAACACTTCAAGTCGATTCGACTCTTCATCATCTTTCAGAGTCAAGCGGACTCTAAGCATTAACTCTACATCTCTCCGTGCAGATGCTGCCAGACCCGCTGAGTTTTTCCAGCATCCCCTGCTCTTGTTTCAGATTCCAGCATCTGCAGCATTTTCCTTAGCTTAGCTTATGGCCTGGATCTTCTGAGGAACAGCAATTATCGTCAGACTGCTGTTGCACTCAAAAGCTTTTTCCTGGGACTTGTCGCTGTTTCACATTTCTTGCACATACACGTACAAACATATGAATTAGTAGTGGGCCACTCTAGCCCGCTCCACCATTCAAAAAGATCATGGTTGATCTGACTGTAACCTCGAGCATACATACCTTTCCCGCTAACCTTTCACACCCTTGCTTATCAGGAATCTATCAACGTCTGCCGTAAATGTATTCAAAGACTCTGCCTCAATCCCCTTGTGAGGAAGAGAATTGCAAAATCTTGCGCCCTTCAGGAAAGCAGTTTCCTCGTCCCTGTCTTAAATGGGTGACCCTTTATTTTTAAAGGATGGCCCCCTAATTCTACATTTTCCCACAAGGGTCTTCCGAGCCCAGCTTTACCAGAAATGCAGAGTGCAGAATCAATCAGCGAGTTCTGTTGAAGAGCAGAAGAGTCTGGAGAAAGACCTGTTATCTCTGTGCGCCCCCAAACGCCCCCCACCCCCCCTTTATGGCACCAGCAGCCATATTTGACGGTCCAGTCTGAATGTTGGTTAGCGGGTAGGTTGGGTAGGTGGTTGAGGTAAGTGTCTAGGATCAGTGGTGTAGCTACCAGGAGGGCGACTTGGTTTTCTTTCTTTAAGGCTTCCTAGGAAGCTCTTCAGGTAAGCACCTCACAACTTCCAACGTCTCCGACTCTAACAAGAATTGGGTGACTTTTTCAGAGGACACCAGAGGGCAGGTAAATTGACTGTTATAAGGTGAAGCTTCCTGGGTAATTCCCACACAAGTCCGGCACACATCTCCAGTCATATAATAATAATAATCGCTTATTGTCACAAGTAGGCTTCACTGAAGTTACTGTGAAAAGCCCCTAGTCGCCACATTCCGGCACCTGTTCGGGGAGGCCGGTACAGGAATTGAACCCGCGTTGCTAGCCTTATTCTGCATTACAAGCCAGCTGTTTAGCCCGCTGTGCAAAACCAGCCCCTATGTCCAGTATATGTCCAGTTTCAGGTGATCTATAGATCGGAGAATTAGGAATGTTATTTTTTTTTAAAATCCCAGTAGTTGGTGAGGTGAATTCCTTGTCGTTCACCTTCATGATCTCTGTTCAGTAATATCAAATACTTTGAATTTACAGTGATAAGAAAATGCCTTTCTCTCCTGTAGAAATGAAAGCTGTCCAATATAAATATTTGTACGTGCTTGTATCAAAACCCAAGGTTACTATTCCATTCATCACCTATTTGGAAAGTGACTCCCATTGTCTGGCATGAAAACTCTTAAATCCGTCAAGACCACAGCTGTTACTTATTAACTATAACCACAATGTTAATTAACATGATAGTGTGGCAATGTCTCACTTGTTACTTGTTCTAAGTGTTGGGAATGCTTAGCAGGTTTGGCAGCATCTGTGAAGAGAGAAACGGCACCCTGATGAGTCATATTCAACTTGAAACATTAACTCTTGTTTTTCTCTCTGCTGCTGCCAGACCCCTGCCGAATATTTTTTAATAATGATCTTTATTGTCACAAGTGGGCTTACATTAACACTGCAATGAAACTGTGTGAAAAAACCCTCGTCGCCACATTCTGGTGCCTGTTTGGGTACACAGAGGGAGAATTCAGAATATCCAAATTATCTACATCTTTCGGGACTTGTGGGAGGAAACCAGAGCACCCGGAGGAAACCTGTACAGTCAAGGGGAGAACATGCAGACTCCGCACAGACAGTGAAGCCACAGTGCGAACCACTGTGCTATCGTGCTGCCCTTCAGCACTTCAGCTGCTGGAAGTCTGAAATAAAATCAAAGTATTTGCTTTTATTTTTGTGCATACTCCCTGTTCCCCAGAAACATAGATTAATGGACAGTTTCACCTGCCCTTTCAAAGCTTTGTCAAAGTATCTTTGCAAATTCTGGTTGTAATCGAGATACCTTTTAAGCTTGCTTGCTCTTCATCACTTACTTAGCAGCTTTGGCTGACCCTTCATTCATTTTCCATAATCTGAACAGTTAAGGGAAGCAATGTTCTCTCCTTCGGGAAGAAAACTTTGATAGAAGACATGTGGTTGATGATGCAACAAATCCAGCACCTCAATACTCTCACTATTAAATCTTTGATGGCTGCTCTAGCGTTTTACACACACAAGTGATATTGAAGTGAGCAGACGCGATTCATTTATGAATGCTTTATTGTCTTATATCACTGGAAATCTCAAACAAAAAGAAACCGAGAGATTACAAAACTAAGATGTCCAGTGCAGCATTCATAGGGCTAATATAATGTTCATAATTTTGCAGTATGCTTCAGTGATTTTACTGTTCTCCATTAAATCATCATTTTACCTTTTTGCCCAGAAATACGACTATGACAGCAGCACTGTGAGGAAGAAGTTTTTCCGAGAAGCACTGCTCCAGATTACTATTCCATACATGCTAAAGAATCTCTCTTCATCTGTCAACACGGTGAGCTTTGAACTTTCTTCATAACTGCATGATGTCACCCATTATGCTAAACTGATGCATCTGTCATCAATAAAGGTGAAATATATGAATCTGTTGAAACATTTGGCGGCGAGGATCTCTTGCTCCCTTCAAATATTGGGCAAGTTGATTTTTTCCATTTTTTTTTGTGGTGATATCCTTATGCCACCTCTAGGTGCCCATTTCATCAATTGGAAATGCATTGTAATCTAGTAGGCCAGAATACATAACAAAAGCTTATTTCCGTTAAGATCATAACACAAGCTTATTTCCGTTAAGATCAGTACTGAGTAAATTGTGCCCAATAAAAAGTAACTAAAATGTACTATTTTTCAAAGCATGGTGTCTATTGAGATCTGCCCCTGTAAATAATTCCAAATTTGCTCCAGGTTCTGTGTGCAGTTCTGTGAATATTTGAACCATTTTTTAAGTTCTACCCTATGAAGGCTGAGAATCCATTTGCTTATTTCTAAGTCTGAGTTACATAGAAACATAGAACCTAGGAGTGGGCCATTCAGCCCTTCGAGCCTGCTCCACCATTCGATTTGATTATCGCGGATCCTCTATCTCAATGCCATATTCCTACTTTCTTCCCATACCCCTTGATGCCATTAAAGTCTTTTTGAAAACTATCCATCTCTTTCTTGAATCCATTCAGTGACTTGTCCTCCACAGACTTCTCTAGTGGGGACTTCTGCACCTTCACTACCATTTAAGCGAATAAATATTTCCTCATCTCTGTCCTAACTGGTCTACCCTGTATCCTGAACTGTCTCCACTGGTTCTACATTCCCCAACCAGGGAAAACATCCTCCCTGCATCTAGTCTATCCAGCCCTGTTAGAATGTTATGCATTACAATCAGATCTCCTATCTTCCTTCTCAACCCGAGTGAATGCAGGCCCAATTGAACCACTCTCCTCAGAATCAGCATAGTGAACCTTTGGTGTTGTTAGAATTTGACTGATTTACAGAATCAGTGTGAATTTGAATGTAAAGCGGGCGGATATCCTTGTGGCATTCTTGTTCGAGTTCATATTGAAAATTCTGTTCCCTCCTGAACCACAGTGACTGATTCTTCATCCTTTTCCACAGGCGCTACCTAAATTTCAAGAGTACATCTTTGAGGATTTCTCCAAGTTTATCCTGGTAGATAATATTTTTGAAGAGGTGGTTCTCCAATCTGTCTCAAAAGACATAATGCTAGGTAAGGTCATTCCCAAGGCAAAAAGAAATAATAGTTTATGCAGCATTCTGATTAGTTTTATAAAGAAGATACGATACGGATAAACCAACCAGATAATTGAGATATTTTAAAGCTCTAGTTTATTAAACTTTGTTGCACATGCAGAGGGTTTTACTACAGCTCTCCACAAATGAGGAGGTGGTTTTGTCCTTTAATTATGAAATCTGGCAGTAATTGGAAATGGTTAGCAGACATGCGATGAGCTATAATGGGGGTGGGAAGATAACATCTGTGGTGGATTGTAGGATCCACAATGTCTGTCTCTACTCTTGGCTTTGTCCCAGGTCAGAATAAATAACCTCAGAAATATGCAGCAGATTGTCCATTGCCATCCTGTGCTGTTTTTTTCTCAAGGTTTTGGAATGTCTACCTAAAATACATAATATACTGCCACCTAGTGTATGTGAACCAGACTTGGAAGGGGAGGGAGAGGCTTGGAGATTAGATATGTGGAAAACATATTGTTGTAGTTGTGAAATGGCTAATGTCCTAAAATAGTTAGCAACCTTTTCCCAAATCACTGCTGTTGGAGGTTTATTAAATTGGTTTGAAAGAGTCAGTGAGGCTCCCTCACACAAGCTGTAAGGACGGAAGATAGGGTTGCAGTTCTAGAATTCAATGGCAGATGCAGATGGAAGGAGGGCTTGCCCATGCTTTGAGATAGCTTGGAAGAAACTAGTCAGTATTGTAATGGCTTACCGATTGGGTGCTGTACATTAGTCTGAACACGAACCTCCAGCTGGCAGAATGCAATCGACTTAAACCCAATACAATCAGATAGCACTGTTGTGGGTTTTTTGGGGGAACCTCACTCCTCTTTCTCCCCTCCACCCATACTTTCTGCCATCTCCAGCAGCAGCTTATGCTGGGCTCCGCCATTGGCAACTTGGTTAATTAAGGACCTTCATAACTGGAGTGGAATATCCTGAGGCAGTTCATGGGTGGGAATCGGAAAGCAAACAGGGGAACTGAGCTAAAGTTGTGGTTGGAGTGATATGTTTCACCAGGGCTTTTATTTTAAAGATGGGGAGAAATGCCTCAGCAAGTTTGGAGGAGTTGAGAGAGGGAGTTTCGGGGTGTAGAGCCATATGGCTAAAGGCTGTATCACTGCACGTCCTCCCCGTGTTTGCGTGGGTTTCCTCCGGGTGCTCCGGTTTCCTCCCACAGTCCAAAGATGTGCAGGTTAGGTGGATTGGCCATGCTAAATTGCCCGTAGTGTCCTAAAAAGTAAGGTTAAGGGGGGGTTGTTGGGTTACGGGTATAGGGTGGCTACGTGGGTTTGAGTAGGGTGATCATTGCTCGGCACAACATCGAGGGCCGAAGGGCCTGTTCTGTGCTGTACTGTTCTATGTTCTATGATGGTGGTAAAAGTGCACTGAAGGGGGAGATATGGTAGACCAGAGTTGGTATATGCCCAAGGCCCTTGGTAGGTTCTTGTGCAAGATGGTTGTAAAACCCATGTACGGAGGGGTAGGGAGCCAGTGACGGTGACTGGGATGAAAATGGATACCAAACAGGACAGTGGTTATCACTGCTGCATCACAGCATCAGAGACCCGGGTTCAATTCCGGTCTTGGGTGACTGGCAGAATTGCAGGTTCTCCCGTGTCTGCATGGGTTTCCTCCGGGTGCTCCGGTTTTCTCCCATGGTCCAAAGATGTGCAGGTTAGGTGGATTGGCCATGCTAAATTGCCCCTACTAAGCGTCCACAAGATTAGGTAGGGTTACGAGGATAGGGTGGATGTGTGGACCTTGGTCAGGTGCTCTTTTGGAGGGTTCGTGCAGACTCGAGTTGAATGGCCTGCGGCACTGTAGGGATTCGACGATTATACACTTGAGAAGGAATAATGGAGGAGTGGATTAGTTCTGGCAACTTACTTAGTCATACTTTACATGAACGTTTAGTCCTAGGATTTCAATTATTTAATCTCGTTATGGTCTCTCTGGATGTGCCAACTATTTTCTGAAGGTGTGCTTCTGTGTAAAACGGGGGAAATAATGCCATCATCTCGTTGGATATACCAGGGGAGGGGAACTCTACTTGCTGTTCTCAACATGTTCCTGGAGATATTTGAAATTCTTTCCCTCCTGATAAGGAAACATAACTGGCCTCTATTCTGTTCCCCTATTTTGGAAAAGCAAGATCCAATTTTGGCTTGTTAGAAGCCCAATTCCTACCACTACTTTTCACATCGCAATCCGATACCGACACCCTGTACCCAGCCCACCACAATGGGATTAAATGAGGAATGTTTGCCCAGAAAGATATTCAGAACCCATTGGCACTTTGGTTGTTTCCCTTCATCGTCAAAATTAATCTTAATTTTGAATTCACATACTGCCCAAATATTAGTCATTTAGAAGTTGGGTTTTATTGCTGAGACAGTTTCTCAGGCCGGGCTTAAACTGTTTCTTACATAAGTTTATTTTGAATTATTAGTGTTGTCAGTGCACCAAGTTGGCGGGCTAACATAGTTTGGAAAAAATGCTTAGAAATGCTTTGGAATGGGCCAATTTTAACAAAGCATTACAATAATCGGACAAAGTTTACAAAACTGCTTCTGTGTAGATTAGGTTCAGCATTGCCCTCTTGATTGTTTAAAAATTAGGAAAGAAAACTTGTATTTATGTTACATGTCCAACATTCTAAAGCTCATCACAAACTTCTTTTTGATATTTCATTGCCATTGTTGAGTCAAGGCAACAGTCGATGTGTGCACAGCCACAAAGTTTCACAAACATAAATCACTGGTTTAGGATTCACCGTTTGTAGGTTTTCTCCGGATTTTGTGCTCCCCCACTGACGTGGAATCATACAACGAGCTTTGCTTACTTACTACCCCATGTACCCCATAGGAATTAAATTGTAGATGTCGTCAAGCATGGAATTATTTTTAAATACATTTAATACATTTAGAGAATCCAATTCTGTTTTTCCAATTAAGGGGCAATTTAGTGTGGCCAATCCACCTACCCTGCACATCTTTGGATTGTGGGGGTGAGACCCACGCAGACACGGGGAGAATGTGCAAACTCCACACGGGCGGTGACCCGGGACAGGGATCAAACCTAGGTTCTCAGCACCGTGAGGCAGCAGAGCTAACCACTGTGCCACCCTGGCCAAGCAGGGAATATGTTGCCTGATCTGTAAAAAAAAAGATCTGTAATCCACATAGCTGTAGCCAAGACAAAGACCTATAGTTCAATGCACACGAAGATGATGCCCCCAAGAAAGTTTTGTTCACCTTGAGGATTTAGGGAGTGACATTATACTGTGAGGGCGATTGCGATTTTTGACAGGTGTGGTATGTCTTGAAATTTTCAAATGCACAAATCATGAGTGGATTATAAAAATCCTTGTTGGGCACACCTGTTTGTGTTGTGAGCTGGCAACCAGTAATCTCAACCCCCTACAGAACAATTTGTACTGCAGCAAAGTATTAGATTGTTCATTATTTAAGAAGTGCTAACTTTACATTGGTCAGCTTAAGAAGGGTTGCTTTGATTGCAATGGTGACCATGTTCTAACTGTTGTGTTTTTTTTAAATATTAGCTGTGAAAGAAGCAGCTGTTCAAAGAAAGCATAACCTCTTCAGAGACAGCATAGTGATGTCCAACAGTGACCCCAACCTGTTCCTGCTTGAAGACCAGCCTATCAACTGGAGCAGTGAGTTTGGCAACCAAGAAAGCAGTGGCCCTGAAAACGCCAGTGATAAGAGAAAAAGGATGAAGCAGGTGGTGTCAATGATTCAAGATGATGGGATTTACCATCCCGACGAGGTTGACGTTAAGAGTGACCTCAAAGAAGTGTCTGAAGAGGAGCACGTTGCAGACGATGGTTCGCCGGAACCTTGCAGCCCAGTCAAATCACCCGATAGTGTCAAAGAGATCTGTGACCTGTTGACGATAGCTAAAATTGAAACTGAAGTACTTGCACCGGCAGACATTGCCCTGAGCAATGGAGCAGTTTGTACGAGTGGGAAAGCATCCGAGAGGAACCCTTCTGAAGAAATTGAGTCCAAGTTGCTCAAGGAAGAGCACCAGTCCTCCCCTCCTACTGAGAAGACGGAAGATGGCGACAGTTCTACAGTCAACTCTCCAGCAAAGCACGAAGAAAGTGAGTCACGCCAAGAGAACGCGACTCTTTGCCAACAAGATTCTAATGATAAAGAAACTGGCGAGGAGGTTGCTTCAAAAATCTCTGAGGCTGCAGAAGATTCTCATGAGGTACAAGACACAAAATCGGAATCTTAATTGTTGGAGAATAGATTTGGCTGCAGTTAGTCCAAAAAGAATAGTGCGGCTTTTTAGCCTTCAAATGCAGTTTCCCTACTACTGCAGTGGTATCACGCTGACCCTGAAATTCGCTTGAGAATTATACTGGTCCCTCACCGTAACGATGACGGGTGATTTGGAGAAAGCCTGCAGAGTTTCAGGGCTGCTCTGTTTGGATTTATTGTTTTCCAGTTCATTATCACATTGTAGATGTTCTCCGCCAAAATGCCTAATGGTGTACATTCCATCTTGGGTGCTTACATTTTCCTATTCTGTAGTATGCGTTAATACATTATGTCCTGCTTATTGTCCCCTCTTTTATTATGCATTGTAATTTTATTTTCTGGTGCATCAAACATTTTCATTAGATCTGCTTGTTTGGAGCTGATTTTCTTTTGCTGATTCCTGGTTTGTTACACTTAAGCCAGCATTTTCGCACAAGTGTAGTTTGTCATCTTCTTTATCATGGTAAAATGTCACTCTCAAAATGTGCAATAGAATCCAAACCCCAGATAGATGCTAAGTTGTTAATGCAGAATGGTGGCTTGCTCACTTCACCATAACAGCATTAGAAAATGGTTCATAATTATTAATTTGAGTGCGTCACTTCACATTGGGGGTCAGGTGTGCCATGGTAAGGTGTTACACTTGTCAGCAATGAATGCAACACACGATAATTTGTTATTGTCAAATGTTTCTTTTTGTATATGCTTTTGAGAATTGATACACAATGTTGTTTGCATTTGGTTTGCATTTGTTCTTTGAAACTTGCTACATTTTCATTTATTTTGTGTAATGTGGCACCATAGTATCACAAAGAATTAATAACAGGGGCATAATGATCTGCTAGCTATTTAAGGAAAATACTTCAAACCAAAACACACCTTACTGCAAATATATTTCTGAAACCCATGTAAAATCAAGAATTTTGAGCAACTAACGATGTATTCTCTATTTGCGAACTTTGTGCCATGAAAACCTTACTGTTCAGCAACAACTGATACAGAAATAGTGACTGCCATGTTTACAGTCGCTAGCTTCTGTCTTACAAGACTGATTGACTAATGATCATATCAGCCTCATGCATTGTTTTAATTGACGAGTCTATCCAAAGTACCCATAATGATTCACTGGAAAAATGAATGTGGTATTATGGAATAACTAATGGAAAAGTAAATTATCATAAACTGTAGCATACGTTTCTGGGATGCATTTTTAGATGCAGAATCCCTCTCCTGTTGCGTATCTCCTGAAGCAGGTTTTCAAGTCTGTTCCAGCATCCTAAACAGTATAAATTGTACTTTATTACACTATTTTTTTGTTTAAAACAAGAAGGGGAATGGGTCTAAGTTAGTTAATCTTCACCAATTGCTGCCTGGTTGAATAGCAACCTCTCAACGCTGGTGGCTCTTAAGTGTGCAATCCTGGTCAATTCACTGCTGGATAGTTGGTTTGTCGATATGTTAATATGGAGAGAAGAAACATCAATGGAATAAGGTTTCCATTGATGAAAGGGGAGTCCAGATTTTTATTTTATAAAACTGCATTCTGCCAATTCTGCGCCATGACTTTAGGCCAAATATTCCATGACCTGTTGATTAGAGAGAAAAAAAGGTTTCTTCTATTTAAGAGATTTTATTTCATATTATTTAGCTTAAATGCTTATTTAACTATTAAATATTGCTGGAATCTGCTTGGGATGAGCAGTTGTTGCTTGTTGGCTTGACCTTTAGTTTGACACTAAGTGGGCTTTTCCATTTTATTATAGTTTATGATTAAAAGCTTTCACCGACAAAACAGGAAAGAAAAATATATAAATGATCTTCTAATTTTATTGAAAGGCTTACAATGTACAAAGAAATAGTGCTGATGTGCCTCAGTCTGTACAATCCCAGTCGGAGGCAGTTTGTTATGTAACACTCCTTTTCTTCTCCCCTCTTTATTGCTGCTTTCAATTTGAGGGTTTTACAGATGCTACTAGTGATTCTGATACCTGTTCACCCTGCATTATGGGTTCCCATGGATTCTCCAAAGTATTTTATTAAGCTGCCTTTTTTTTTTGCTAAAATATGAATTTAATAAAGTTTTCATCAAGACTGAAGTGCCCTTTTCATTGTGTTTATGTTTGGAGAAGCATTTTCCTGCCTCTGTGTGCTGTAAGCAGAGGGAAAAGGGTTGGAGATCACCATTACTTGGAATGCCTTGATTCCTTTAGGGAACAAAGAAAACCCAACTGTATTCACCTCAGGACCTGGAGTGCATGAAGTCTAGACTCTAAAGAAAGACGGACATGCATTATTCTAGCACCTTTCATGACCACTGGAAGTCCCGGAAAGCTTTACAGTCAATGACCACACTACTAAAAGTACTCCGATGTCCTGTCTGAAACCTGGCAGGTAGTTTGCACGTTACAATTTCCCACAAACTGCATTGTGATGATGACCGGATAATATGTTTGTTTAATGATGGTGATTGGAAAATAGCTATTGGCTAGGAGACCCAGGACAGCTCCTCTCTTTGAAACAGTGCTATCCACCTGAGCAGCTAGACATCTCATCCAACTCTAACACTGTAGAACTTTAGTACTGTACTGGACTGTTGGACTTAAGTTTTTATGATGATTTCCTGGTGTGGAATTAAACCCACAACTTTCTGACTCTGGTGAGGGTACTGCCAACTGATTCATAGAACATAGAACAGTACAGCACAGAACAGGCCCTTCGGCCCTCGATGTTGTGCCGAGCCATGATCACCCTACTCAAACCCACGTATCCACCCGATACCCAACAAACCCCCCCCCCCCTCCCCCCCTCCCCCCTTAACCTTACTTTTTAGGACACTACGGGCAATTTAGCATGGTCAATCCACCTAACCCGCACATCTTTGGACTGTGGGAGGAAACCAGAGCACCCGGAGGAAACCCACGCACATACGGGGAGGACGTGCAGACTCCGCACAGACAGTGACCCAGCCGGGAATCGAACCTGGGACCCTGGAGCTGTGAAGCATTTATGCTAACCACCATGCTACCGTGCTGCCCCTCATTCATAGCTGAAAAGTGGCCTTAGGGAGGGGGGGGGGGGGTGTTTACCTTATAAATACCTGAAGAGAATCCCGCAAGTGTGCCACTGCTGCCATAGTTTTGGCAGCATTAATTTCCTGGCCAACCTTGTCTTTCCTCCCAGCCATGATGTGGAGATGCTTGCGTTGGTCTGGGATGGGCACAGTAAGAACTCTTACAACACCAGGTTAAAGTCCAACAGATTCATTTGGAATCACTAGCTTTTGGAGCATCGCTCCTTCATCAGGTGAGTGAAGAGGTCGGTTACACAAACACAGCATATAAAGACAAAGCCAATAATGCAAGATTATACTTTGAATGTGAGTCTGTGCAGGTAATTAAGTCTTTACAGGTCCAGACAGTGCAACTGGAGAGAAGGATAATCACAGGTCAAAGAGGTGTGAATTCTCTCAAGCTAGGACAGTTGGTAAGATTTTGCAAGCCCGGGCCAGATGGTGGGGGGTGAATGTCATGAGACATGAATCCAAGATCCCAGTTGAGGCCATACTCGCACATGCGTAACTTGACTATCAGTTTCTGCTCGGCAATTCTGCATTTTCCTCCCAGCTGCATTGCTATCCACTGGCCCGCACCCTGTACGTTTGTATTTACACAGAAAGTTAACTTCCAAGAGCAAGAAAATGTACTATATCCAGCTAAATTAATTCTTCAGTACAGAACAATAATTCTCCGATTTATAGCTCTCGAGCCTCTTTACAGTTCCCCAAAGTAGGTGGTTTGATGTTCAGCATTGTGGCCAGTTTAGCTCAGTTGGCTGGACAGCTGGTTTGTGATGCAGAGCAAAGGCCAACAGCATAGGTTCAATCCCCGTACCGGCTAGGTTATTCATGAAGGCCCCGCCTTCTCAACCTTGTTCCTCGCCTGAGGTTAAATCAGCACCAGTCAGCTCTTCCCCCTCAAAGTGGGAAGCAGCCTATGATCATCTGGGACTATGGCGACTTTGTTTATTGGTTAAGTACCAAAATGAAGGCTTAAGTCAACAAAGTGATTGAGGCACAGGAAATAGGGTGCTATGTCTTTTCGTCCGACGTCATTTCGTCCAACGACACTTCGTCCACGTCTTTTGGTCCAACGTCTTTTTGTCCGCCCGTCTTTTGGTCCAACGTCACTTCGTCCAATTATCCAATTACAAAAAGTTTAATTTAGTTTTTCAATGTTACTGCTCAAGGATCCTCTCCACCTATTTCGCCTCTTGATGTTGAGTTCTGCATTTGTGCTGCTTGATCTCCAGACATTATTAAGAAAAGCTGCAGGATATTCACCCATGTATGCTCCAGCGTGATGAGAGCCATTGTATCTGATGGAATATTTGATCATTTCAGACCTGTAATGTCAGAACCCACTGCCAACCAGAGGTTTTAATCACTCGACGAAAATCGAGAAATAAATCTGCTTCTTTCAGAACTGCACTCATTGTCTAAATCCAATTAGACTCCCACTTATATCTGTGTCTGTCGGAATTGTAGAATATCAAATCATCTTGTCCTCTCCCCATTATTCTCTCTCGGGTACAGTTCTGGAAATCTAACTTTTAGGGAATTTCGGGAATTTACAATTTACATCAATTTTAAGTAATTTCGGGAATTTTATGTAATTAGTAAACTTTTAGATTTTTTAACTGCACTTTTAGATTTTTTAACTGCACTTTTAGATTTTTTAACTTTTTAACTGCATTTTTCAACTTGCATTTTATCAATTACTTGCATTTTAACAATTAAATTCACTTGCTGTATTGTACTTGCATTTTATCAATTAAATGGTTTTATACGGAGTTAATTTGTAATTGGATAATTGGACGAAGTGACGTTGGACCAAAAGACGGGCGGACAAAAAGACGTTGGACCAAAAGACGTGGACGAAGTGTCGTTGGACGAAGTGACGTCGGACGAAAAGACGCGACACGAGGAAATAGTACAGTATGTTTGCTCCGTCTTACGTCGCTGATTTAGTAACCTATATATTCAACATATTTTTCAATCCTTTTCGTGTGCTTGTCTTACTTGGACCTGTTTATACTATGTGTTTCAACAATCTTGTGTGATACGAAGCACATCATGAGCTTTTCTCCTCTTCAGCCTTTAAACATTTGGTTCTGGGAAATGTTTTTTTTTTGGTCCTTCTGCCACAAGGCCGCTGCTGTCATTTTACCCAGTATATATGCTCACCTCAGTCTCCACCCACACATGGTTTGGACTGTTACTTAACTCATATTGAATTAACATTATCTCATCTTAAATTTGTTACATTTGGCCAACTGGCAAGTTATTACTGGGTTAATTTTATTTTATTTGAATATTTGCGCACACTGCCCCATGAAGTCAAACAATGAGACTTCGTGATGTTTATCTTGTCTGAATCTTCAGTCATTACCCAGAACTTGCTCCAAGTCTGCTGGGGACAAAAATGAAGACTTGTGCCCAGTGGTATCTGCTTGATTTCTTATTCACAAAATTTACAGCAGCAAATTAATATTTTTAATAGACATTATTATATTCCCAGCCTTAAATTATCTATTTTCCAATCAGGACCTAATTGAGGTTTGCTACTTATTCGATCATCTGTTTCTGGCTGGTCCCAGTTATAATTCTTGTTCAATACAGGTGTGGTTTTGTAGGTTGCACAAATTACACAACTGCTTCTTTGGCCCAATGTTAGTACAAAATGCTGTCTTGACCTTGTTAGCTTACCAGAGTGAACGTAATCTGAAAACATCCTAAAAATAATCAAACTACAATCCGCCACCCAGGCCTACGTACATTTTGGAGACAGGCAAGAAGGGAGTTAGTGGTTTAAAATACTTGGTGCCCCCCATCTACACATCACCTATAGTGAGGGTAACTATCGTAAGGTGATTAGCTCACAGGAGGCATTCGGTATTAAACATACTTTATAGTTCCTTTAATCTAAATCAATATTTTGTCCTACAATAGATTTAATAAAATTACGTTCTCCAAATGGAAAATAAGTTTCAGGTTAGAGCGAATGACTTCAGGGAATGGATACAGAACGGTACAGATTCAGCAAGACCAGAAACACATGACAAGTGACCAAAAGAATTTGAAATAAAGAAAAGGGTTGGCAAAGGTGTCAGCACGATTGTAGGAAAGTATGGGGAACCTGCTGTAGAGAGGGGGAGCAGTGATTAAGCTGGCATTTGTTTGTTTGCAAAAAAATAAATAAACTTGCTTCATTCCAGAGAGGAAGAAAGATGGTTAAGAGGGGTTTAAAAAAAATCCAAGGCTAGAAGGTTAAGGACAATATAAAGACAAAAAATAAGGTATACCATGTTGCAATGGCCAGTGGCAGACTGGAAGATTGGGAAACTTTTAGACATAAACAAAGGGTTACTAAAAAAAGTAATGAATAGAGCAATGGTAAAAAGGTAAATTACAAAAGAAAACTAGCACAAAATATCAAAAAGGATAGCAAAAACTTCTCTAAGTACTTAAAAAGGGTGAGTTGCTAAAGTGAGTGTTGGTCCCTTGGAAGATGAAACCGGAGAGTTAATGGTGGGAAACAGAGAATTGGCAGAGATACAAAATCAATATTTTGCCTCAGGTTTTCATGGTGAAGGACAGGAGTACTATCCCTATAGGAACAGGCAATTCAGAGAAGGTAGAAAGGGTGGAACTTGGAATAATCAGCAGTATTAGGGAAACAGTACCCAACAAACTATTGGAATTTTAAAAAAAATTTGGAGTACCCAATTATTTTTTCTTCCAATTAAGGGGCAATTTAGCATAGCCAATCCACCTAACCTGCACATCTTTGGGTTGTGGGTGTGTAACCCACGCAGACACTGAGAGACTGTGCAAACTCCACATGGACAGTGACCCAGGGCTGGGATTTGAACCCGGGTCCTGAGCTCCGTAGTCCCAGTGCTAACCACTGCGCCACATGCCGCCCCAACAAACTATTGGAATTGAGGGCAGAAAATTCCACGGGGACTGATGGACTACATACTCGGGTGTTAAAGGAAGTGGCAGTGGAGATGCTGCAGGATTCAGTCCTTGGGCCCAACTATTTCCAATCTATATTAACCACTTGGAAATGGGGATAGAGGGTCCGATAGCCAAATTTGTAGATACACTAAAACAGGTGGGACTGTAAGCTGTAATGAGGAAATGAAAACTTTATAATGGATAGAGATTGTTTAGGTAAGTGGGCCAAAATATTGCAGATGCCTTTTAATGCAGGTAAGTGTGAGATCATCATTTTGGTCGGAAAAATGGAAAGGGAACTTATTATCTAAATGGGGAGAGACTTCGGGATGCTCCGGGGCAAAGGGATCTGGGTGTCCTTGTGCATGAATCGCAGAAAACTAGCATGAATGTACAGCAGGTAATAAAGGAAGCAAATGGAATGTTGCCGTTTATTGTTAAAGGAAGAGTACAAAAGGTAAGGAAGTGTTGTTGCAACTGTACACGGGTGAGACTGCACCTGGAGTATTGTGCACAGTTTTGGTCCCCTTATTCGAGAAGAGATGTAATGGCATTGGCAGTTCAGAGGAGGTTCACTAGATTGGCTCCAGAGATGAGGGGGTTGTCTTATGCAGAGAGATTGAGTAGTCTGTGCTCTCTAGAGTTTAGAAGAATGAGGGTAGATCAAATTGAGCTCGAGGATAAAAGGTATGGATAAAGTAGATGTGGAATGGATGCTTCCTCTTGTGGAGCATTCTCTTTTTTAAAAAATAATTTTTAACAAAATATAAACAACAAAACAATATTAACAAAACAAACATGGTAAAAACCCAAAAACACCCACCCAACTACAAAAGCAACTACAAAAAAAAAGCAAACAACAAAAAGGAAAGAGATAACACCCGCCACATCCAACAAACCCATGTACACAGTTCTCCCTCCCACCGAACCAAACCGCCCCCTTCCCCCCCCCCCCCCCCCCCCCCCCCTCCGGGTTGCTGCTGCTGCCGGCCTATTTCCCTACCGTTCCGCCAGGAAGTCCAGGAAAGGCTGCCACCGCCTAAAGAACCCTTGTACTGATCCCCTCAGGGCAAATTTCACCTTCTCCAATTTAATGAACCCCGCCATATCATTGATCCAGGCCTCCACGCTTGGGGGCCTCGCATCCTTCCACTGAAGAAGAATCCTCCGCCGGGCTATTAGGGACGTAAAGGCCAGGACACCAGCCTCTTTCGCCTCCTGCACTCCCGGCTCCACTGCAACCCCAAAAATTGTGAGTCCCCAGCCTGGCTTAACCCTGGATCCCACCACCCTCGACACCGTCCTTGCTACCCCCTTCCAAAACTCCCCCAGCGCTGGGCATGCCCAAAACATATGGGCATGGTTCGCTGGGCTCCCCGAGCACCTTGCACACCTGTTTTTGCCCCCGAAAAACCTACTCATCCTTGTCCCAGTCATGTGGCCCTATGCAGCACCTTGCTTGTGGAGCATTCTCATTGAGAAGTCATAGTCTCAGGTTAAGGGGTAGCAAATGTAAGACAGATGAGGAGAAACTAATTGGCCCAAAGGGTCATGATTCTGTGGAATTTGCTGTGCGGTGGATGGTGGGACAGAGTAAATTTGAGGAGTTAGATTTTTAATTAGTAATGGATTGAAGAGTTACAGAGAACAGGCGGGATTGGAGTTGAGGCCATGATGAGATCACTCATGATGGTATTGAAAGATGGAGCAGGCTTGAGGCACTAAATTGCCTACTCCTGCTCCTAGTTTTTATGTTACAAGAAAGAACTATTGTTCTAATTTCACCTTCCAGCTCTTCGTTTGTAGCCCTGTAGGTAACAGCACCTCGCGCATAAATCAGATGTTCTTGAATAATAGGATTGGATGTTATGGGAGAAAGCAAGATAATGGGAATGAGGAACATATCAACTTTGATTGAATGAGGGAGCAGGCACGATGGGTCAAATAATATGCCAGTGACTGATGGAAATGAGGCTATGACAGGTGAGGACCTTGAGATGATTGTTATCACCTAAGGAGGTAGTGATGGGCAAGCCAATGGGGCTAAATGTAGACAAGTCTCCTGGCCCTGATGGAATGCATCCCAGAGTGCTAAAAGAGATGGCTAGGGAAATTGCAAATGCACTAGTGATAATTTAGCAAAATTCACTAGACTCTGGGGTGGTCCCGGCGGATTGGAAATTAGCAAACGTGACACCACTGTTTAAAAAAGGAGGTTGGCAGAAAGCGGGTAATTATAGGCCAGTGAGCTTAACTTCAGTAGTAGAGAAGATGCTGGAATCTATCATCAAGGAAGAAATAGCAAGGCATCTGGATGGAAATTGTCCTATTAGACTGACGCAGCATGGGTTCATAAAGGGCAGGTCGTGCCAACTATTTTAGTGGAATTCTTTGAGGATATTACCAGTGCGGTAGATAATGGGGAGCCAATGGATGTGGTATATCGGGATGACAAGGTGCCACACAAAAGTTTGCTGCATTAAGGGTAAAGTAGCAGCATAGATAGAGGATTGGTTAATTAATAGAAAGCAAAGAGTGGGAATTAATGGGTGTTTCTCTGGTTGGCAATCAGTAGCTAGTGGTGTCCCTCAGGGATCAGTGTTGGGCCCACAATTGTTCACAATTTACATAGATGATTTGGAGCTGGGGATCAAGGGCAATGTGTCCAAGTTTGCAGACAACACTAAGATGAGTGGTAAAGCAAAAAGTGCAGAGGATATTGAAGTCTGCAGAGGGATTTGGATAGGTTAAGTGAATGGGCTAGGGTCTGGCAGATGGAAGACAATGTCGACAAATGTGTGGTTATCCATTTTGGTAGGAATATGAGCAAAAGGGATTATTATTTAAATGGCAAAATATTAAAACATGCTGCTGTGCAGAGAGAGTGAGTCGCAAAAGATTTACAGGTGATTAAGAAGGCAAATGGAATTTTGGCCTTCATTGCTAGAGGGATGGAGTTTAAGACTAGGGAGGTTATGCTGCAATTGTATATGGTGTTAGTGAGGCCACACCTGGAGTATTGTTCAGTTTTGGTCTCCTTACCTGAGAAGGGACGCACTGGCACTAAAGGGTGTGCAGAGGAGATTCATGAGGTTAATCCCAGAGCTTGAAGGGGTTGGATTACGAGGAGAGGTTGAGTCGACTGGGACTGTACTCGTTGGAATTTAGAAGGATAAGGGGGATTCTTATAGAAACATATAAAATTATGAAGGGAATAGATAGGATAGATGCGGGCAGGTTGTTTCCACTGGCGGGTGAAAGCAGAACTCGGGGGCATAGCCTCAAAATAAGGGAAAGTAGATCTAGGACTGAGTTTAGGAGGAACTTCTTCACCCAAAGGGTTGTGAATCTATGGAATTCCTTGTCCAGTGAAACAGTTGAGGCTCCTTCATTAAATGTTTTAAGATAAAGATAGTTTTTTGAAGAATAAAGGGATTAAGGGTTCTGGTGTTCGGGCCGGAAAGTGGTGCTGAGTCCACAAAAGATCAGCCATGATCTCATTGAATGGGGGAGCAGGCTCAAGGGGCCAGATGGCCTACTCCTGCTCCTAATTCTTATGTTCTTGTGTTATGTTATGTTCCTAAATGGCCTAATTCTGCTTATGATCTGAAAGTCCCAACAAATGTGTAACTATTTAGAGTGTTAATTTATTGAAAGCCAGACATTGAAGTCATCTCCTGCTACATTATGTAATTTATTGCAGATCTTTAAACTAGGTGACACACACATGGCCCATCCCAATTGGATGAAAGCAAATATCTCACCAGCCTCATTGCCAGATGGCAAGCTGATATTACTGCCCACGTTTACCAGGTTAACATGACCAGTACATTTTTATGTGCTTTTTTTTCATACTGTAGGCATATTTTAACTGGTTTTGGAGATTGTCTTTCATCAAGAATGAAGATACTTAATTCCAGTCTTCTTTAAATGTTGCAATTAAGAGATTCCCATTTTCTTCACAACGTATCCTCTAAGGCAACAACTTCGAAAACTGGCTTCTTCATGACATCCTGATGCCAAAATATGGAACAAACCTTTGACTGTTCCCAAGTTTTTATATGTCATGGCACACCTCTGTACTATAAAAATATATTTGTGACACATGTATTTTCTTTGCCTTCTTCCCTTATTGAGAACTTTGTTTATTAACTCCTCCCCTCTGATTTTTTTATTTTACTTCTCCCTGTCTCTCTCGCTTCTCCCATAGTTTTTTTTTGCTCCCTTGAGCTTTCGCTTTTTATCCAGGCAGATGGGACCTTTTGTCTTCAGCTCCAAGTCCTGTTGGTCATGCTCATGGGCCTGGCCAACATAAAAAAATCAAACCCATGCATGTGTGGCTCTTCCCACCTGGAGCACATGTGGGAGGCTCAGAATTCATTGGGTCTTGAAGGTGCCAACCACAGAGCTGAAGATGAAGGTTAGTTTTAGTTAATTACATGAATTTGGATTTGTTTATTGTCATGTGTACTGAGGTACAGTGAAAAGTATTTTCCTGCGAGCAGCTCAAATAGATCATTTAGTACATGAAAATAAAAATTTTGAATCAATCTTATTTCGCGACACACTTGGGGTCGGGGGTGGGAGAGAGATCACTGATCTAGAAACCCTAGCCGATGGGGCAATTAGAGATGGGTAATAAATGCTGGCCTACTCGGCGATGCCCATATCCTGTTTTTAAAAAAAATTTAAAAATTTAAAATTAAATTTAGAGTACCCAATTCTTTTTTCCAATTAGTGGGCAATTTAAGAGTGACCAATTCACCTACCCTGCGCATCTTTGGGTTGTGGGGGTGAGACCCACACGGACATGAAGAGAATGTCCAACCTCCACACAGGCAGTGACCCGGGATCGAAACCGGGTCCTCAACGCTCTTGGGCAGCAGTGCTGACCATAAATGAATTTGTTTCCTCTCTCGTTATCTCCATTTGGTGTGATTTGGAGAATTCGCTCAATGCTACAGCTGTTCTCATGTTTTGTTTTGTTTTATGCTTGAGATTGGCTTTAGGTCAGCACTAATAAGGCCATGGGCCCAATATCTCATTTGAAACACCGATGCCTGCTGACCGCACTCTGATTCTCTATATTCCCACTCCCCGACACAATTTGCCTTTCTCTCTTCCAGCCAAGCTTTGGCTTTTTCAATTTAAAATACTGTTCAGATAAGTTTCCTTGTCCAATGAATGTCATAATATACACCAGTATATCATGGTGCAGACACACACTGATGGACACGCACAGGGACCAATCAACATGCACAAACACCGCAGCCAATCACCAGTTAGAATACACACACTATAAAGGCAGAGGGCACCACGGTTCCTGCTGATTCTGGGTGCTGCCTCTGAGTGTAACAAGAACTCATCCAGCCCAGCACAGACTCACAACACGTGCTGAGAGAATCAACTTGTTCGGACAAGGCTTAGGTCTCTAGTTTAAGTTAGCATCATTTAGACCCACAGTCATCGTGTGTTATTTAGTTAGATATAGTTAATAAAATTGAGTTGAATCTTCATCAGTGTTGGAAGTGTCTGTTCATCTCTCAAGTCTACACCAGCCAACACTTCACCGACATATTCAGTGCCTCAGTTTATCACAATTCTGTAGTATTCGAGACATGATTTACCAGCCATGATGTTACATTCCAGTGCAGCGACAACACTAGCAAGCCAACCACCAATGTGGAGAGTTCCCCAGCCATAACCCATCCACAAACGACAGGACAAATGTAATCCTGTGAATAACCGTCCCATCAGTCTACACTCTATCATCAGCAAAGTGATGGGAGGGAATGGAAGGGGGTTGGCGATTGATGACTGAGGGTCATGCAAGGACGGTGGATTCATGGGTTTCTTTTTACATGGAAGGGAGGATGATGATGATGATAGATTTGAAGGAAGGAAAGACGGAACTGAGGAACATGCAGTTAGTTGCATGTTACTGGGAGATGGGCTTTTCCAATGAAAAGGGGGAATTGATAAAGCAACATCATATTGCTACAAGGAAAAGAAGTTGGGATCTATTGCAAAGATTAGGACAGCAGAAATGTCTGCGGAGCAGGGTAGTAAGCAAAACGATGCAGTGACAAAAGCACTTGTTAATTTACAAAGTCAAAAGGCTAATTGAGCCAGCATTGCCCTCTACTGGTTGGATATTAATAAAATATAGACCAGCAAGAGGAAATGTGGGATTCTATGAAATGTACAAGTTCACCAGATATATCTGAGCTCAAATTTCCTTTATCAGTAATGAGACTTGTGTACTTGTTCAATCTGTGGCCAAATAAGTGATCTCTAATTGTTTTTAAGAGCAGGTTATTGAAGTGGGAGGATATTTATAGTTGTCTCACATTCAGCGAGGCAGTGATGGGTAAGTGAAGTCAAATAGCTGCATTCAAGAGTGTGGACTTCTGGGGTGCATTGATTCCCTGAAGTCCATTTTCATTGTAATTGGCACAAAGTAAATTACATACTTTGGTATACCAAGATCCAATTGCTAAATAGCTTCAATTTCAGAAAATTGAGCCTATACTGTCGCACGGAGGAAATGAAATGCGTCTTCACACAGTGATAACAGGAGAAAGCAAGGAGGAGGAGGTACCTTCCTCCATTTCACTTCACTGAACGTTCTAGTGTGCCTACTTTTCCATATGAATAGACAGAAACGTGCAAAGCAGTTCGCTTAGTGGCATATTCCAGTTACTATTTCAAGACATGTCTACCAAACCTGTACCAGGTGCAGTTTGTTCACCCTTCGGTGACAAAATAACACACGAACAAGACCAGGCCATTTACCCCCTCTAACGTGTTCTGCTATCATTCAATAAAATGGTGGCTGGTCTGCACTCTCTAACTCCATGTCCCTTTTCCCCATATGCCTTAATACCTTTGGTTAGCTAAAAATCTATCAATCCCCGGTTTAAATAGAAGAGAGTTCCAAACAATCCTTTTACATGTGGCCATGTTTCTTATCTTCAGTCCTGAAGGGCCAAGCTTTAACCTTTAGGCTCTGTTCCCTAATCATGGATCCCCAAATCGCGAAAAGGGAAGGCAGTGGCCCACTGAAGCGAAATTTCCGCTTTTTCCTTTTGAAGATTGGATATTTAAGACATCTGGCACAGACAGCTATACAAGAGCAAGATGCTGCCAGTGCTGAACATTTGAAATAAAAAATTTCTGGAAAAACTGTATTAGAATGCATGATGTAATTAATTTAAGCTGTTTAGTGTGTTAGTCTTGTGGACTAATCTATGCTGGGTTTTCACCTTTCCATGGGAAACCCTGGTCTGACTGACTCTGAATTACTTTATTTACACTATATGTACTTTACATACATGCAGGGTTAGCGGGTAGACACATCTCTTGTGTACAGACTGCTCTGTCTGCACTACAGAGTCTCTAGCACATGACTGCTGATATGTTACATCATGATACATGCTACATATCACTTAACTCATTACCATGTTGCTGCGACCATTGAACAAGGGGTGATCATGGACCAGTTTGTTGGATGGATCAGCGATCCGTGAGTCGATGCTTGTGTCTTGCAGGGACAAGAAAACCACAGCTTTCCAATATCAGCTGAAAGTGCCTGGTGGTGTTTGGATGAGGTAGCCACGTTGTTCTTCCGATCATTGAAGGACATTGCCTGCAGATTCTCCATTACAAATCCAGACCTTTTCACCTGGTCATTTAAGGGGGCTGGGCTATTGATTCTATACTGGAGTTATTTCCTCAACGGAAAAATTTAGAAAAGATTTCCTAAACTGTTTCTGTATTTTCCTTGCATCTTTGAGCTTTTATTCAAAGACATGTAGGGAATTTCTGATTGAGTGTGCTTCTACCTTGGACACAAGTATGAAGTTCTGAATAACAGTGTGTTCAACCGTAACACTGGATAATGCTTCAGCTGCGGTTTGCTATTTCCCTGGTACAGAGCTGTGTATTGATAACCTATCAAGCTCATTACCTCAAAACTTCATTTACACCACATACACTGTGCACACGAGAGCCACTACGTCTAGGCACACCTCTCTTGTGGACAGACTATTCTACCTGCCCTGAGTTTCCAGCATGTGACAGATGTTACATCTTTGGTCACACCTTTGTACGCACAAGGGCTGAACTTCGACATGCCAGGGAGTTCACTCCTTCCACCCCTCACAAGGTAGGTTATCACAGAGCTGCAATGTGATATGTGTACACACGCTGAAACAAATTTCCTTCTTTTTTTCTTAATTCAAAATCATAAGTGTACTCCTGTAATTGGCTATTGTGCACACTGAACTAACCATGCTTGAGCTTCCATGTTATCTCAGTCATTTAAAAATGTGTTGCTGGTTCCGGTGGCGGCGATGACGTAGGAAGCCGCACATTTGGGAGCTCCCGTTTCAAACGGACTTTTCGGCTCTTTTTAGAGCCCAAAACGAAAATTTTTCGACGTCTCCCGGTGGGAGAAGGTGTGCTGATCGACTTTCTCCGCAGTTCATGACTCGAACTCGGAGTGGAAAGGGGGAAAAAATGGCAGCAGCTCCCCAGAAAAAACGGGGGAAGGAATCCAAGATGGCGGCCGGCGGAGCTCCAGAGGAGTGGAAGCAGTGGGCCCTGGAGCAACAAGCTGCTCTCCTGCGCTGTTTTGCAGATTTCAAGGCTGAGGTACTGAGCTCTCTGCAGGAAACGAACAGAAGGCTGTCGAAGATTCAGAAGACCCAGGGTGCTGCTATCAAGGCGTTGCAGACGCAGGCTACTGAACGAGAGGAGGAGGCCGTGGTCCTCGTGAGTAAGGTGGAGGGGCACAAGGCACTCCACAAGAAGTGGCAGGACCGCTTCGAGGAGCTTGATCACCGCATGAGGCGGAAAAATCTGCGGATCTTGGGCCTTACGGAGGGGCTGGAGGGGTCGGACCTGACAACCTACGTGGCTACGATGCTGAACTCGCTAGTGGGGGCCAGGTCTTTCCATCTGCCCCTGAAGCTGGAGGGAGCCCACAGGGTACTCTCCAGGAGGCCTAAGGAGAATGAAACCCCGCGTGCGATGCTGGTGAGGTTCCACCGGTTCAGTGATCGGGAGTGTGTGCTGCGCTGGGCCAAGAAGGTGAAGAGCAGCAACTGGGAGAAAGGGGTAGCACGGATCTACCAGGATTGGAGTGCGGAGGTGGCTAAGCGGCGGTCCGGGTTTAATCGGACGAAAGAGGTGCTTTACAAGAAGAAGATAAAGTTCGGAATGTTGCAGCCTGCGCGCCTGTGGGTAACTTATTCGGACCGGCATTATTATTTCGATTCCCCGGAGGAGGCGTGGGCCTTCGTGCGGACGGAGAAACTGGACTTGAACTAGGGGTTGGGGGTTGCGGGGTCGGTTGTAATACTTTATTGCTGGTTTCTGCTGTGGCTGAGGGGAGTTTGTTGTATTCTATGTCGGGTTGGGGTATGGAGTGGGGCTGGTATTTGGGAGCTGTGTCAGAAGGGTGTGGTGGGGAAGTGTGAAAGCGCGGGCTTTCCTCTGGTTTCCTGCGCTGCGGGGCTGGGGGGCGGAGACGGTGACGGGGGAGGCGGGGCCTTAACTGGTTCTTCCCCGCGCTGGAGCAGTGCCTGGAGGAGGGATAGATTGGGGGATGATCCCACTTTGGGAGGGGTCGGGTTATTGGTGGAAGTTTCCGGAGTCAGCAGAAGTTAGCTGACCCACGGAAGTACAATTGAGGACGGTTCGCAGCTAGGAGGGTTCCTAGCCTGGGGTGGGGAGGGAGGAAAGGGGAATACCGGGTTGCTGCTGGCAGGGTCAGGAAGGAGCTGGTGGCGGCTGGGGGGGACAGAGGTGAGGTGTTGTCGCTGTGGGGACTGGGTCGGGCGGGGGGTGCTGGCCTGGAGTGGGCAGTCGACAGGCTATGGCTAGTCGACGGGGGAGTGGGGCTGGATGCCCTCTGATCCGGTTGGTCACCTGGAATGCGAGAGGATTGAATGGGCCGGTGAAGCGGTCGAGGGTACTTGCTCATCTGAGGGGGCTAAAGGCAGATGTAGCAATGCTTCAGGAGACCCACCTGAAGGTGGCGGACCAGGTCCGTCTGAGGAAGGAGTGGGTGGGGCAGGTTTTCCGGGGAGTGGCGATTCTGGTGGGGAAAAATGTGTCGTTTGAGGCATCGGAGGTGGTGGCGGATAAGGGGGGTAGGTATGTTATGGTTAGGGGTAGGCTACAATGAGAGAAGGTGGTACTTGCTAGTGTGTATGCCCCAAATTGGGACGATGCGGGCTTTATGAGGCGTATGTTGTGACGGGTTCCGGATCTAGAGGCGGGAGGTCGGATTATGGGGGGGGGGGGGGGGGGGGACTTCAATACGGTGTTGGATCCTTCACTGGATCGGCCCAGCTCTAGGACGGGTAGGAGGCCGTTGTGGCGGTTGGATGTGGGGTTGTTGGCGGAGGAAGAGGTGTGTAGGAGGGTCCGGGAAAGTATTGAGGGGTACCTCGAGGTGAATGATACGGGGGTGGCTCAGGTGGGGGTGGTCTGGGAGGCCCTGAAGGCAGTGATTCGTGGGGAGCTGATATCCATCCGGGCACATAGGGAGAGGAGCGAGAGGAGTGAGAGGGGTAGACTGGTGGGAAAGATGCTGGAGGTCGACAGGAGGTACGCAGAAGCACCAGAGGAGGGACTGTTGGGGGAGAGGCGCAGCCTGCAGGCTAAATGTGATTTGCTGACCACTAGAAAGGCCGTGGCACAGTGGAGGAAGGCACAAGGGGCAGTGTACGAACATGGTGAAAAGGCGAGTAGGATGCTGGCTCGTCAGCTCCGCAAGGGGGATGCAGCTAAGGAAATTGCTGGAGTGAGAGACAAGAGTGGGAATGTGGTGCGGAAGTGGGTTGAGGTGAATGAGGTCTTCAAGGACTTTTACGGGGAACTGTACTGGTCGGAGCCAACGGGGGAGAGGAGGGGAATGGAGAGGTTCCTCGACGGGCTTTCTTTCCCGAAGGTGCAGGAGGAGAAGGTGGAGGGGTTGGGTGCGCCGATTGAGCTGGAGGAGCTAGTTAAGGGGATCGGGCAGATGCAGTCAGGGAAGGCACCGGGGCCGGATGGGTTCCCGGTGGAATTTTATATAAAGTTTGTGGACCTAGTGGGCCCCTTGCTGGTGCGGACACTTAATGAAGCGTGGGAAGGGGGGACTTTGCCCCTGACGATGTCGCGGGCGCTGATCTCATTAATCTTAAAGAGGGACAAGGACCCCAAGCAGTGTGGTTCATACAGACCCATATCTCTCCTCAACGTAATGCCAAGGTGCTGGCAAAAATCCTGGCCACCAGGATAGAGGACTGTGTGCCAGGGGTTGTACACGAGGACCAGACAGGGTTTGTGAAGGGAAGGCAGCTGAACACGAATGTGCGGAGATTGTTGTATGTCATCATGATGCCGGCAATTGAGGGGGAGGCAGAGATAGTGGTGGCGCTGGATGCGGAGAAGGCCTTCAATAGAGTGGAGTGGGGGTACTTATGGGAGGTGTTGGGGAGGTTTGGATTTGGTGAAGGGTTTATTAGATGGGTGAGGCTGCTATATGAGGCCCCGATGGCATGCGTGGCCACAAATGGGAGGAGGTCGGAGTACTTCCGGCTTTACCGAGGGACCAGGCAGAGTTGCCCCCTGTCCCCCTTGTTGTTTGCATTGGCAATCGTGCCGTTGGCGATGGCTTTGAGGGATTCAGAGAGGTGGAGAGGTTTGGTGCGAGTTGGGGAGGAACATAGGGTGTCGTTGTATGCCGATGACCTGTTACTGTATATGGCGGACCCGGTGGGAGGGATGCCGGGGGTGATGGAGCTGCTAGCTGAGTTTGGGACCTTTTGAGGCTATAAACTAAATTTAGGCAAGAGTGAGGTGTTTGTGGTGCACCCTGGAGACCAGGAGGAAGGAATTGGTAGGCTCCCGCTTAGGCGGGCAGGGGAGAGTTTTAGGTACCTGGGGGTGCAGGTGGCCAGGGACTGGGGGACTCTTCACAAACATAATTTCACCAGGCTTGTAGATCAGATGGAGGAGGAGTTCAAGAGGTGGGACATGCTGCCATTGTCGTTGGCGGGGAGGGTACAGTCCGTCAAAATGACGGTGCTTCCGAGGTTCTTGTTCCTCTTTCAGTGCCTGCCCATCTTCATCCCCAGGGCCTTCTTTAGGAGAGCGACTAGCAGTATCTTGAGCTTTGTGTGGGCACATGGGACTCCAAGGGTGAAGAGGGTTTTCCTGGAGCGAGGGAGGAATAAAGGTGGGTTGGCGCTGCCTAACCTTTTGTGGTACTATTGGGCGGCCAATGTGTCAATGGTGCGTAAATGGGTGATGGAGGGGGGAGGGGCGGCATGGAAAAGAATGGAGATGGCGTCATGTAGAGATACGAGCCTGGGTGCCATGGTAACGGCGCCGTTGCCGCTCTCCCCTAAGAGGTATACCACTAGCCTGGTGGTTGCGGTGACCCTAAGAATCTGGGGACAGTGGAGACGGCATCGGGGGGAAACAGGGGGCTCGATGGAGGCTCCATTGGGTGGCAATCACCGGGTCATCCCGGGGAACAAGGATGGGGGATTTAGGGGGGTGGCAAAGGGTGGGCATCAGTAAATTGAGGGACCTGTTTATTGGCGGGAGGTTTGCAGGCCTGGGGGAACTGGAAGATAAATTTGGGCTTCCCAAGGGAACATGTTCAGATACTTGCAGGTAAAGGCGTTTGCTAGGCGACAGGTAGAGGGATTCCCTTTGCTGCCCTCACGGGGGGCGATGGACAGAGTGCTTTCGGGGGTGTGGGTCGGAGAGGGGAAGGTGTCTGACATCTATAAGGTAATGCAGGAGGTGGAGGAGTCGTCAGTGGAGGAGCTGAAGGCTAAATGGGATGGGGAACTTGGGGAGCAGATAGAGGATGGGACTTGGGCAGATGCCTTGGAGAGAGTCAACTCTTCCTCTTCATGTGCGAGGCTTAGTCTCATCCAATTTAAGGTGCTGCACCGGGCCCACATGTCCGGGACTAGGATGAGTAGGTTCTTTGGGGGTGAGGACAGGTGCACCAGATGTTTGGGGAGTCCAGCGAATCATGCCCATATGTTCTGGGCATGCCCAGCACTGGAAGAATTCTGGAAGGGGGTGGCGGGGACGTGTCGAGGGTGGTTGGATCCAGGGTCAAACCAGGGTGGGGACTCGCGATTTTCGGAGTTGCGGTGGAGCCGGGAGTGCAGGAGGCGAAAGAGGCCGGTGTCTTGGCCTTTGCGTCCCTAGTAGCCCGGTGGAGGATCTTGCTGCAGTGGAAAGCTGCGAGGCCCCCAAGTGTGGAGACCTGGGTTAATGACATGGCGGGATTTATAAAGTTGGAAAGGGTCAAATTTGCCCTGAGAGGATCAGTACAAGGGTTCTATAAACGGTGGCAGCCTTTTCTGGACTTCCTGGCTCAAAGATAGGTATCTTGGTCAATAGCAGCAGCAACCCGGAGAGGGGGGGAGGAGAGGCGGAGAAAGAGAGAGATGGGGGGAAAGAGAGAGACGGGGAGGAAAGAGAGAGACGGGGGGGGGGGGGGGGGGGAAGAGAGAGACGGGGGGGAAGGGAGAGACGGGGGGGGAAGGGAGAGACGGGGGGGGGGGAAGGGAGAGACGGGGGGGGGGAAAGGGAGAGACGGGGGGGGGAAAAGAGAGAGATGGGGGGGAAAGAGAGAGACGGGGGGGAAAGAGAGAGACGGGGGGGGGAAGGGAGAGACGGGGGGGAAAGAGAGAGACGGGGGGGAAAGATAGAGACGGGGGGGGAAGAGAGAGACGGGGGGGGGAAGAGAGAGACGGGGGGGGGGGAAAGAGAGAGACGGGGGGGGAAGAGAGAGACGGGAGGGGGGGAAAGAGAGAGACGGGGGGGGGAAGAGAGAGACGGGGGGGAAGAGAGAGGCGGGGGGAGAAGAGAGGAGGGGGGAGAAGAGAGGGGGGGGGGAGGGCAAGGGGGGGTGTCCCTTACTATAGTTTCTATTTTTATTTCGCTACGGTTATGTAACTTAATGTGGTAATTTAAGTTGTTGTTAATATGTTGGGTTCATTGAGGAGGGGCGAAGGTTCATGATTGTTGTCATTATTGTTATTGTTGGTATTTTAGTATGGTTTGATGTTGTATAAATTCAAAATTTTTCAATAAAAGTTCTTTTTTTTAAAAATGTGTTGCTGATCGAAAGTAATTTGAAGGAAATTTCCCGAACTCCCGCTATATTGCCAGCAAAAAGTGTGCCAGTATGTATTTCAAACAAAGAAACAGAAGTTTGCAGTCTTCCAAATCCGGCAAGTATTTTTTTTTCTCTTTCTTGTCTGGAGTCCTCTTCACAAATAACCTGATGGGAGGGGGGGGGGGGGGGGGGGGGGGTTAAAAAATGGGGAAGGGCAGCATGGTGGCGCAGTGGGTTAGCCCTGCTGCCTCACGGCACTGAGGTCCCAGGTTCGATGCCGGCTCTGGGTCACTGTCCGTGTGGAGTTTGCACATTGTCCCCGTGTCTACATGGGTTTCGCCCCCACAACCCAAAGATGTGCAGGCTAGGTGGATTGGCCACGCTAAATTTCCCCTTAATTGGAAAAAATTAATTGGGTACGCTAAATTTCTTTATTTTTTTAAAAAGGCGGGATGTGGTTGGGGGTCAGTGTCAGAAGGGTTGGAGGATTGGGGTTGTTGGTTTGGTTGATGTGATGCTCTTTGATTGTTCTTTTGATATTTTGTATATTTAGATTTTGTTGAAAGGCCTTAAATAATTTTTTTTTAAAAAAGGAAATGGACCTGATGGGAACATTGAGCAATGGGGCCTCTGCGTTTGTAATCATTCCATGACATGGAAACAATTATTTGGATTTTGACCAAGTTTGAGAAGGGACCATATCTCATCCCACTCCTATTGGTTATCAATATTAGATGGAATCTATTTCTGTGTTTGATCACAAAACCATACACCGACTTGTGACCTCAAGTTAAATATTAATCAGACTGTAAACATGCCATTTGGCAGGAGGATAACACACCTTTACCATGTTTCAATATAGAGCAGGGTGTAAGGCCGTGTTGTTATCAAACCAGCTGCCAGAACCAATATAGGAGCAGCGGGAGAAATTTAATATGTTTGTGTAATGCATGTTATAATTTCCCTGAACAGGAACTCCATGGACATGTATCACTTATCTATCACTTCGTCATCCAGTTGAACAAGACCTTAGCATGCTCTTTAACCCCCATGATCTTCGGATCCATATTGTGTCCATCGCAAAGACCACGTACTTTCAGCTCTGCAACATCACCCACTTCTGCTTTGGCCCATCTGTCACAAAGCTTCTGGGTTTGACTTACTCCCAAGTTCTCCTTGCCTGCCTCCCATCCTCCACCTTTCATAAATACAATTTCTTCAAACCTCCACCGCAATTGCCCACACCGCCATAAATCACAGAGGCCCATCGCATCCATCTTCAGCTAGTTGCACTGGCTTCCAATTCCCTAATGTTTCAAAATATTAAACTTTGAAATGAAATGAAAATCGCTTATTGCCACAAGTAGGCTTCAAATGAAGTTACTGTGAAAAGCCCCTAGTCACCACTTTCCGACGCCTGTTCGGGGAGGCTGGTACGGGAATTGAACCGTGCTGCTGGCCTGCCTTGGTGCCCAGTGTGCTAAACCAGCCCCTAACTTTGCATTCCTGTTTCAAATCCCCCCCATTATCTTCTCCCTCCTTATCTCTGTAAACTCCAGCCTCCCTAACCACCCCCCCCCCCCCCCCCCCCCCCCCCGGCCAATCCCCATCTCTCAATTCCCCTGACCATGATTCTTGGATGTTTTTCTATCTTAAGTTGTGTCTTTATAAATCTGGGTCCAATCTTTGCATTTCCCACCCTAAGACCCTCTGCCTATCCACCTCCCTCTTGTTCTTTAAACTCCTGAAAGCACACCCCTTGACCAATCTGTTAATTATCCTCCTAATCTCTCCTTTGGTTGAGCGTTCATTTATTTCCTGCATCTCTGATGAGGCACTTTGAGAATTTCTTCCCCACAATGCAAGAGCCACAGAAGTGCAAGCTGCTGCTGTTAAATCACCAGTATGTATCACCTCATGGATGTGGTGTTTTTTGTGTTGCTAAATTCAGGATGGTTGGCGTAGTGTTCACAATGACCACAAATAGCTTTTAAATTGAACAAAGCGATACATTTTTTAACACGTCTTAATTGGATTCGACACTCCTATATAATACCCAGTTGATAATTAGCATATAATCCATACATCTACTACTATTCTCTATGCTATTACATTAACTACGATCTCTCTCATTCACACTATCTTTCCTTCAGTCTATACTCTAGCTATCTCAACTTCTCTCCCCCACAAGGCTTGGCATCAATACCTTACATAGCTGTAACTCCAGCTCCCCCTAGTGATTGATTTAGACATTTCATTAACCCTTGCAGTTCTTACATTTAATGTCACAATGGGCAGATCAGTGTGAGTTCTAATTTTGTAATACTCAATAGCTTAGCAACATTCCAGAAATGTAAATCTGCAACACATAGACTTGGAAATGGTGCATAAGCGAAAAATGCCTTTTGGATTAAAATAAGCCTACATTCTTGGACTTCATGGGATAATTTTGACTTTGTTGCAAATCAAGCAATAGCAAGACAACGGCCAATTTGCATCTCCCTCTATTCTCATTTCTAATATTGAGGTCAATAGAAATAAAAATCTGGAGGGATGTAGATTTTTTTTCCTTTATTCGTTCATGGGATGTGGGTGATGCTGGGCCAGCATTTATTGCCCATCCCTGAGGGCATTTAAGAGTCAGCCACATTGCTGTGTGTCTGGAGTCACATGTAGGTCAGATCAGATAAGGATGACAGATGTCTTTCCCTAACGGACATTAGTGAACCAGATGGGTTTTTACGACAAAGGACAATGGTTTCATTAGACTTTTAATTCCAGATTTGTATTGAATTCAAATTCCGCCAATCTGCCCTGGAGAGATTTGAACTCGGGTCCACAAAGCATTACCCTGGATTACTAGTCCAGTGACATACCACTAAGCCACTGCCTCCCCCAACACTATTGAAACTACTCATGTCTTCTGATGCCCATTAGTTAGACATAGTCACACTTTTGTGATTATTTTGAAATGTTGGTGCTGTATCTCTTGTTGCTCTTGACTAATACATTGGTTTTTTTTTAAAAATTTAGCGTACCCAATTCATTTTTCCAATTAAGGGACAATTTTGCATGGCCAATCCAGCTAGCCTGCACATCTTTGGGTTGTGGGGGCAAAACCCACGCCAACATGGAGAATGTGCAAACTCCACACAGATAGTGACCCAGAACCGGGATCGAACTTGGGACCATGGTGCCATGAGGCAGCAGGGTTAACCCAGTGCGCCACTGTGCTGCTGACTAATACATTGTTAATCAGCACTTGACTTATTGGGTCTGTAGCGTGGCACAGTGGTTAGCACTGCTGCCTCACTACGCCAGGGACCTGGGTTCAATTCTGACCTTGGGGTGACTCTGCGAAGTTTGAACTTTCTTCCCGTGTCGGTCTGCTCCGATTTTCCCGCCACAATCCAAAGATGAGTAAGTCAGGTGAACTGGCCACATAAATTTCCCCTTCGTGTCAAAAGTTAGGTGGCATAGAGTGGGGGAGTGGGCCTAGGTGGGTGCTCTCGGAGTGTCAGTGTATACTCAATGGGCTAAATGGCCTCCTTCTGCAATAGGTATTCTATGACTGCAGTATCACATTGAATGTGGCACCCATGATACATACATACATAACAATTTGTTTACAGCTCTTTACAAATAGCACTATTTAACACCCTCCATGTTTATTTATATTCTTTTACCATACTTACCTTGTCCATTTGATGCAAAATTGCTGTCTGTAAATCTCTTGTTGACGAAGCGATCCTTTAATTTGGTTATCACACTTGTTGCGGAGAGTAATTATTAAATAAGAGTTCTCGGGTCATTACAGAATTGTCAGATCCCGGTTCCTATTTGAGTTCTAGCTCAGGCTGAAATATTATTCTCAGCCATGCTGCTATGGTTTAGACTGGACTATGTTTTTCCTCCAAGAAGGGTGTGCTTCCCTTGTCCATCTCCCATTATCCAGTTTTGCAGTAATAGTGCCACAGTACAGAGAGTAGACTGTTCAACTGCAGCTATTATATGACAATGGAATTGCCTAAGAAGTGGAAGGAGAACATATTCCAAAAAACAATTAAATACAATCCTGAAAATATTCAAATAAATCATCTTAATTATTAATGCAATATGGCCTTTCATCTAGTGTTATCCAAAATGTATCAAAGTTGTTTAGTAAGAAAGATTTGGGTAGTGGCCTTAAAGTGAAAGAGTTCACTTTCCAATTCTCTTACCACGCCTAGTGGTTCGCTACGGCAGACTTTTGTTTGTTTGTTTCCATAGCTAGTAATTCACGGAATAGGTCACTAGGGGCTGGTTTAGCTCACTCGGCTAAATCGCTGGCTTTTAAAGCAGACCAAGCAGGCCAGCAGCACGGTTCGATTCCCGTACCAGCCTCCCCGGACAGGCGCCGGAATGTGGCGACTAGGGGCTTTTCACAGTAACTTCACTGAAGCCTACTCGTGACAATAAGCGATTTTCATTTCATTTTCATAGTCTGTTTCAAGAGCCTTGTATAGCTTGAGGGACGCCACTCCACATCAAGCGTGGCTGACCACTAACGCCTCCCACTCTTGCCACCAGCCATTGGCGTGTTGCGCAGGATTTCCAAGTTAATACTCAAACTGTTTGGCCGCCTTATGAACTCGCCTTCCTCGGCCATCGAGGCCTGGGGTGGGACTAGAACCTAGAGCTTCTGGCTCAGAGGCAGGAATGCTAACCCACTGCACTGCAAGACCTCATGTTAACAATTTAATGAGTTTGAAATAATATTTATTAGTACGTTTTACCAGTGCCTTCAACTTATCATTGACCTATTAAAAAAGAATGGTTCACTTTAAACAGAAAATACAACAGTAATGTCACTTTGCAAAATTGCAAGATTGGCACTGTGACAAATGCTATTTAATAAAAAATCTTTATTAGTGTCACAAGTAGGCTCACGGTAACACTGCAATGAAGCTACTGTGAAAATCCGCTAGTCGCCATACTCCAGCACCTGTTCAGGTACACTGAGGGAGGGAACTGGAGCACCCGGAGGAAACCCACACAGACACGGAAAGAATGTGGAGACTCTGCAGACAGTGGCCCTTACTGGGAATCGAAACTGGGACCCTGGCACTGTGAAGCGACAGTGCTAACCGTGCCGCCCTAACCACATATCTCTCCTGCTTGTTCAGAAGAGCTAGTTAGCACTGGTATGTACCCATCAGCCTTATCTTGCCAGAGATCATTTAAAACCCTCAGAATTTATTTTTCCCTCCAACAGCAACTGGAGCAGAAACAGCTTCGTAACGACTTGCCTGGCAACAAGACAACCGTGCTACTTAAAACAGAAATACATGTCCCACGCAATAACTGCAAACTAGCAACTACTGTTTTCTGTACTTTTATTGAAACCTGAAATTCAAATTTATTCATTTCTGTGATGAGGAGTGTTAAGAATGTGAAATTACAATAAAATAGTCACTGTATTAGAAAAAAAATGAACAGTTTGATTATTCAAACCTGAATTATCCGTGATTTCATCATATTATAGTTTAGTTTTCATCAACTAGCAATACAAATCATACAAAAAGGAGGAAACATCCCATTAAAGGAATTGTACCGACATTGGACAACATTATAAAATCTCTTAAATGCTCAACAGCCTGTGGTTATGTCTCTTTATTGCACAAACCAGCTTGTAAAAACGGTAGCTGTGTGGCTGTCCTTTGGCAAAATGGTTAACATATTGTTTAGCACAGTAACATTCATAATTTAATGGTATAAAAGATAGATTGCTTGCACACAGTCCAAGAGTGCAGATCGCAAGCAGGTAGTTGGGTGGGTGGAAAACGTGTCGGTCTGGTAGTGGAGGTGTGTTCAAACTGATCGAGTAAAGATGGCAACGTAAATTTGCAGAATAGGAGTGCTGGTTAATGTTGGGTTCAAAAGCCACAAAGTGACTGACTGCCTTGCTTTCGTTTTTGATGCATGTTTGCTGATCATGTAAATTGTGATTAATGCATGTTAAACTTGATCTTGGAAAATATACGTTAAGGTAGTTTCTCTTTTAATGATTATGGTAGCTCATGCCTGACTTGACCAATGAATAAATGGTTCAACTTTGTCATTAAAAATATAATTTTCTTTGACAGACTGTTTGCAATAGAATGAGATTTTTCCAGCCACCATTAACAGTTAATGCATAATTTGATCACATTTCTTAGCAGCAGTTTCTCAACAATAATAAAGTGCATTGTTTATGGAAGAATGTTTGCAAAGTTGTTCCATTCTCTGTTTGAAAGTACTCCAAACGCAGCACAGTGGCATCTGTGATTGATCTCGCCACATAGCAGAGTGATATCATTTTCAAGGTTTTCTCCCTCTTCCCCCTCTCTCTCGAAACAACATTGACCTGAAAATATTTCTGTCGGTTGGGAAGTCTACGATTAGCGAATATAACCGAGAAATTAGAACCATCTTAGCCTTTCAAGAGTGCAGTTAGGATAGGGTGGTACGTTGGCATAGTGGCCTTGGTAACTATCTGTGTGGAGTTTTCATGTTCTCCCTGTGTCTGCGTGGGTTTCCCCCTGGTGCTTCCACAGTCGAAAGATGTGAAGGTTAGGTGGATTGGTCATGCACAAATTGCCCCTTAATGTCCAAAAATGTGCAAGTTAGCTCGGGTTAAGGGGATCGGCAGGGGGGAGTGAGCCTACGTGAGGTGCTCTTTTAGAGGGTCGGTGCAGATTCGATGGGCTAAATGGAGCCTTCTGCACTGTAGCGATTTTATGTCTAAATGTCCCCATGGCATTTCACAGACCCTCCACAAATGGATGACAATTGTACATCTGAGATTGACTTTTGTTAACCAAGGGTATGATGGAGAGAGACCTTTGGGTCACAGATCAGCCATATTCCCACTAAATGACTGAAGAAGGCACTGATGACATAAATAGCTTACTCCTGTTCCTGTGTCTTTAAAGACAATGCCCCTTTAAACCATGTAAGATGTCTTAGAACACCAGGTTAAAGTCCAACAGGTTTGTTTCAAACACTAGCTTTCGGAGCACTGCTCCTTCCTCAGGTGAATGAAGAGGTAGGTTGCAGAAACATATATACAGACAAAGTCAAAGATGCAAGACAATGCTTTGAATGCGAGCATTTGCAGGTAATGGTACTACATGATGACATCAATAAGTTCCACCCCACCATCAGACTCACCATGGACTACTCTCCAAAATTGGCTGCATTCTTGGACACACTCCTCTCCATCAAGAACGGTCACCTCAGCACTTCGCTTTACCGCAAGCCCACGGTAACCTCACGATGCTCCACTTCTCCAGCTTCTACCCTAAACACATTTTAAAAAGCCATCCCCTATGGACAAGTCCTCCGTATACATAGGATCTGCTCAGACGAGGAGGAGCGTAACAGACATCTACAGATGCTGAAAGATGCCCTCGTACGAACGGGATATGGCGCTTGACTCATCGATCGACAGTTCCAACGTGCCACAGCAAAACAAATCACCAACCTCCTCAGAAGACAAACGGGACACAACAAGAGTGGAAGCTGGAGAAGTGGAGCATCGTGAGGTTATCCATGGGCTTGCGGTAAAGCGAAGTGCTGAGGTGACCGTCCTTGATGGAGTGTGTCCAATAATGCAACCGATTTTGGAGAGTAGTCCATGGTGAGTCTGATGGTAGAATGGAACTTACTGATGTCATCGTGTAGTTGCAGTATCTGCAAATGCTCGCATTCAAAGCATTGTCTTGCATCTTTGACTGTCTATATATGTTTTTGGAACCTACCTCTCCATTCACCCGAGGAAGGAGCAGTGCTCCGAAAGCTAATGATTTGAAACAAACCTGTTGGACTTTAACCTGGTGTTGTAAGACTTCTTACTGTGCTCACCCCAGATCAACACCGGCATCTCCACATCATGGCTTTTAAACCATGTATTTGACTTCTTCACAATCAGCATCTAAAATGCCTAAAGGTATTAAATTGTAGTGAGGGCCAATTGTGCTATAAGCCTCCTGCCCCTCGGCGCTAATTTAGTTCTGAGAAAGCTCTTGGATAACGGCAGATGAAAGATTAAGCAGGCTGCAATAATTAGGTTAATTTAAGGCCCTTGCATGTTTGGAATTTACTGTACCATTCGCACCACCAGCAGGTTGACCCAGCAACATGGTCACCCCACGAAGAATTTTACAAGTGAAATCAGAGCAATAGAAAAGAAAGACTGACGGTGTCTATAAGCACGGACAGCGTTCATATTACTGTTGCCAAAGTTAACATTTTCTCAAGAGCAGACTGTACACGTTCAGTTGACTTTTCAGGTGCAAAATATTCTTGGAATTTAATAAGATCCTATTAATTTTTTATTCCAGATTTTCAAAATTTCCAATTGTTGTGGCCGTCATTGGTGTTTAGTCGTCATTCATCTATCTGTTTAAGATTACAAAACATGTAACTACAAGTCCAGTTCATATTCTTAATAATTTGAGCTCACAAATCTGTCTATGCGCATACAAACATTTGTAATAATAGATTTGGTTCATTGTAGTTGCATTCCAGCACGACTCTTATTATTTTTTGAAAAATTTAATCTCTGAATAAAACATCGAGGTACAATGACACCTTCGATATGTACAATTCCAGTTGTGGGATTCTTGCACTTAGCCAGTCTGTCAATTATTGGAATATGTCACTAGGCTAAATGACTTGTGTATTTTGTACCATTTTAAGCTTGATGCATAATTACTTACAGGTACAGTTTTGTAAGAATCATGCCTCTTTAAACTGCAGTATTTGCTCAAGAAAACAGGTTCGACAGGTTACGGTGATGGTGATAAGGGAAGAAGGGGTTTTGCAGTGGGGAGCTTAATTTTCCTAAGCTTGTGCAGAGGGAAACAAATAATCAGCTGCAGCAATGCCTTGTAACACCCCTAAAGTGATGTATGGAACAATAATGAGATGCCAATATTTTTGTCTGTGTTTTGCATAACAACCGTCAGGCAAGAGCCCTTGTGTTCTCTATTTTCAAGCAACTTCACCATATCGAAAAGAGAGCATTAGCAAATCATTAAGTGTTAATTTAGGTAATTCTTTCTAGATGTCAACAATTTTCCACCATGTGATGAAATGTTTGACTGGTATAAATTTTTAAAATAATTTTTTTTAAATTCCTGTTGGTTTGATAAACAATGTACTTGTGCTCTGTGCGACATTTTTACTTAGCACCTATTAATTAACTGTCAAATCTGCACCAAGTAGAAAGCCATGTGCGCGCGCGCACACACACAAAGTTGGAAGTATGCAGACCATTAGTCACGAGAAACTGGCATCAGCTTGTGCAAAATTCTGCAACGTGTAGAAGACATCATTCTTTTCAGAGGCGAGGAAAAATGTTGATCCGGTCAAGCAGTTTCTCCAGGATGATCTCGGCAATTATTGTGTTCTGAATGAAGACTTCCAGGAGGGCATCATTGCCACTTAATTAATGGGTGTGCCAGAAAGTATCCAATTCCAGCCCCTGCAATTATGCTTAGGAAGACCCATACGTTGTAAGACATGGCACAGAGCATCAAAAGGTAGCTGAGGACAACCTGGATAATGTGCAAAAGAGACTGGAGCACATGGACCCATATCCACCTGCAATTGTTTAATAACAATTAATGCAAAGTTGCAGCCGTGTATGTAGATTTTTTTTAAAAGGCACTACCTCTGCTGATCTCTCTCTGCCTCTAAGACTCAAATTCATGCAAAATTGTGGCAGTGTATGTTGAGTTTTTTAAAAAGGCACGACCGCTGCAGATCTCTCTCTGCCTCTAAGGCTTAAATCATTTGAATCCTGCTTGAAACCAATTTTCTAGCCTGCGTGTGACGGTTGAATTGAAATTTCTTGCTTCCCAACGCGGACATGGAGGTGTTTCAGGACCATCTGACTGGGGGATTACTGCCACCAGTGAGGCAATGAGATCAGTGCCCACCAAAATAAGTGTGGTCTGACTGCAGCAAAAGCTAGTCTCAAATTGATCAGAATCGGTTCAAAAAGTTAGGATTTAAAAAAAATATTTTGGTGGCTGATACAATATGTGACATCATAGTATGATTGTGTTAATCAGATCAATCTAGCTCAACACAATTGTGAATGGATCATAGGAAGGTGCAAGGCTTCCTTCAACTAAAAAAGAAATCTCAAAACCATTATAACATTACAGCTTTTTCACTTTCTGTAACTTGAAGGGGGAAATATTTGTTTGTATAGCATAGCTTCAAGTGTTACTTTGTTGTTTTGCTTATGGAGGGTATTGTGACAGGAACCAGTTTTATTCTTGCCAACTACTGACCAATGCACGTTTTCGCAGTGAAATGGGCAGGACTGGGAAACCTGGCATACGTCATCATTTCCTGTCAGGCTTCCTTCCTCTGATTGCTGACTAGTGATAGTTGCTGCCTGTGCCCCCGTATTGTTAATACGCAATTAGGCTCTGTTATCATGTTTCATCTTGTTAAATATCCAACTCCGCTCATCGTCTAGACTCAAATATAGGAACATTAATGAGGCATTAAAAAAAGTCAGGAAGTAAATGTATTATTTGGCTTAATAAAGCTCATTTGTCTAACACTCTTGCATTCCCATGCAACGATGCATGAAGGCTCCTTGAGTGAGATGCCCAAGGACACTCAGATCCTGCAGAATGTAGCAAGGATTCAATGTCTTGAGGAGGAGGGCAAAGTAAAATGGTGATAAGAGAGGGTGAAAACCAACTGCACCAAACTTAACCTTCATGAATATCCTGAACCCCGCAAAATTAAAGACCTTAAACATGCTGATGAAGTTGTTTAGTTTAACCAAAGAGACAGTGGTATGTTCAGACTTGCTATTCAGTTCCGTCACCGGTATTTTGGCTTCCTTAGCTTGCTTGACATAATTTTTTGGCCAGACGCAGGATTTTGAGAGTTAACTCAAACGTTGTATCTATTTGCTTAATTTCATAATTCAGTCCTTTCTCCATTTAATTGCTCAGACTATTTCTCGTCTGTTCGGCGTCCCACATGCTCAATTTAAAGTGGTGGATTCACGTGTTGTGGTTTTTGCTTCCAGAAGATAAATTGTTCCCTTTATCCGAGATAGTTTAATTACTTTTATATCGGTACTAATTGTAAACATGTGACTGTGTCAATACAAGTTGCCCTTGCTGTCTGACAAAATGGCTCAGATAAAATAAGCAAGTTTTTTTGTGAAATTCTGCAAATCACCCCCAATCTTGAGTACAGTAACTTCGGAGCCAGATCAATGACACATTTCCACCATCCAACCACCGCTTCTTCTTCCCCCCAAGCACCCCTCCATTTTAACTGTGAAACCCAATGAGAAGGCTGCAGTATAAGACACTGATATTGTTGAAAAAAGATCATAGAATAATAGACTTTACAGAGCAGGAGGCCATTTGCCCATTGATCCCTTGGAAAGAGCACCTTACTTAAATCCACAGCTCCACCCTATCTCCGTAACCCAGTAATCTCACCTAACATTTTTGGCACCCGGAGGAAATCCACGCAGACACGGGGAGAATGTGCAGACTCTGCACAGAAAGTGACTGGAGTGGCAGCCAATGGTGGAGTGATTAAAACTAGGAATGTTCAAGAGGCCAGAATTGGAGAAGTGCAGATATCAGGGATGGTTTTGGAGTTGGAAGGAGGTTACCGGGTTAACCAGTAAGCGTAGGTTGAGCAAAACTTTGGCAAGTTAGGACATGCTGAGTAGAGGTTTGCCGAGTGGAAAATGGAAGTTGCTGAGAGGTGCTTTCAGTTTGAGAGGTGAAAAAGCCTTTAAGATGCCTTTGAAATCCTACTTCTTGGATTAAGCTCTTGATCAGCTGTCTTAATATAGGGCGTGATCTAACTGTCGCTTCCCGCCAGAACCGGGGCGGGTCATGGCAGATAAATGTTGGGATTTCTGATAGCCGTTGCGCCTTGCGAGATCTAACCAGATCTCATGAGACAATGCAATCTGGATCCTGCCATTGTCTCGAACAGTTACGCAGGTTTAAGAACCCACTTAACTGTGCCAACGCCGGATCTAACCGGCTCCTGGCATCTATCGGCCTCCACAAGGAAACCCCAACTGGGCTCCGATTAGTACTGGTGCACACAAACGTGGATGAGGCAGAATGGCACCAGGGGGTTCTCTGAAGCCATTGGAGGCTCCTGGGTGGTCAGGGACAGGGCAGGATGGCACACTGGTGCATCCCTGGGTACCTTGGCACTGCCACACTGGCACAGTGCCAGGGTGGCAATGCCAAGGGTCAGAATCTGAGGGGGGCCAGGCCCAGGAAAGAAGGGATATGGGGAGTATGAAGGGTGGGGGTGATGAGGGAAGGTATGAAGGGGCCTCTGGAAGGTGGGTGGGGGGGGGGAGGGGGTAAGGCTCCCTTTGACACCAGGAGGGGTCCTCAACAACCCCATCGTGGGGTGTCTTCACTTGCGCATCTGGGGCAGGGTGGGGGGTGTGAGGTGCCCAAGTGTGCAGGAAGTGACATTGTCCGTGGCTGGGGCTGTGGGGGACCCTCAAACTCACTTAGTGGGGCACTGTTTCAAAATGGAGGCCCAATCGCTGAAGAGCCGGTCTGGCCAGCGAATTCAGCTTCCCAGTAATTAAAAAAAATTGGTGTGGGCTAGTCCGGAGAGAAACCCCCCAGGGCCGAAAAGGATGACTATATGGACAGATAGTGGTGGAAAACTCGCTGCCAGAGCAGGTAAGAAACTCCCAGACAAACCCGCCTGTAATTACACTTAGAAACGTTTCTGTTAAATCGCACCCATTGTCTCGCTTGTGGCTGGGATTCTCGATTCCACTGAAAGGGAATGGAGTTTTGCCTGGAACGTCACATTTTCCATTCTCACTTGCAACAGGGCAGTCACGGACAAGGATCAGAGATTCCTGCCCATTGCCTTCGGAGGACTGGTGTCAAATTTTATTTGGCAAGAGTGTTACCAAAGACGACCACAAAACAGACAGGTGAAGAGTCAAAAGTGTGTGTTTCCTGAGAGGATAGAGGTGATTGATGAGAAAGCAGCTGGTTAAGTTAGTCTGTGGGTCAATGAGTACAGCACATGACATATAGTCTTCATGGATTTCAGCAAGGCTTTTGATAAAGCTCCACACCATAGACTAGTCAGAAAAGTAAGTGATGCACTGAATCCAAAATTAGCTCAGGAGCAAGAATCAACGGTAATGGTCAACAGGTCTTTATGTGACTGGAAGGCTCTTTTCCAGTGGGCATCATTGAAAACATGCTTCAAATCATAGGTGAGTCAGAATTTCCGGTGAGTGGAAATCACAGTCGGATTGCCACTCTGCCCCTTTTAACTTACACTGGAACTGAGCTGCATATTTCTCATTCAATCTTCCAACACGGGACAGCTGAGAAAGATGCAATGTAGTGGGTTCCCGAGGACTTCAATTAAGTGTTTTAGAGTTGAAGGACGGGACACCACACAGCCTATTTTATGGCACTAGCTAGTGGTTTAAATCTCCAGCCACAGTGAAGCCAGGGGGTAGCTAGGTGTGTAAAATAAGTGGGTCGGTAGGTTGGGATGGGCCAAATTTTTAAAAATTCATGCCATGGGATGTAGGCTTCGCTGGCTTGACCAGCATTCATGGCCCATCCCTAATTGCCCTTGGGAAGATGGTGACGAACTGCCTTATATTGGGCAGCATGGTAGCACAGTGGGTAGCATTGTTGCTCCACAGTTCCAGGGTCCCAGGTTCGATTCCCAGCTTGATTCACTGTCTGTGAGGAGTAGAATTATAGAATTTACAGTGCAGAAGGAGTCTGCACGTTCTCCATGTATCTGTGTGGGTTTCCTCTCATAAGTGCTGTTAGGTAATTTGGACACTCTGAACTCTCCTTCTGTGTACCCGAACAGGCACCAGAATGTGGCGACTAGGGGCTTTTCACAGTCACTTCATTGCCGTGTTAATGTAAGCCTACTTGTGACAATAAAGATTATTATTAAACTGCAGAAGTCCATGTGTTGTTGGAACACCCACAGTGCTATTGGGGAGGGAACTACAGGATTTTGAACCAGCGACAGTGAAGCACAGACTGATAGTATAAATGGCCTGCTCTGCTATCAATTTTATATGTTTCTATAAAAAGCATCAGGGCTGTTGGTCCTCCACTTCTGCGGGTTTAAGTTGCATCATGTATTTGTCATGAAAAGAATGGTTTTGCAATTCAGTTTAGGTCGCTGCAATTAAACAGAGCAGAACATGAATCATCAGCAGAATGCAAAGTAGAAATTAACAACGGGCGTCGGCTTCTTGAATTCCAGAAGAAATAAGCGTTCACAGATCAGCAATAGGACAAAGAATAAATGATCACCTTTTATCTGAGGTGTTTCGTGCATTTGGATTTATAGGTAGTGTCTCTGCGGTTTCATCTTGGATGTTTGGTGTTGCTGTCATCAGATCCAATATTTTCTGGTCTAGTTTCACAGTTTCCACTTTTAGCATTTCGTAAGACACTGTCATAAGTAGAACAATCACCACTGTCAACACCATTCCTTCAAGCACAAAAGGTAAATATTTAGTAGTTGACACAGTGAAATTTTGTTACCAATTCCAAAAACAATACACAAGGGAGTTCCTGAGCTGGCGGCACAGCTGTACTTTGTGCTCATTATATACAATTGAGTGTTTAAAAGAGACGTTTCACTTCCAAGTTTTCAAAAGAATTGCACATTCTCCCCATGCTTGCGCGGGTTTCGCCCCACAACCCAAAGATATGCAGGGTAGATGCATTGGCCACACTAAATTCCCCCTTAATTGGAAAAATTAATTGGGTACACTAAATTTTTTTTTAATTTCAAAAGAAGTAATTCACTCACTACCATCTTCCTGCCCCAAATGTTTCAGGCGATCCCTGTTCCTTCAATTCTGACTTCTTGTGCATCACATTTTCAATTCCTACTCCATTGGTGTTTGTGCCATCAGCTGGCAAGGCCCTGGACTCTGGAATATCCTCCAGAAATCTTTCTGCCACTTGAGCCCTCCCTCTTCTTTTAAGACACTTCTTTAAACCTATATCTGTGACAAAGCATTTGGCCATCTGTCCTAACCTGGCACAATGTCGAATTTTATTTGACATGTATTATATACAGTAAGAAGTCTTACAACACCAGGTTAAAGTCCAACAGGTTTGTTTCAAATCACTAGCTTTCGGAGCATAGCTCCTTCCTCAGGTGAATGAAGAGGTGGGTTCCAGAAACATATATATATATATATACATATACATATATAGACAAAGTCAATGATGCAAAACGATACTTGGAATGTGAGCCTTTGCAGGTAATTAACTCTTTACAGGCCCAGACATAGCAACTGGAGAGTACATTGACGAGGCCATGTAGACGCTGCAACAATCGCCAGACAGGAATGTGCCCTTCCAGTCGAGGAACACTTCAGCAGTCAAGCCAAGTTCTGCACACGAGTACGGCCTCAACCGGGACCTTGGATTCATGTCGCATTACATTCACCCCCCCTACCATCTGGTCTGGGCTTGCAAAACCCTACCAACTGTCCTGGCTCGAGACAATTCACACCTCTTTAACCTGTGATTATCCCTCTCTCCAGTTGCTCTGTCTGGACCTGTAAAGACTTAATTACCTGCAAAGACTCGCATTCAAAATATTGTCTTGCATCATTGACTTTGTCTGTTTAACCAGTTGTATTGGCTGCATATTTCATTGTAGTTCCTGTTATAAATAAAAGTAATTGTATTTAAATTTACAAAGCTGGTAACTATATTTATTTGACAGCCAAGGGCTAAAGGCTTTAGGTATTTTTCTAAGAATTATTGGTTAATTTAATTGTGTTGCAACTCTGAGTCAAGGCAGGCTGGAATTGACCACACCCTAGCCCAGGGTGTCATAACAATTGGCAAGGGTAGCCTGGAACGAGCTCATAGAGTGTATTCAGCAGTTTGCTCTGATGCCAACCAGAGATCAGACCTATTCTTGACCTGGTAATAATGCAGGATTAATCAATAACCTCATGGCAGCACGGTAGCATAGTGGTTAGCACAATCACTTCACAGCTCCAGGGTCCCAGGTTCGATTCCGGTTTGGGTCACTGTCTGTGCGGAGTCTGCACATCCTCCCCGTGTATGCGTGGGTTTCCTCCGGGTGCTCCGGTTTCCTCCCACAGTCCAAAGATGTGCAGGTTAGGTGGATTGGCCATGATAAATTGCCCTTAGTGTCCAAAATTGCCCTTAGTGTTGGGTGGGGTTACTGGGTTATGGGGATAGGGTGGAGTTGTTGACGTTGGGTAGGGTGCTCTTTCCAAGAGCCAGTGCGGACTCGATGGGCTGAATGGCCTCCTTCTGCACTGTAAATTCTATCTATGATATTAAAGGAGCCTCTGGATGACAATCATCATAACATGGCAGAATTTTGCATTCAGTTCAAAAGTAAGAGTGGGTCTAAAACTGACGTGTAAATCTAAATAAAAGTAATTATATGATAACGAGGACGGAATTGTCTAAAGTGAACAGAGAAACTAGGTCAAAAGGTAAGACAGTAGAGATGCAGTGGCAGATTTTTAAAAGAGAATTTAATGACTCTCAGCAAACATTTCTTCTAAGGCGAGAGAAGGAGTCTGAGAAGGAGGATCCACTGTGGGTAGGTACGAAAGCGAAGGATAATATCAAATTAAAATAAACTGTACAATTCTAGGAAGATTAGTGCCATGTCAAAAGATTGGACAGATTTTAAGAATCAACAAAGAATGACATAAAAATGAGGGAGAAATTAGAGTGAGAAAAAGTTAGTGTGCAGGTGCAGTGAGTGACGAAGAAGGCAAATGTAATATTGGCCTTTGTTGCAAAGGGAAGAGAATGCACAAGGGAAGTTTACGGCTGCCACACAGTGCCTTGTTGAGACTACATCTGGAGTAGTGTATACAGTTTTGGTCGTCTTATCTGAGACGGAATATAATTGTGTTAGAAGCAGTTTAAGAAAGATTCACTCAGCTCATTGCTGGGATGAAGGGCTCAAATTATGAAGAATGGTTGAACAGGCTAGGCCTATGTTCATTGAAGTTTGAAAGGTGCTTTTATTGAAACATAGAAGATCCTAAGAAGACTTGATTAGGCCAATACTGGGAAGATGTTACCTCCTGTAGGGGAGACCTGAACTAGGATGCACAGAGGTCTCCCTTTTAAGATGAGGAGAAGATTTTTCTCCTGAGCATCATCAGTCCGTGGAATTCTCTTCTCCAGAGAGCAGTGGAGGCTGGATCATCGGATTTATTGATGGCGGTGTTTGATAGATTTGAGATAGACAAGAGAGTTGGAAGATATGGGGGAAAACAGACAGGAAAATGGACTTTAGACTACAATCCAATCAGCCATGTGACTGGATTTTAGAAACACCACGTTGGGCAACTTTTCAGCAAGGTGGAGGAAGGGGGAAAGAGTCTCCTAAAATACGAGAAATGGCAAGCCAACCACGTTCCTGTCTACCCACAAGCTGTTGGTAATTAAGGGTCAATTGAGCTTGTTACCAAGCCCAAACAATACACTACCCACGCCATAATGTGAGTGGGAGTAGCCAGGCTGTTTTGAGAATCCTTTGTGCATACTGGGGGAGCATTCCCCACACTGGATAGTACTCCCTACTTTGTTCTTTCCCAACTGGCCTTCAAAACCATCCCCACTAGCCCCCCCCCCCCCCCCCCCCCCCCCCCCCCCCCCCCCCCAACGGCTCTCCAATCTTTTCCGCCCCCAAAGCTCTGGACTTGCATCTCTCCTGTGATCATGCCTTCTTCTTCTTCCCTAGACCTACCTCCAGTACCAGTGGTGCCCACTACAGGTGCAGCTATGGCTGCTCGAGCTACCGGCCAGTCAGATTGATCAGCAGCTCTCGAGGACAGAACTTTCTCCCACTGAGGCGCAGAAGTACCACTCTAAACTTCTTCATTCCTCCTGTGGGTCGGATATTTCCTCTGGACCCCCACTCTGTAAATTTCAGCCTGTGATCTTTTTTTTTAAAATATAAATTTAAAGTACCCAAATCATTTCTTTCCAATTAAGGGGCAATTTAGCTTAGCCAATCCACTTACCCTGAGCATCTTTGGGTTGTGGGGGTGAGACCAACACAGACACAGGGAGAATGTGCAAAACTCTACGCAACAGTGACCCGGGGCCGGGATCGATCCCGGGTCCTTGGTGCCATGAGGCTGAAGTGCTAACCACTGCACCAACGTGCTGCCCGTCAGCCTATGATCTTATCGAATGGTGGAGCAGGTCAAAGGGCATACTCATGTTTCTAAGTCTTATGTTCGTACATTATGGAATAAATTTTCCAGATTCTGCAAACACTGTGATGCATGATAGAACAAAATTTACTGGATTGTATTATCGAAACATAATTATATTCACTCATTCCTTTCCTTAAATCCAAATTATGAAATTAAACAATTTTTTCTCCAGTAAGTAGTGAAGTTGTTGTCACCTTCATCATACTGTGCGATTGTGTTCTATTTTTGCCTTTCTGCTAAGAATGAAGTCTTGGAAAAATAGAGCAGTGCTAGGTTCTCAGTAACCTGTCCATTAATACATCTAAGTGGTCCACAAAGATTTATACATAACCCAAGATAAAAATGACTGTGCAGAAATGGATATGATGAAGAACGGCTTCGTACCTGCATAAAATTGCAGGTTCTATTATTTTTAAATCATAAAAGTTTGATTGCACCCAATTAAATTCAATTTCACAAATAGTTTAATTACCTTTAAGCAATTTGCATTGTGTATGATACATGTTGGCACTCTGGCGAAATTATGAATGCACTTTGGCCTTATCCAGGTAACAGGAAGTTCAGACTGTGACATAATGTTCCTTGACTGGTAATCCAGAAGTCAAGGCTAATGTTCTGAAGACATAGTTTCAAATCCTGCTGCAGCAGCTGGTGGAATTTAAATTCAATTATTTTTTTTAAATATCTGCAATTGAGAGTTACTCTCAGTAACAGTGATTAATTGATGATCTATCAATCCATTGAATATCCATCCGATTCACAAATCCCCTTCAGGGAAGGAAATCTGCCATTCTTACCCGCTCTGGCCTACTTGTGACTCCAGGTCCACAGCAATGTGGCTGACTCGCAACGGCCCTCTGAAATGGCTGAGCAAGCATACCAGTTCAAGGAGACTTAGGGATGGGTAACATATGCTGGCCTTGCCAGCGAAGCCCACTTCCCACGGAAGACAAAATGAAACAATTCACTGGCAGGCCGAATAGAGTGAAGTCCAGAGTTGAGAACACTGTCCGTGTTCGACATTGGCAATTGGACACCCTAGGCCGCTCCTCATTATCTTGGTGTTGTGGTTTTGCCAGACAGATTACTGTAGGTTCTTCAAGTACAAGCAACAATTTCCTCAGGCAGCTTTTAATGGGATGGAAAGTTAAACCAATAATGCTCAGTTTTAAACCTCTAATAGTTGCATATTTATCACCTCAATTGAATCTTGCCGTGAAAATCACATTCTGTTCATTCAGGTAACTTCTATTTTAAAAACTTGTTGGTTTACGAGCAGCTCGCCTTAATGCTTTTCTATTCACCTAATAGAAAGAGGAATTATTCTGTGCAGAATGTTGCAACAAGGGTCTATGTTGTGATCTTTAGGTGTCTATCTAGGTGGCACAGTGGTTAGCCCAGCTGCCTCACAAGTCAGGGGTCTGATCGAATAATCTCCACTTGCCTGGATGAGTGTAGCTCCAACAACGGTCATGAAGCTCGACACCATCCAGAACAAAGCAGCCTGTTTGATTGGTGCCCCTTCCACAAACATTCACTCCCTCCACCACCAACGCACAATGTGTTGCCATCTACAAGATGCACTGCAGGAACTCACCGAGGTTCCTTAGGCAGCACCTTCCAAACCCACGACCACTACCATCTAGAAGGACAAGAGCAGCAGATACATGGGAACACCACCACCTGGAAGTTCCCCTCCAAGGGTCGGCAGCACGGTAGCACAATGATTAGCACTGTTGCTTCACAGCTCCAGGGTCCCAGGTTTTATTCCCTGCTTGGGTCACTGGGCGAAGTATGCATAATCCCCCCGTTTCTCCGGGTGCTCCGGTTTCCTCCCAAAGTCCAAAGATGTGCAGGGTAGGTGGATTGGCCATGCTAAATCATCCTTAGTGTCCAAAAAAGATTCAGTGGGGTTACTGGGTTACAGGCATAGGGTCGAGGTGTGGGCTTAAGTAGGGTGTTCTTTCCAACTCGATGGGCCGAATAGCCTCCTTCCGCACTGATTCAATGGTTCTATGAAGTCACTCAACATCATGACTTGGAAATATATCGGCCGTTCTTTCATTGCCGCTGGGTCAAAATCCTGGAACTCCTTCCCTAATAGCACAGTAGGTGTACCTACACCACAAGAGACTTCAGTGGTTCACGATAGCTCACCATCACCTTCCCAAGGGTAATTAGGGATGGGCAACGTATGCTGGCCTAGCCAGCGAAGCCCACATGCCGTAAAAAAATATTTTTGAAAACATTTTGCAGTATGTCCCAAATCTAAATAACACTTTTGACAGTGATAGTTGGTGGAGAGGCCACTAGGGGGTAGAGGCTGTCCAACTTCTTGAAATCCATTCATCATTATGACTGAAGTAGGAGAGATGCTGCCAGAGATGTCAAAAGCCTTTTGAGATGGAGGTGGCTCCAAGGCTGAGATATTGGAAACAGCTATTGAGAGATCTACGAGGATCCTTAGAGGAGCGTTCAACAGAAAAAGTAACCATTTTTGTGTCCAAGCGCAAAGTGTTATCTGATTAGGAGAGCTTTGGAAGTGAGGGTTGTGGGTGGTTTCAGTTATGTTTTGCTGATTAATGAAATGGCTATTGCTATTAGCTGTATTTTGTGGACTTAGCAAAACACTTAGGGTATTTTTAATCTAACCTACCCCGTGGGAAGCCTACAACCGAAAGCAAAATCAAGCAGGGTGTAAATTATCATTCATGCATGGGATTTGGGTTTTGCTGCCAAGGTCAACGTTTGTTGCCCACCCCCATTTGGGAGCAGCTAAGAGCTACCCACATTGTTGTGTGTCTGGGGTCACATGAAGGGATGGCAAATTTCCTCCCCGAAACGGCATTAGTGAACCAGTGGATTTTACAATAATTGCTGATAGTTTCACGGTCACTATTACTGAGACTACCTTTATTTAAAAATCTGACATTTATTAATGAATTGAATTTAAATTCCACCAGCTGCCGTTGCAGGATTTGAACCCATGTTCCCTGAGCATGAGCCTAGGTGTCTGGTCCAGTGACGCCGGTTATGTTCCTTGTATTGTTCTCCAAGATGGCCAAAGAACATAGAGCTATATGCTCCAACCTAAGCTAGCTTATTTTACACTACTTGAAATGGTTCACACACTCTACTGAGTAACAGCTAACAAAATAATAGTATTGAAACTATGTTACAGTAATTAATTATCTCTCTCTAACACAACCTACACTCTAACTCAACCTCACACTATCTTTCTCCAACAGCTTCTTCCACAGCTTCTCCCAGAATGCTTAGAGACACAGCCTTTTATAAGACTACTCATTGATGTCATCTAGTTTTGATATACATGAACATCATCTTGTTAACCCTTTTATCTCCTTAGATTAAACATAATATTACAACGCCATCACCTCCCTTTTTGGATGTTACTGATGACTAAAAGAATTTCCCTCCTTCTCTCCTTGTCCGCCGGGTTTTGATTAGAGTTGATCAATGAGATAATGCAGCCATCCAGCATAATGCAACAATAGTTTTGGGCTAATCATGATGCTGCCCTTTCAGGTATGAAACTCAGTGGATGTAAGATTTTTTAATGTCTGTAAATTGTTACAAACTGTTGATCTGGATTACCTGTTACAGAACTTTACAGCATTATTCCCATTGTTTGTTGGCTGTTGTGGCCCAAACTGTAGTATGTGAGACCACAATCACAGACCACCAACCTTTGCTTGTGCAAATGTGTCGATTTTTCTGCTTTATCCGATGTAAAGTAGCTTAGGCTCTTTCACTTCCAATGTTTTCGCTGGGGCCTGCAGCAACAAACACTCATTGTACAGGGTACACAATGGTAGATTTGCTTCCGATCTCAAATTATTTTCAGAAATTGGGCTCTTTTGAATATAGAGCCTATACTGGTGCTTGCGGGTGTGCTGTTACAAATTGCTGTAATCACATTGCCTAATGTACTCTAGGAACCTATGGCTAGTTAATAAATGTATTAATATACAGAGATATTGGGGAAACTGAATATTTGGTCGCCAGTTCATTCATTTTGGAGAATTTATTTTCCTTATGAAAATACATTGCACCACTGCAGAGATTCTTGTCTAAACAGCAGGGAGTACCTTTTTCTTTGTAGCTGCTCCCAAATGCAGATCAGCTGCCCAATTGTGATCAATATTGTGTCTCTTTCTTTTTCAGTCCTGCATCCAAAATGATCATCTTCCAGAATCTTATTAGGACCAATTCTGTTATTTATGAAACACTGTTTGCTTTATTGAATTATAAAAATGAAATTCTAGGCATTTGTCCAGCTGCTGCAATCAAAGGTAAATGATCCTCAATCTATACCATAACATTCTCCCTTTTCCGCTCCTTATTGTCCAGCAGATGACCTCAAGTCGCCAAAATTTCAACGTTCGTTGCCCGCCAAAATGTCTTTGCATAAATGCCGGAGTGTGACGACTAGTCTGATTCTTTGAGTTCACTTTGTTCGGCTGGGCAGTTGGACGATTGCTACTTTGACGTGAATTCTATACTGTCGCCAGTTGAAGTTCAGAGTCCTTAAGCCCACTCTGATCTAGATTCAGCAGCACATATGCTGTGTGTCTCTCGGTGAGAAGTGCAACTAACTTGCCGCTAGCTAGAGCCAAACAAGCTGCACAACTAACCCGATAAAGATTTTTAGTCATTCAAGTTTTAACAACCAGCAAATAATACATTTTTTAAAAAAAGGATGTTTTAGATGTATTTTAGTGATTGGCCAAAGGAACACTTTGTTTTGAGTACCGCACTCTATTCAGATTTTGTACTAGGCTTTGAAGCCATAATCCAAAATCAGCATTGGAAGTAATGACTCTTAATTATCGCTGGGCAATTATTTATTGTTTGTCTGTGTGATTCTATTCAGTAATAAGTGGCATGTGAAGAATAATGATTTAGCATCCTGTTACATATCGCAAATAAACAAGTTGCATCATCACACTTTGGGCTGTGGTCTGTATAACAAGTCGTCACTTTAAATATTCTACACAAACCATTTTTATTTAAACCTACATTTTTGGGACCATATATTTAGGTAGCATGCTCTCATGTGTCACGGAATGTACTTTAATACTGTGCCGGTAGTAGCAGATGTGTCATTCTCCTGGCAAAGTATATTAAAAAGAAGAAACTAAACCAGTGTTCTGTCCGCTACCAATGGGTTAACTTTATTTGGGTCACAAGCAACAAACGTCATTTTTTTCTCCAACGCGAATCAGCCTAAAATGCCGAAAGTGCTTAAAAAGGGTTTAAGGACAAGAGAATTAATATTAGGACAAAGGTAGATGCTGAATGGAAGTTCTGGGTTTTCCCACAAGGCACAAGATAATATTACATTAACAGAACAATATTCACAGCTGGTGAATGCAATTCACCTCACTACACCTCTGAAAATGAGCTGGAGGAGGGGGTAGTGCTAGGTGTTAACCACGACTCAGTAACACTCTCGCCTCGGAGTCAGATTCATCTTGGTTCAAGTCCCACAGCAGAAAACAAAACACCAAATCTAGATTAAAACTCCAGTCCGGTATGAAGGAGTGCTGCACTATTGGAGGTGCTGCCTTTCGAGCAAGACCTTGAACAACACCCTGTCTACATTTTCAAGCCAACAAAGTGCTACTTGGAAGCAGATTGCTGTTGCGGAGTCTTTTTACGTGCAAATTGGCTGCCACGTTTCCAATGGTGCAACAGTGACTGCACCTCATGCAATAGATGCATGCAATAGAAAGCAGTGCAAATTGATCAAATGTATAGTACATTCAGAAGAGTTAAAAGCATAGTTTTGAAAAGTATAACTTTAGAACTTTTGTATTTTCAAAACTTAGAAAGAGGTAAACACAATTAGCTTTTTTCAGAAGAGCTTTCGCAATGAGTAAATTCAGTACCTGCTACAGAGTGAACATTCCAGAAGTCAAATAGTAGGATCACTTGATCAGACACAAAAAATGCATCTGCAACATAGAAGAAAAGATAGAGCCTGTCAGTTAGCAATTTGTGCAGTACAACAAATTTTGTCTTCAACACTTTTTGAAATGGGTATTGTTTTGCAGGTGTATTTTTGGAGGTGTCCATTTTGCCTCTGATCCACAAAGTGGAATACCAACAAGTGCAATGTTTCTGCTCCAAATGATGAATTGCATTTGTTCTGAGTGATGTCTGTGTAGAGCGAAAGGCTGCTGGGGGGATTTCCTCTACTAATGGCATAGGGACGAAGAAACCTGGCTGTTATTTGTTTACCTGATGTTCTCCTGCGGGCGGATCAATTCATTGAAGTGGCATTCACTGTATGCAGTTTGGCTGTTGTTCATCTTCACGTCACGCGGTAGGGCTGATGCAACAAATGTGTGTCATTTGTCTTTTAAGTGGGTATTTACCAACTCAATACCTGCTGGCAAACATAATCCAGCAGGATTTTGACATAGTGCAAAGAGGAACCTAATTCAAGGCAGAAACAGCCAAAAGCCAAACCTGGAAAGCAAAACAGTTTTGGCAAGATTTTTTTCATGTTATTTGCTATGCTTGTAGGGTGTTGGTTACAGTTTGCTTGGGCTGAACAAGCCTATGTATTCATAGGTAGGTTAATTGGAAGTCTTTATTGACTCTGAAAGCTATTTACAAATATGCAATAAAAGGGTAGAGATAAGAGCTATTTCCATGCTTCCTGGTATACATGGCTATGTCCAGCACTCGTCTGACTCGAGGTGTGGGTCATGTGCCTCATATTACTTTTTTTTAATAAATTTAGAATACCCAATTCATTTTTCCAATTAAGGGGCAATTTAGTGAGGCCAATCCACCTACTCTGCACATCTTTGGATTGTGGGGGCGAAACCCACGCAAACACGGGGAGAATGTGCAAACTCCACACAGACAGTGACCCAGAGCCGGGATTCGAACCTGGGACCTCGGCGCCGTGAGGCAACAGGGCTAACCCACTGCGCCACCGTGCTGCCTGTGCCTCATATTACTATGTACCCACATTAACTGCCAGACACTTACAGTACTGGCCATGGTTTTTTTCTTATTCTTTGAAAGTACACACCTCATAGTGCCTTTTAGGGCTGGTTTAGCACAGTGGGCTAAACAGCTGGCTTGTAATTCAAATCAAGGCCAGCAGCGCGGGTTCAATTCCCGTACCAGCCTTCCCGAGGCGCCGGAATGTGGCGACTAGGGGCTTTTCACAGTAACTTCATTGAAGCCTACTTGTGACAATAAGCGATTATTATTATTATTTAGGCTCACGTTCATTTACTTGCTCTGCACAACATCAAAATATGAGTGGACCATCCAAATCCATGTACAAATTACAAGCGGTTTCCTGTTTCATGCAGAGACAAGGAAGGTAGTGGTTAGATTGAATTAGCTCTCCCAAAAGGTTCTCTACCAGGTGGCAGGGCAGGTTGAGGGAGCAGTTAATAAAGCATGTATATTCCTTGTTTCATTAATAGGGGCATTGAGTACAAGAATAAGGAGGTCATGTTGAACTTGTATAAGACACTAGTTAGGCCTCACCTGCGCCAGTTCTGGGTGCCATACTTGAGGAAGGACGTGAAGGCATTGGAGAGAGCATAGACGAGATTCACAAGAATGATTCCAGGCATAAACAACTGTATCTATGAGTACAGATTAGAGGGGTTGGAAGTAGTTTCCTTAGAGAAAAGAGGAGACTTGTTGAGATATTCAAGATCCTGAGGGTTAATGGACAGGGTAAATACTGGACATGGGGTCACCAACCTTTGATTCCTCTAGTGGTCGACGTGTTTCTCGAGAGTCCAATCAACCACCTCGACCACATATGACACAGGTCCCAAACGGGTTACAATGCACCCAGCTAACCTTGGTGGCCCTGAGGCAAAACTATGATTGTCTACGCATCGGGTTCTTGAAGGTCTGTATGGCCTTTTTGGTTAGGCCATTGGACAAAGGGTGATATAGTGCAGTCCTTTTGTGCCGAATCTCATTTGCCTGAACAAAACCTGGAAATTGTCCCCGTGAATGGGGTGCCATTGTCCAAAACAATGGACTCTGGATGTCCATGAATTGCAAATACATAGCATAAGATGTTGACCATTGCTGGCAAGGTTGAGGTGCCCATCTCCTGAACTGATAACCACAAAATAGAGTAGGCGCGACGAGGCCCAAGAACATTCAGCCCAGAAAGGGGCCTCCATAGTCAATGTGGACCCTGGTCCAGGGATGACCTAGCAATTCTCAGAGGTGGATGATGGCTGATAGTGGCAACACTGACATGGGGCACACTGCTGTACTAATTCATCAGTAGCCTTATCGATCTCGGGTCACCATGTTTAGCTGCGTGCCATCATCTTCATCTTAGTTAGGTGGGCTCTGTGCAGCTCCTGTAAAAGGTGTTCCCTAACTGGGGGCAGAGCGACCACCCATGATCCATTAGATTACATCATCTGCACATATCAGTTCATCACACCATGTGATGTACGTTCTTCTGCTTTTGGTCTTGTCATGATGTCACCCAGCCTGTATCACCTTTCTGACTTTGGATAGGACAAGACCCTGACCGTCCAGTTCCGAATGTGATCGTTCGAAATTGGCATATTCAACAAAACCATCCAAAACAATTAATCAAAATTACATGATATAAAAAAGAAACAAATAGGCAAAAACACATATTAACTTTAACATATTAACCCAACCCTAAAAAAAACTAACTAAATACCATAACAGCTGATGGTGACCAGCTCCTTAAAAAAGGAAATTAATGGCTGTCACCTTAGGTTTCCCCTTCTACTGACCCTCAAATGTAGAAAAGCCAAACCAAGCCGAGGCACTAGGTGGAATAGGAAACCTCCACCCAAGCATAATTCATCTCCGGGCTATCGATGAGATGAAGATATCCGCCTTCACCGCGGACTGAAGCACCAGCAAGTCTGATGCGCCAAATACCCCACCAGAGGACATGGATCGAAATCAACTTGAGTGTCTCCAATACGCTGTTGAAGAAAGAGGCCCAGAAACTTAAGAACTTGGGACAAAACCAGAACATAGGAGTGTGGTTAACCGCCCTCCTGAGAACAACGCTCACACCTGTCCTCCACCCTAGAGAAAAATCTGATCATCCTCATTTTAGTCAAATGCGCCCTGTGCACCTCCTTGAATGGAATCAAACTTAGCTGAGCACATGAAGACGTGATTGACCCTGCGAAGGGTTTCACTCCACATCTCACCATCCAGAATTCACGCTCCCATTTCAACCTTACCTCACTCAATGGAGCTAACTCTGCTGTGTGGGTATGGCCCGAAATAGTCCCCCATTCAAACCCGGCCAAAGGCAAAATCCCCTACAACAAGCAATAGGGTGGTGCCAAGGGAAAGGAGGCGAAAGCCTTGCATGAAAAACTATGAATCGGAAGGTACCAGAAAAAACTAGAACCAGACTGTTGGAATTTCTCCACCAGCTCCTTAGAACTAGCAAACCTCCCCATCACAAACAGGTCTCCAAACATCTCCAACCCTTCCTCTCCCATGACTTAAACGTCAAGACCAAACCCACTGGCAGAAAAAGGTAGTTGTTGTGCCTTTTTGGTGCACTCAATTGCCTGAGCGATCTCAATTGCCTTCTCCAGTGTTATTGTGGTCTCAGCTGGGAGCTTCTTTTGTATATTCTGCATCCCACAAACCAACCGATCTCAAAGCTTGCCATAAAGTCCAGTCCCAAACCCGCAGTGCTCAGCTAGCTGTGAAAGCATGGCTACGAAAATTGAGATGGACTCTTCAGGGTCCCTGGTTGATTAATTGAAGTTAGATCATTGAAGAATGATTGAGGGCCTCAGATTTAAAATGTTCCTTCGCCAGTTTGACCAGCTGGTCAAAGAACTTCGAGTTGGGTGCATCAGGAGACATCAGATTCCTTATCCAGTTGGTTGATGCCCACAGACGGTCAGAAGTATCACCTCCTGGTATCTTCACCCGTGTTCTCGTTTGAAAGGGCTGCCTACGGTGTTGAGGACCCAGGTTCGATCCCAGCCCCGGGTCACTGTGTGTGGAGTTTGAAGATTCTCCCCGTGCCTGCATCAGTTTCACCCCCCCAACCCAGAGATGCGCAGGTTAGGTGGATTGGTCACACTAAATTACCCGTTAATTGGAAAACAAATAATTGGGTACTCTAAATTATTATATATTTTTTAATGTTCTCGTTTGAAGTGAAGAAGTAATGGATTATTCTATGTACTGACTCTAATCCTCCGGCCCCATGCAGACGGTTCTAATTTACATATGATAGGCATTGTAACTCACTTTTAGCATTGAGTAGCTGACTCCCGATTCTTCTTCGCATTTTCCGGGACCTTTCCCTTCTCAGGGTGCCCTTCATCCCCCCCCACCCCCACTCTCTCCCCCCCCCCCCCTGAAATACGAAACACTACCGCTGTGATTGAAGCTTTCACCTCGTCGCCAATGTGGTGGCAGCTTGAGATAAACATGCTGGAGGCTTCCAGTGTAAAACAAAATGGGCCTATTGGAGAAGACAAAGGCAAGTATGATACAGGCACAGAACAACAATATATAAGGGTTAACGCCCCAACTCCGGGTTTCACTCTGCCCAGACCCCCCAGCTCCCCGGCCCAGTACGAGCATGCTATTGGCAGGGATTTACACACTCAGCCCGATTGGCCCCAGGCCAGTCACATGGGCCACCGAGCCTGCCCCCTTAAAGGGCACCAAAGATTTTTCACCCATAGGGTGGTTGGAGTCTGGAACAAACTTCCTGAGATGGTGGTGGAGGTAGGTTTGATCGAGATATTCAAAAAGGAATTGGAATGCCAGCTGAAAAGAATGAATGTGGAAGGTTACCGGGATAAGGCAGGGAAGTGGGACGAGGCAGAATGCTCTTTCAGGTAGCCAGTGCAGACTTGATGGGCCAAATAGCCTCCTTCTGCACTATAAAGATTCTGTGATCTTCCGGTGAGAGCTGAAATGTTACTTTTTCTCTCTTACAGGCGTTGTGTAACTTGTTGAATATTTGTGGCATTTACTTCAGGTTTCCAGAATTCACTGTTTTGTATCTGTATAAATGAATTGGTATTTGTGTACTCTTCAAGGGCAAAGCTTTACCACTGGAGCTAAACATTTTTTTAAAATTTAGAGTACCTAATTATTTTCGAACCTGGGTCCTCAACGCCGCAGTCCCAGTGCTAACCACTGCACCGCACGCTGCCCACTGGAGCTAAACTTGACTTTATTTTTTTTAAATTTTAAACTTTAAAATAAAAATCAAGTACCCAATTATTTTTTTCCAATTAAGGGGCAATTTTAGTATGGCTAATCCACCTAACCTGCACATCTTTGGGTTGTAGGAGTGAAACCCACGTAGACACGGTGACCCAGTGACCCAGGGTCGGGATTCAAACCCAGGACCTCAGTACTGCAGGCAGCAGTGCTAACCACTGTGCCACGTGCCGCCTCCTTGACTTTATTTAATAATACCACAGCCTTAAAGAGATTTAACATGAACATTATGTTTATTCAAAACTGTAACAGCTTGTTGCCACTTTAACATAATAAAATGACCCTAGGACTGGCGGCATGGTGGTGCATTGGTTAGCACTGTTGCATCACGGCATTGAGGACCCGTGTCTGCGTGGGTTTCATCCCCACAACTCCAAAGATGTATTGAAGGAAGATTCTTGATTGCTGGATTGGGCATGAGGAATTGTGTCAAAAGTGTGAGCCTTGAAATCTCGATCAGCATTTAATCCTCCGCCAGTAGGAACTTCTTTACAGGCAATGGAAATGTAAATTCTTCAGTCCCCTGAATTCCTTCCTGATCTGAGTGGTTGAAATCCTGGCTTAGCTCAATTGCCATTAGCGCATGTTATTGCAGAGATTGTAGCAATGCCACTTTGAAATATGTTGAAATGAGGGGATCTGCAACTTTACAAATTTGACTTACTTTTTACTCCCTGTTGATCAACGCTACCGTCTTTGCAGGCCACTAATACCTCTGTTAACTACTGACATCATGAAGCAGTATTTCAGATGTCTCGGGGGTCCGCTTTCTCTGACAGTACGGCCAGGATTCTCTGAGCCTCTGCGCCGCAATTGCACTCGGCGCAGGGGTGGAGAATGGGCATCAGACCCGTGATCGGGTCCGACACCGCTCCCATAGTTCTCCGGGGACCACAGAATCGCCGCCAATCGCACACGCGCAGTCGATGCGGCGCTAGTAGGGGGCCATTCAAAGAAGTCCCCGCGATGATTCTCTGCTCACAACTGGCCTAGTTCCCGCCGACGTGGTTCACTCATGGTTCCACCCGGTGGGAGCTCGGGGTGGCGGCTGCCAACTCAGTCCGCGACCACCCTGGTGGGGGAAGCGGAGGGATCCGTCACGGGGTGGGGGGGGTCTCCAGGGGGCCACCAATCGGTGGATGCGCGAGGTCTCGGGGAGCCTATATTGTTGGGCTGGACCACGGTGTGGGTCCATCATGTTGCGCGGGGCCACCGCGAGAGGTGGCCACTGCGCGCATGAGCGGACCCGCGGCTGGACATGCAGGGCCCCGTATCAGCAGCCATAGCTGAGAGGAGAACTCCAGGACTCTGCTAGCCCCCTGCAATTCGCGCCCGTTTTCTCACAGGCATGGGGACATAGCCCCATTGTCAGAGAATTCCGCCCGACATCGTTGAACAGGAATGTGACTGCCTGCTGCATGCTTCACAGCTCTGAAATACAAAGACAGCAAAGGACGGAGGACAAATAGGTCAACTTGCAATCAAGACTGGAGCAGGATGCAGATGTTGATCCAAAGGATGTACTCACAACCAGGAATATTGGTGGACCAGGTGTTCAACCAGGGGCGATTCAGTTATGTGTCTGAGTTTCCTCTGCAAGGAATCATGCTGTCCACAAGTGCGATGCAATGCCCATCTCCAACAAGAGAGAATCTAACCATTTGCCCTTGACATTCAATGGCATTACCATAGTTGAATCCCCCACTATCAACATCCTTTGAGTTACCATTGACCAGACAATGAACCGGACTAGCCATATAAATAGTGTGGCTACCTGAGCAGGTCAAAGGCAAAGAATCTTGCCGCGAGTAACTCACCTTCTGACTCCCCAACACCTGTCCAGCATCTATAAGGCACAAGTCAGGATTGTAATGGAATACTGATCATTTTTTGAGTACAGTTCCAACAACACTCAAGAAGCTCAACACCATGCAGGACAAAGCATCCCGCTTGACTGGCACCCCTTCCACAAACATTCACTCCCTCTGCCATCAATGAACAGTGGTAGCCATGTGCGTCATCTACAAGATGAACTGCAACATCTCACCAAGGCTCCTTAGATAGCACCTTCCAAACCCACCACCACTACCATCTCTAGAAGGACAAGAGCAACAGAAACCTGGGAATACCACCATCTGAAGGCTCCCCTTGACTTGGAAACATATCATGTTCCTTCATTGTTGCTGGTTCAAAACCTGGAACTCCTTCCTTAACCAACATCACATGGACTTTAGTGATTCAAGAAGGCAGCTCACCACCACTATCCCATGGACAACTAGGGATGGGCAATAAATGCTGACCTCACCAGTGATGCCCACACCTGATAAATCAATGAACAAAAACAACACTGTGAAAGTGACAGCAAGTACATTATGTACTGCCTTGGGTGACACAATGATTAACACATAGCCTCACAGCTCCAGGGTCCCGGGTTCAATTCAGGCCTCGGGTCACTGTCTGTACGGAGTTTGCACTTTCTCCCCATGTCTGCGTGGGTTCGGGTGCTCCAGTTTCCTCCCACAGTCCAAAGATGTGCAGGTTAGGCGGATTGGCCATGATAAATTGCCCCTTACTGTCCAAAAGGTTAGGTGGGGTTACTGTGTTAAGGGGATAGGGTGGCGACATGGTCTTAAGTAGGATGCTCTTTCCAAAGGCTGGTGCAGACTCGATGGGCCGAATGGCCCCCTTCTGCACTGTAAATTCTATGATTCTCTGCATGTCTTCCACCAGCATGGGTATATAGTGTGGAAGACCATCCCCAGGCACTTTTAATCAGCCGGAAATAAATGTCGAACCGTAGCAAGTGGTGGAGTGGAGGTGCATTTAAATGGGTCTGGAAGGAAGATAGCTATAGAGACAGATGTTCTTCGGAATTTCCTCCTGGGGAACCTCTTGCCCTGCAATGCCCTCTGCTCCAGTTGGCCAAGATAATGGTCAGCCCCCCCAATTTGATAATAGCCATTTTGCAAATGCAAGCTGTTGTTATTGCAGCTGCCCCGTATCTGGCACACGGGCTGTCACCGGCACAGGGGGGGGGGGAGGGAACTGAATTGACCAAAAGGCCAGCGTTGTCCTCTTGTGCGCTCTCCGGTAGTGCCTGAGCTCAGTCTGGGGCGTGTGATCAGTGTGTAGCAGCTGTGAAGCGTGTGCGAACGCTCCTAGGAAGCCAGTGACAGGCAGTCTGTATTGAGAGTGCAGTAAACACGCCAATCCTGAGTAAACAGCATGTATAGCAAACATTGGCAACAGCCACAGACTGGTCACCTGCAGTGCCCAGCCTTAGGTCGAAATGTGCAAGCGTAGTTCGGTTAACAATTTTTTTTCAGAAGCCACAGCGGAAGCAAGAACATCTCATCGACTGGACCATTCCACATAGTCGCTCTCTTGAAGCAACATGTAGCCATAACGTTTATAGCCATGGTAAAACTGGCGGTAGTTACATTGTAGTCGAGTAACTCTAGTTACTCAAAAAAACGATGCTAGAATCATAGAATGGTTACTGTGCAGAGAAAGGCCATCTGGCCAGTCGTGTCCATGCTGGCCCTCTGTAAAAACAACTCATTTGGGTCATATTCACTCTGGCCTCTCCCTGCAGTTATTCTATTCAAATCCGTTTTGAAACTTGTGAGCAAATCCGCCTCTTAACAGGTTCCCAGCTAACCACTGACTGCTTTCAAAAATGTTGTACTTTACAAAGTAAGAAGTCTTACCACACCAGATTATAAAGTCCAACAGGTTTGTTTCGAATCACTAGCTTTCGGAGCACTGCTCCTTCGGGTTCACCCGACCACGGAGCTGCGCTCCGAAAGCTAGTGATTCGAAACAAACCAGTTGGGCTTTAACCTGGTGTTGTAAGACTTCTTACTGTGCTCACCCCCGTTCCACACCAGCATCTCCACATCATGGGTACTTTACAAAGACAGCCCCAACTCTACAGTATAAATCTGACCCCATTTCCAGTTCTCTCCACCTTTGACAGAGTCATCCAGACTCGAAAGTTTAGCTCCCTTTTCTCTCCACAAATGTTGCCAGACCTGCTGAGCTGCTCCAGTATTTTCTGTTTTGGTTTCAGATTCCAGCATCTGCAGTAATTTTCTTTTTTTTCCATTTTATATCCTTGTCCCTTGACCCTGGGCCCTCCCGCCAATTGGAAACAGCTTCTCTCCATCTGCCTCTCAGGGCACCTCATTCCTGTGAATCTTTGAGAACCCAATTTGTCACACCCTTCCTGAAATGAGGTGCCTGGCCACAATACTCCCAATTTAAGACCAATCTTACTGGCCTTTGTGCTCTATGCCTCTATGTTCCAACCTCAGGAGGCTGGATTCCTTTGGAAAAGCTTTCTCCCTCTCCCCCGCCATCCTCAAGGCCACACATACTCCCCAGGTCTATTTGTTCCTATATTCCGTTGAACTGCATTGAGCTGAAAATGTAGTTATACTTATCTGCACTACAATATGACAGTAGTGCATATTTTCCATTTGTGCAAACTAAATTGTTACAATTTTTAAAGATTTAAAAAATGTGAAATGTTGGATTTTGGTCCAAAAATCTTTTGCTTAAAGAAATCCCGGAGCCGGCTTGTTTGGATCCCTCAAGAACTAACTTCCAATGTGTATCGAGTGCAAGAATTCAGTTCACGCTGCCCGGGTACAGTACTTGCCGCAGGAGGGATTATGCATCGTAATTACTCCGACCACCGAACAAGGAAATAAAACTTTCCCTCTCAACTTGCATTGCCGGACACAAAACAAAACCGTACAATAGGAAACAGGTTAATTCCATCTGTGCGATTTTGTCAAATGACCAAGAGCGGTTCCACACAAGGGACCTAATCCCGTGTCAGTCACGTTGGATCCGGAAGACCTTGCATATATTTGGTTTAGAAATTGTGGAAACTTTTACCCTCGCAGACAGCCACCCACTTCAAGACACCTACCTCTGCCTTACTTCTCGTGCCTTGCGATACTTACATGCATCTTGCTTGATTTGGCCTCTTTTCAATTATCCCGCAGGGCAGTGTATTTTCCTGAGATTTGCAGGATGTAACTAACGGGCAGTCCTTTCCAAAAAATATATAAAGCCGTCCAGTTCTGCAGTGAGAACTTCTACGTCCCGTCACCTCCACCGCACATTGGGCTGGGATTGTTGATCTGTCACATGAAGCTAACGGGACCATAGCAGGCTCCTCCTCCTGGGTGTATCGAAAAGCTGCGGGCTGGGAGTTGTAGTTCCTCCAATCCAGCTGCACAGACTTATTTCCGCAACAAACGTAGAAAACGCAGGTCTGACAGCATCTGGGGAGAGGGAGAAGGGAGCTCACATTTCGGTATCTCCGCAACAATGTAGTAAATCAAGTTCCAATCGCTTTACAGTGGTTAAAGTCACACCAAGTCCAAAGGTTAGGTGGATTGGCCATGCTAAATTGCCCCAAACTGTCCAAAAGGTTAGGTGGGGTTGCAGGGGATTGGGCATAAAGTAAGGTCGTCTTTTGCAGGCAAAAAGAAAATGCTGGAAAATCTCAGCCGGTCTGGCAGCATCTGTAGGAAGAGAAAGAGCTAATGTTTCGAGTCCGGTGACTCTTTGTCAAAGCATCTTTTGCAGGGTCAGTTCCGACTCGATGGGCTGAATGGCCTCTTTCTGCACTGTATGGATTCTATGACACAGCAGGGAGAATTTGTTTAACCATGTTGGTGAGCATTTCATGTTGTGTCTCAGGATTCCTTATTGAAAATGTATTTGAAGCAAAAACGTTTGTATGGTGGGGAAATGGCCAGTATCAACTAGCGCCCTAAAAGTGAACACACAATGAGGTGAAGAAGCATGTCAGATACAGGCTATGGCAGTGTTTTTCAGACTTTTTCCGGGGACCCATTTTTACCAGCCAGCCAACCTTCAGGACCCAACCCAGCCGACCGTTGCGACCCACCATTTTCTCTTACCTTGTTTGCTGCTGACAAAAGTGGCTTTGGTTTTGGGTCCCTTTGGCCCTCGTACACGCTCCTCCAATGGAACCTGTTGGATGAAGGTGAAACTGTCCGGTGTCTCCATCTGTCCAAAGTTCAGCATTTTCTTCCTGTAAAATTTTATCAAATAACCCCCCCCCCCCCCCCCGAACTTGTAAAAAAAAATGAAAAAAGTAAAAATAAAATGAATAAAATAAATGCATAAAACCCCCCTAACTTGTAAAACAAAAAGCTGCGACCGTTTTTTAAAAATGCAGCTGCACTGCGCATGCATGCCCGATCATCGGCACGCGTGCGCATAGTTTTGCTCATGCGCGCCGATGATCTGGCACGCATGTACAGTGCGGCTGCAACTTTTTTTTACATGTGAAGGCCACTTGCAGCCGGCGTTATTAACAGCTGACTGCTGCGGCTGTTATGCGCATATTTGCACGATCGGGAGCGTTGCGACGGACGGCTCTGCGACCTTCCCGACACCCGCTCGTGACCCACTCGTGGGTCACGCCTCCGAGTTTGACAATGCCTGGGCTATGGGACAACTACTATCATTGACAATCCAATGATTTATTTTGTGTTAACTTGTGTGTGAGGGAGGAAGAGAGTGTGTGAGAGAGGAAGAGAGTGATTGTGTGAGAGGAAGGGAGGGAAGAGTGTGTGAGGAAGCGAGTGAGTGTGTGTGAGAGAGGGAGAGTGTGAGAGGAAGGGAGGGAAAGAGTGTGTTAGGGAGGGAGAGTGTGTGAGAAAGAGTGAGTGTGTGAGTGGATGGAAGAGTGTGAGAGGGAAAATGAGCATGTGAGAGGGTGACTGTGAGAAAGAGGGGGAGAGTGTGAAAGAGTATGTGAGAGAATGTATCTGTGAGAGAGAGAGAGTATGTATGAGAGGGAAAGAATATGTGTGAATGGAAGAGGACGAGAGAGGGTTTCACTGTTTCATGAATGGTTTTTACCTTTAATACCTTGCCCCTTTAAGAGACTTGGAACCCTGGGGGACTCCACCTCTGGCTACGCCCCCAGGAAACAGTATATAGGATAAGGCTCCATGTGGCGAGCACACTTCTCTCGAATCCTGTCCTGTTCTCTGTAGATTAAAGCCTTTGATTACCAACCTCGCTCTCGCGTCGTAATTGAGGGTGCCTCAATTTAATATACAGACACATCAAGATGGACAGCACTCTAAAACCGGAGAAGCTCAACCTGGACGCCAGGTCGCCGGAAGCCCCGGAAATGTTTAAACATTGGCTCCGGTGTTTCGAGGACTATCTGGACTCCTCAATGACTGATGTCGACAGCACTCGCAAGCTGCGCTTACTACATGGCCGGGTGGGCTACCGACTCTCCGCCGTGATCGAAACCGCTACGACCTATGAGGCGGCGGTCGGAATATTGAAGAAACGCTTCATAAAACCTACTAACAAGGTACACGCCAGACATTTGCTCTCAACCTGCAGCCAGCGTTCCGGGGAAACGCTGAACGAGTTCGTGGAAAGAGGAACTGCGACCACAAAGCAGTGACGGCAGAAGAACACAGGAACTTACATATTCACGACACCCTTGTGTCTGGTATCAGGTCCTCGTACATCCGGCAGCGGCTCCGAGAAGACGGGGCAAAGGATCTCCAGGGCACAGTAATGCTCGCTTCTTCTCTCGAAATGACCCACCGTAACCTCCATATGTACTCCGCGGACCTTGCGAACCTCTCTCGATCCCCTCCAGACTCAGCCACGCTACAGGCCTGAGCCACGCGACGATCCACTCACTCCAGGGGTTCCCCATGCTATTTCTGTGGGCAAGGCCAGCACCCACATCAGCGTTGTCCGGTCCGATCCGCGATCTGCAATGACTGCGGGAAGAAAGGGCACTTCGCGAAAGTCTGCCTGGCTGGGCCCAAAGGCCACAAACAAAACCCTCACCAGGCCCAGAAATCAAGCTCCCGGTCTCACAGACCCCGCAACACGCCCGCACTGCGGCCGGGCACGCCCACTTCCGACGCATCATCGACCTCGTGCGAGTCATGGGAGCGGCCATCTTGGCGGCGGCCATCTTTGAAACCCGACCGGCGGCGGCGGCCATCTTGTGACTCCAGGTGGCCATTTTATGAGTTCGACTCTGACGGCCCGCAACTGGGAGCGATCACACTCGATCAATCGCGGCCGAAACACCTGCAAAACTCAACGATGCGGGTGCGAATTAACGGCCACGATACTCCCTGCCTATTCAACTCCGGGAGCACAGAGAGCTTTATCTATCCAGACACGGTAAGGCGCTGCTCCCTGCGCACCCAGTCCTACTCCGGAGGCACGTGAGGAGCCATAAAACGGATCCAATAGTCGAGAGGGTCCACCTGCTGCATGCAAACCCTCAATATGCCTACGTCGAGCACCGCAACGGCAGGCAGGATACTGTCTCCCTGCGAGATCTGCACCCGCTGGCTCTCCCACCGACGCCACCGACTCTCCCACCGACCCCGACGTTTTACCCACCGACCCCCCCCTTCTACCGACGCTCCCCGCATGTTTGACTCCAACTGAAGTCAAAAGACTGGAAACACTCCAGTGTAGAATTATGTCGCAATTCTCCCAATGGTACGTTCATGGCGAGTCGGTCTTTGCACTGGTAGTGTGGACGCCATTTTCATTCATTTGCATCTCACGGATGGTTCATGAAAACAGCTGCCCACTGGTGACCTGTGAGGTCTCCCAACCTTGCGTCAAGCCAACGGGAAATCACATTAGCATCAAACCTGATTGCTAAAGAATGGCGTGCATAAGATTGTCCTCAGGTATCGAGAAACATTGAGGTGACTGTGACAAAGCTTTCTCTGCCATAATGCTGCACTGTTCATGATACTCTATACACCACTCTGCCGGAGCAGACTGGTCCCTGTCCTCCATCTCCATGCCGAGCTGGACTCATTAACAGCACCATGCTGCTAGATTCGTGGACCTTCCTGTGTCACCTTCTTGGATCTGTACTGACCAGGGGTTGAGGAGTACAAGGTTCTCCTTCCCCCTGGCACCGCACACCACTATCTATCTGGACAACACTGTGCTGTGATACTCATGAAGCCATCTCAAGAAAAAGGTCTGAATTTCGACCGGGGTAGAGTGTGATGCGAGTCCGGAGAGTAGGTGGCCATACGAAGACAAAAAGAACAAAGAGGGTTGTGCATGATGGTTGTAGGGGAAGGGCGAGGGCTCACAATGGCAGGCAGAGGGGCAAGGAGGTGGATGAAGAAGATGAGCAGAGAAAGGCAGAAGGAAGACCGAGGAGAGGGAAGCCGGACGGCGACATGGCTACTTGGAAAGCTCACAAAGGAGTCAAAGCAATATCACATTGTTCATTGGAAGGGGATGGATGACGATTCCATACTTTGGGTAGAGGTCCAAGTGGGGCATGGCCGCCACACAGATGACAGACTCAGGGGAAGGTGGGTGAATCGGTGAATAGATTTCGTCTTGTTATCCTTTTCCCTCTGGGTTGATGACGTCCTGCAGTCTGATGAAGACAGGTGGGTTGGAAAGAGTGATATGACAGGTGGTTGAATCAGCTGCCAGGAGAATTGGAGCGGAACTGACCTGTGCGTAATTAATGAGGTTCCAAGTGCAGGATCTGGCATGGGGTCCCGCCATTCTGGTTGGTGAAACAGGCTCCACTGGGGCCACTTGCTCCTGGAGGCACTTAGTGTCAAAATGGGAGAAATTCCATCGCCAGTTGAATTGAATTATGTTCAGTACACACACGCACACACAGTCTCTACAAACCTGCTTCAGAGAATTCCACCACACACCCCTTATTTTTTTTAAAAATACCCTCTTCTTCACACTTACCCACTTTTAATTGTTAGTTCATGTAGTCAGTGATGTGTTATCTGTGTTGGTCTAACATCGACTGCAACTGGATGCAATAAAACGAGAAACGGGCTACCGACATGGGAGATGATCCAACAATGTTTTATTGAACCTGTTGATTGCTGTACATAATCTGCTGTGGGTTGACACTCTATTAACCTAACTGATAACCTCATACCGGCTTGACCAGACTAGCTCTCTATCACATGGTGATGATGTTCATTGGCCTGTGCACTGCGACTATCTCCCTAGCCGTGTCCTGTGAGAGAGGGAGAGCCTTAATGCGCTGTGGGCTTTACAGTGGTGGTGTCCTGTCTGGTGATTGGTTGTTCTGTGTCGAGTGTGTTCATTGGTTATCCTGTGTGTCAATCACTGCCTGTCAGCATCTCATGATATACATGAGTGGATATTATGACATCTCGCCCTTGTAAAATAAATTTTGGAACGCGGCTGTATATGCATGCATAACTATGTACAAGTGGGGAATGAGTGAACATATGTACATGGGAAGGTGTCTATCATGCAGACACAGAGCAAACTGAACAAAATTTACAAGATTTAAGTCTATAGATTCAGTCTTTGTGGTGGGCGACGAATTATCGTCGATCGCCGAAGAGGTGGACAGGGTTCGCCGGCACCTGGACAGGCGGGATGGCTGCCATCTTCCTGGCCTTGTGGACAGGTGGGATCGCTGCCAGATCGGTGGCCTCGTGGTGGAAGACGTCCGGAGGAAGCATGATGACATGCGGAGAAGTGCGGTCAGGTGATGGGCAGGGAACTTTATGCAGCACCCTCCTATTGCGGCGTAAAATGGAGCCACCAGCCATTTGGACAACGACAGGTCTGGGAGCAGCCTGTCTGACGACAAAAGCTGGGGCTGACCAACCTCCCTCAGGCAGCTGAACACGAACAACATTGTCTGGAGCCAGCGCAGGCATTTCCGTGGCATGAGCATCATACGTGATCTTTTGCTGGTCCCTGGATTGCCGCATCTTTTGCAGCACCGTGAGGTGGTCAATGTCGGGAACATGGATGGCTGGAACAGTCGTCCTCAGGTTGCGGTTCATGAGCAACTGCGCCGGAGACAAACCAGTCGACAGAGGGGTTGCCCTGTATGCCAATAGCGCCAGGTTGAAATCCGAGGCTGAGTCTGCAGCCTTGCACAGCAACCGCTTGACAATGTGGACCCCTTTCTCGGCCTTCCCGTTTGATTGCGGGTAATGGGGACTGGATGTGATCTGACTAAAGTGGTAGGACTGTGCAAAGTCAGACGACTCTTGGCTGTAGAAACATGGACCGTTGTCACTCATTACCGTGAGTGGTATCCCATGCCTGGCAAATGTCTCTTTACAGGCTTTGATGACGGACTTGGACGTGAGGTCCGACAGTTTCACCAATTCCGGGTCGCTGGAGAAGTAATCGACCAGGAGCCCATTGGCGCGAAAGAGGTCTATCCCCACCTTGGACCACGGAGAGGTCACGATCTGGTGCTGTTGCAGCCTTTCCTTGGGCTGAGCTCGTTGCAACTTCTGGCATGCTGTACAGTAAACTGCCTGCCGAGATCTGCATCGACATTTCTCGACCCCCAGATGACCCTCATGGATCTGTCTGAGCACCATGTTTTGCATGCTTTGGGGAATGACGATTCTATCTTGTTTAAGAAGGATTCCCTCAACAACCGTCAGCTCGTCCTTAACGTTGAAGAACTGGGGGCACTACCCCTTTTGCCAGCCATGGGCGAGGTGCTTCATCACGCGCTGCAGTAGGAGATCTTTGGCAGTTTCTTTGCGTATTTGTATAATTCGTTCATCAGTGGCTGGGAGGTTGCTGGCACACAGCTGCACCTGTGCTTCAACGTGGCGAATGAAGTCGCCCTGTTCACACAGCGTGGTAACGGATCGGGATAGGGCATCCGCGATGATCAGCTCCTTACCCTGTGTGTAGACAAGTTCAAAGTCAAATCGGCGGAGACGAAGAAGAATTCGCTGCAGCCGAGGTGTCGTGTCATTTAAATCCTTTTGGATTATGTGGACTAAAGGCCTGTGGTCTGTTTCCACCGTGAACTTTGGCAGGCCGTATACGTAATCATGAAACTTGACTATTCCTTGTCAGGAGACCCAAGCACTCCTTTTCGATCTGGGCATACCGTTATTCGGTCGGAGTCCTGACCCTGGAGGCGTATGCCACTGGAGCCCAGGATGAGGAGTCGTCTCGCTGGAGGAACACCACCCCAATGCCATCCTGGCTTGCGTCAGATATCTTGGTATCCTTGGTTGGATCAAAGAATGCCAGTACTGGGGCTGTGGTGAGCTTCGCCTTCAGCTCAAGCCACTCCGCTTATTGTGCGGGAAGCCGCTGGAACACTGTCGACTTTTTGACGAGATGCTGGAGGGCCGTGGTGTGGGATGCCATGTTGGGAATTAATTTCCTGAGAAAATTCACCATCCCGAGGGAAAGGAGGACCGCCTTTTTGTCCTCTGGGTCTTCATGGCATTGATTGCCAGCAGCTTGTCAGCGTCAGGTTGCACACCCTGCTGTGAAATGTGGTCACCCAGAAACTTGATAGCGGACCTACCAAATGAGCGTTTGGCCCTGTTCAGCTGGAGGTCGTTTTCATGTATCCTCTGGAAAACTTGTTTGAGGCGAGCGATGTGATCCTCGGGCGTCGTGGACCAGATGATCACGTCGTCCACATAGACTCGCACCCCCTCGATGTCCTCCATCATTTGCTTCAGTATGCGATGAAATACTTTGGAAGCTGAAATGATACCAAAATGCATGCGGTTGTAGCAATACCTGCCGAACGGAGTGTTAAACGTGCACAGCTTTGGACTGGACTCGTCCAGTTGTATCTGCCAGAACCCACGGGAGGTGTCCAGCTTGGTAAAGAATTTGGCATGAGCCATCTCACAGGTTAACTCTTCACGTTTTGGGATCGGGTAGTGCTCGCGCATGATGTTGCGATTCAGGTCTTTGGGATCAATACAAATGTGGAGTTCACTAGAGGGCTTCTTGAGGCAGACCATGGAGCTGACCCAGTCTGTTGGTTCCGTGACCTTTGAGATGATACTCTGGTCTTAGAGCTTTCGTACCTGCGATTTCAGACTATCCTTGAGAGGGGCCGGCACCCGGCACGGTGCATGGATGACTGGGATGATTCGGTTTGAGCAATATCTTGTAAATATGGGAGCGTGCCAAATCCATCAAATACGTTGTGGTATTGCGTGAGAATGTCGTCTATCTCAGCCATGAGATTTACATTGGGCGAGGCAGTTGCTGGTGTCGAGGACATGGCATGGACACGCTGGACTAGATTTAGGAGTTTGCATTTGCGAGCACCGAGCAGGGATGCCTTGTCAGGCTGGACGATTTTGAATCGCCACGTCACTTTGATTGCCTTATGAGATACCCCTAGCTGACACGATCCACTGGCAGCTATGGCATTGCCATTGTAGTCAAGGGGCTGGCAGGCTGATGGAAGAATGCTAGGTTGGTCTCGGATGCTGTCGAGGTCTGACTGTGATATGAGGTTTGCAGATGCGCCAGTGTCCAATTTAAATTGGATGCGAGACTGGTTCACCGTGACGACAGCACACCACTCGTCGTCAGGATCCACAGTGAGGATTGAAAGGCGGTTTGCAGGCACGGTGGAGGCCAGCTCGCGCGTGGTGATTATGCCCACCCGGTATGGAGACTCAAGGCAGACAGCATCGGGGTTCGTTGGGTTCTCGGGATCCAAATCCTGCATGCCTTGTCGTACGCAGCGGACACGTCTGCGTTGCAGCTGGGATCGCTGGGTGTTGGTCGGTGGAGCGGACCTGCATAAGGCCATGTAATACCTCGGCTTTCCACACTGTAGACATCGCCTTCCTTTGGCTGGACATTGCCGCGTTAAATGGGTGGAGCCACAATATGGACACGTCATGACGCTGACGCCAGCGCGTTCTGTGCGCCATCGCGCATGCGTAGTACGGTTGGGCGATGTTCGCACATGCACATCGGGGTCTTTGGCCTCGTCGTCCACCCGGTCATGGCACGCATGCGTAGGGACCCGGGAAAAGCATGTGAAACGGCCATTCTCCTCGATGCTCAGACCTTGCATTTTTTAGTTTTTGTTTTTTTTTGTTTTTTTAAAATAAATTTAGCGTACCCAATTCATTTTTTCCAATTAAGGGGCAATTTAGCGTGTTCAATCCACCTACCTTGCACATCTTTGGGTTGTAGGGGTGAAACCCACGCAAACACGGGGAAAATTTGCAAACTCCACACGGACAGTGATCCAGAGCCAGGATCGAACCTGGGACCTCGGCGGCGTGAGACTGCAGTGCTACCATTGCGCCACCATGCTGCCCGTGGCCTTGCATTTTTGCGATGGCTTGCACCCTTTCTGCCTCGTGGGAGACTAGTTTTGCATTTTCTGCCACCCTGATGCGGGAGTAACGATTCCTGGCATGCTCATGAACAACACAAGTTTCGATGGCGACGGAGAGGGTCAACTGTTTGATTTTGAGAGCTGCTCCCGCAGGGAGTCGGACTGGACCCTGAAAACGATCTGGAATCAGCCGTCAAGTCATAATTACATGACTGCGTAGGATGCGGAGATGGGTCAAGAAGGACTGTAAAGGTTCATCCTTACCCTGAAGCCTCTGTTGGAAGATGTACTGTTCAAAGCACTCATTCTCCTCAATGTCGCAGTGGTTGTCGAATTTCAGCAGAACCATCTTGAACTTCGTCTTGTCTTCGCCATCGGCGAACGTGAGCGAGTTATAGATGTGGATGGCGTGGTCCCCCGCAGTCGACAGGAACAGCACAATCTTTCGGGCATCCAACATCCGATGCTGCCTCGAGGTCGGAGGCCTTGATATACATGAGGAACTTCTGTTTGAAGACTTTCCACTTGGTGCCGAGGTTGCTGGAGATCCGGAGTTGCAGAGGAAGTTGGATCTTTTCCATGCCGCTGGATGATTGCATGCTGGTCATTGCAGATTCACTCGAGGTAGGTTCGTTAGAGTTAATAGCGCTCTGGTACCATGATGTGTTATCTCTGTTGGTCTAACATCGACTGCAACTGGATGCAGTAAAACGAGAAACAGGCTTCTGACACAGGAGATGGTCCAACACTGTTTTATTGAACCTGTTGATTGTGTACATAATCTGCTGTGGGTTGACACTCTATTAACCTAACTGATAACCTCCTACTGGCTTGACCAGACTAGCTCTCTATCACATGGTGATGATGTTCATTGGCCTGTGCACTGCGACTATCTCCCTGGCCGTGTCCTGTGAGAGGGGGAGAGCCTTAATGCGCTGTGGGCTTTATAGTGGTGGTGTCCTGTCTGGTGATTGGTTGTTCTGTGTTTTGTGTGTTCATTGGTTATCCTGTGTGTCAATCACTGCCTGTCAGCATCTCATGATATACATGAGTGGATATTATGACAGTCAGTGGAAAGATATTTGTTACGTGCCATATCAGAAAATCAGCAGGACTGAATATCTGGGACAATCTGGGCAATTTTGTTTTTTGGCCCTCTTTCTGATGCACTGTAGTGTAGCATATTTTTGCAAACATGATTAAATTTATTCTTCATGAACCACAAGTTGGAATAAAAGTGCTGAATAAAATACAATAGCATTCCATTATTTGAAAAATAATGTACCTGTTATAGGTTGCTATACCACTATAATAGAGCATAGAATTTGCTGGTTGAAATCTTTGTGCGAACATATTTTATTAATTCAAGCATGTGGTCATTGCTGATCTAACTCTGGCATTTAAAAAAATGCAACCACCCACACGTGGAAAACTGATAATTCTCTTGTGGGATGGGCATGGTGGCGCCGTGGTTAACATTGCTGCCTCATGGCGCCGAGGTCCCAGGTTCAATCCCGGCACTGGGTGGAGTTTGCACATTCTCCCTGTGTTTGCGTGGGTTTTGCCCCTCAATCCAAAGATGTGCAGGGTAGGTGGATTAGCCATGCTAAATTGCCCCTTCATTGGAAAAAATGAATTAGGTCCTCTATATTAAAAAAAATCTCTAATGCTGTAAGGTACATGGTATTTTTCCCCCACAGAGCAGACAAGTGGTTGGTGGACTGGATCAGAGGGAAGGTACTGGAGCCGGCATTGCGCGCGTGGGGGAGGGAGGGAGGAAAGACTACAATCCCGGCATGCTTTGTGCGCTCACGTCCGCGGCTGCGCGTGATGCGAGCGCGCAAGGCCCGCCGGCCGTTGTAGTCCAGCCTCTGGCTGCTGGCCCAGGCGAGACTTTGCATTGCTTCTTCCCCCCCACTCCCCTCCGGCCGGTGGCCGCCATTTGCCGCGGGAGCGTCTTCCGAGTGGGGAGTCAGGGTCGTTGTTGCCGCAGGAAGGCGTCGTCAGGTGGAACTACAAGGGCCAGCATGCCAGTGTTTTTAGGGTGGCCGCTCCGTGGGGAAGGGACAAGGCCGGGTTTAAATGGACAGGATGCTGGTGCTTGCTGAGCAGGAAGAGATTGGACCAGGAACAGTTTCCAGGAACGGCCCGGTCACCCTTTGCACTGGCTGCTCGGCCATGAGGGCGGCTTAGTGGGAGCAGCAGGCAGATTTGTGTGGCGGAGGGGGAGAAAGTTCCTGTCGAAACAAAAATGGGAGTTGGCAGAGTAAGCTGATGGTCAAAAGCCATTGTGACACAAACTGGGAGCCCCCGCTCCAAAACCAACATGGGTTTCGCCCTCAGGCTGTTGGCATCCTTCACCTTCATCTGGGTCTGTTTCCAGCTGGTGCTGGGAATGACAGAGCAGGAGAAAGGGACAATCAGGTATGATTTCTTTTCCCCAAACTCTTGCTGTGAACTGGGCCTCTGTGGCACTGCACTTTGGTACCAGCCTCTCATCCTAGCTGCCGTGCTTTGATGGTTGAGAGTTTAATTTTGAACCAAATGATAACTGACATGGTCACCAGAAATAACAGTGAATGTGGCGCAGGTCCTTTCAATTGACAGGGTGGCACAGTGGTTAACTCAGTGGCCACGCAGCACGGGGACCCGGGTTCCATTCCAGTCTTGGGTGACTGACTGTGGGTTTCCGCCGGGTGCTCCGGTTTCCTCACATAGTCCAAAAGATGTGCAGATTAAGGGTATTGGCCATGATCAATGCACGGGGTTACAGGGTATGGGCCGAGGCAGAGTACTCTTTCGGAGTGTCGGTGCAGACTCGATGGGCCAAATGGCCTCCTTCTGCACTTGTAGTGATTCTATTATAATTCAGTTTTCCTGCTTCTGCAACTAAATTGCTTGCTGTCATTATCATAAACTGTTATCAAGCATTTCTCTTTGCAAAAATTGCTGTAATATATGATTTTACTGGTGTTTGTTTGATTTTTTTTGCCATCATCTGTTGTGTCAAATCACTGATTGTCTTTAAGACAGAGATAGATAGGTTGTTGATTAATAAGGGGATCAGGGGTTATGGGGAGAAGGCAGGAGAATGGGGATGACAAAATATCAGCCATGATTGAATGGCAAAGCAGACTTCATAGGCCAAGTGGCCTAATTCTGTTCCTATGTCTTATGGTTGGTGGACAGAAAGTGAATAATTTTGATAACGTAACTTGGCATGTGCCTAACAAAAAGCCTAACAATCTCTGTGACGCAGGCTTCCCCTTTCCAAATGGCAGTTTAAATTTGATGCCAAGTTGAGGGGTTCTTCAGTGGTCCAGCAGGCAGGGTAGCAACCAATCACGCTGCAGTATTTCCATGCAGCAAAGCAGGAAGTTAAAATCAGTTAATGCCTTCACTTCTGAATTTAAGATTTCAAATAGCAAATTACATGGATTATGATTGGATTAAGGTAGTAGCTAAAATAAATTAAATTTAAACAAGTTTTTTTTTGAAAATGGATTTTTTATCATCGTGGAGAAATTTGACATTTACATTTTATAGAATCTCTGCAGTGCAGAAGGAGGCCATTTAGCCCACTGTGTCTGCACTGACACTCCGAAAGAGTATTTCATCTAGGCCCCCCCCAACTCTTGTAACTTGCACATCTTTAAACACATCTTTGAACACTAAGGGGCAATTTAGCATAGCAAATCCACCTAACCTGCACATCTTTCCTGGGTAAGTGAGATTCTTTAGCAGTGATTATGAAGTTGGTACATCATTTAAAAACTCAGTTACACCTCAGCCTACAACTGTCGGGTTTTTCTTACAGCGTGATTAACAGTGTAAAAATGGAAGATTTTGACAATTCACTGATTTTTGCACCCTCCCACCCCAACCTAACCCTTTCACAGAATACTACCCATAGCAACGTACCCTCTAAATTTTATTTGTGAATGAGTTGCAAACTCCTCTAAACACTATTTCCTTGTTCACTGAAAGTTTACATTTTACAAATCACTGGATGTTCAAAGGATTGATTTACCTGTTTATTTCAATATGTGATACATCCAGATTATTGCAGTTGCACGGATCTGAGCAGAAACATTGCTTTCCTTCCACTCATCCTATTCTTTCACTCATCTGAGGTCCCTTTCCACCTCCATATCACACTGGTCCCAATCCACCTCTCTTCAAATGGTAACCTTCAACTTTAACTCTTGCATGCCCCAATCCACCTCTCCCCATACATCCCACTCTCCCGTTCACCACAGATGTCCTATATTCCAACTCCTCTCAAATCCCAATCCACCTATCCTCTACAATATTCCCATTATACCTCTGCTCTTGCGTGTCCCAATTCACATCTCTGCCCTCCCCGCTCACCCTGCCCCCAAATGTCCCACAATGGGACTGTCAGCTCCTCTTTCCCACATAAAAGCTCACCCTTCATTGTTCATGATCCATGACTTGACTCTAGAGCTAACTTTAGTAGGTGAAATGCAGAAAGAGCAGGGAGGATGCACTTAGCTCTAGACTCAAGTCATGGATCATGAACAATCGGGAGCGGCATGATGGCGCAGTGGTTAGCACCGTTGCATGATACCACTGAGGACCTGGATTCAATCCCGGATCCGGGTCACTGTTCGTGTGGAGTTTGCACATTCACCCCGTGTCTGCGTGGGTCTCGCCACAACCCAAAGATGTGCAGGGTAGGTGGTTTGGTCACGCTGAATTGCTCCTCAATTGGAATTTTATTTTAATTTTTAAAAAGGTTTATAAACAACCTGATGGTGCCCTTCATCTCCCCAAGTGAAATGAAACTCAGTTCCATATTCATTATCTTAGACAGCTTGAGTGGTGAACCTGCTGTTTCCAGGCTGCTATATGTAGATCAGTCAATGCTGAAGCTAGGAGTTAATTGGCAATGCTCCTTAAATATGTCAATAGCCCAATCTGTATCATAAACCTGCCCATCAGAAAGCTTTAGGTGCTCACTGAAACTAACTCCATTAATTGATTGATTTTCTCCCAAATTGTTTTCGTTTTTCTGGCAGTGATGGGTTGTGTCCAGTGCGATGTAATCATTCGCTGCTGTGGGCCTTTTTGGGTCATTTGGCTCCAGGTTGTGTTTGGGGCCTTTGAAAACTGCTGACTGGAAGGCACTCCAGAGTCTCGCTCTAATCCAGAGTTGGGAAACAGGAGTTGGCTCTACAGGTCCCGTTGCTTTAATCCAGCTCAGCCTCTCCCATCACAGGCCAACTGGTTGCTGAGGAATTTTCCCAAATTCTACCTCTCCCACAATTAATGGCCCAGGAATGCGGAGAACTCTCACCTTTTGAACCTTGACCTCTCACGGGCTCAGAAACTTTGTCCAGGTCCTGGCCTTCTGCCATTTTGTCATGTGCTTCTCATTTCCTGAGACACCTGCCTTTTCCCTGCCCCTACCCATTACCACTGACACAAGATCACGTGTCACCAATCACAGGTTCCCTCTCTCCCATGTTCACTGATGCTTCAATCACAGCCTCAGTTTTTCCATGCTCTTTCCAGCTGCTTGTGCCTTTGTGATTGGGATGTGATGCTCAGCCCCACCCCACTCCCTGTTCGAGCTTGCTGCTGTTTAGAGATTATTCATGAAGGCCCGCCGTCTCAACCATGCCCCTCACCTGAGGTGTGGTGATCCTCAGGTCAAACCACCAGCAGTCAGCTCTCCCCATCAAAGAGAAAAGCAGCCTATGTTACCTGGGACTATGGTGATTTTACCGTACCTTATTTCAATGTACGATCCATTCCAGGTTTCTGCATGACCTTATATGTTCGCACCTTAGAGGGAACATTACTGGGGGACCGCTGAGTGAGCTTCTTGGAAACCTCTGGATTTCCACATTATTCTGCACGTCCACTGACTCATGTAGCTGCTGTCAATTTCAGTGAAGTAACAGTGGTAAACACTGACAGTTTCACTGTCATTACCATTGCAGAATTGGGCCTATGAAGCTAGTGTGAAATGAGTGATTTAACTGCTATGTACTGTGTAGGAATCAATTGTTCAGCCCGATTCCACAAAAATATTGTAAAGGTGTAGGGCAGAATTAGGGCGGCACAGTGGTTAGCACTGCTGCCTCACAGCTCCAGGGTCCCGGGTTCAATTCCAGCTTCGGGTGACTGTGTGGAGTTTGCACTTTCTCCCCGTGTCTGCGTGGGTTTCCTCCAGGTGCTCCGGTTTCTTCCCACAGTCCAAAGATGTGCAGGTTAGGTGGATTGGCCATGCTAAATTGCCGCTTAGTATCCAAAAAGGTTAGGTGGGGTTATGGGGATAGGGTGGAGGTGTGGGCTTGGGGGGGGGGGGGGGGGGGGGGGTTGCTTGTTCCCGGGGCCGGGCAAACGTGATGGGCCGAATGGCCTCCTTCTCCACTGTAAATTCTAATTCTCGCCAGTCCATGCCGGTGGGTGTGGGGAGGCGAATACGGCGAGAGGCCCAGAAATCAGTTTCACACTGGTGTGAATTTACAGTGGGATCTTCCATTGGTGCCCACCATGGCGATTTGGAAGACCTGCGGAGGCCAGATTGCACCTTATTTGCATCACATTAATGGAGTGCAGATGAAGACCCGACCCCGCACATCAGATTCTCCATGATGCTGGCAGGAAAACATGCCAGCATGAAACACGTTTGGAATAATGTGGGGTGCAGATGGCGGGACTGAACTGAACAATGCCTGGGGGTGCCTCTGGCGTTCAGGCTGGAGGCCTTCTGCAAACCTAGACCCTGGAACACCCCAGCAGTGGGCCAGGAGGGCATCTGCAGGTGGACCTTCCAAGTTCAGTGACCTGGAGGGGGTTTATCTTCCAGCCTCAGAATCTTCCAGAGTTACACCTTCGTTCTCAGACATTCACCTTCCGGTCTCTGAGTGCTACCAGGGATCTATCTTCATTTTCAGGAGCTCCACCTTCTTTCTTCAATCATGGATAAGTGATGCTGGGCGCCTTTTCAATTTGGCACCTTGATACAATGGCAGGCTACGTGCCATCCAAGCCTGCCTGCCACTGAATATGGGGTAAAATACCCAGGTACATAATTAATAAGGTTGGGGCTGGAAGATTTGGTATGTTTTCCTGCCAGCCTCCTCCAGGAACACTCCACATTCCCACCCCAGCAAGATGGTCAGCGCAAGCATAAGGTGCGGTCGAATTGAGGAATTACTGCCATTATCAGGATTTAATTCAAATTAACTAATTTTGACAAACATACTCTATGCATAAGTAAAATTTTGTTTCAGGCCCCCTTCTAATTTGCAATCCAATAGCTGCATATTAATATTTGGATGCATCTTAAATGGAACTAATTAGGTATAAAGCTCAATATCAAAATGATAAATCAGTTCTTATCTTGCGTTAAGTGATAACAGTTGCTATAATTTGTCCCGAGATCTTTTATGTATAACATAAATCAGTTCTGTTGATTGAAAACGGAATTCCAGTAGTTTTTTTTTTACCAGGAGAAAGGCTTTAAATTCAAGTATTTTGCTTTTTCTCTCCCTGACAAAGTTTCACTGTGCTGGTAAATAATGCTGCATATTCCATAATGTTAACTTTTCAAATTCTTCAGGGCAATTGTAAGAGCTGATTTTTCATTTCTAACCTGGGTTTATTCATAAGATTCTGGACTCTGCACAGTCCCTTGCTGATTTTTGATACAATACATCAGTTTCAAAAATAGTAAATTATTACAGTAAATCTCATGATACATGTTTAATTACTGAATATTCGCATGTTTAATTTCTTTGTAAAAGGACTTTCATAATTCAGACATGGCCTGATGCTTTTAACTTTATTTAGTCACCTCTTGGCTAGGTAATATATATATCAAGATCAGCACTATAGACAATTGGTTATGTATGGTGGAGCAATATTTAGAAACAGGCTTTGATTTGCCTCTTATTTTTGTTTTACTTTATAGGAACCAAGTTGTTGAAATGTTTGAGCATGCCTACAATAACTACATGGTAAGCATTTGTTTCGTTTTTATTTCAGTTGTCTTTGTTCGTTGTCCAGTGTTTGCATTTTAGATTTAGATTTATTGTCACGTGTACCGAGGTGCAGTGAAAAGTATTGTTCTGTGTACAGTCCAGGCAGATCGTTCCATACATGAAAAACATAGGACATACAATAAATACGCAATGTAAATACATAGACATAGACATCGGGTGAAGCACACACAGTAGCACTTTCCTTTGGTCCCTTCAGAATGAGTCAGGAAGGACATGGGACCTAATAACAGGAGTAGACCATTCAGACCTTCGAGCCTGCTCCACTATTCTGTAAGTTCATGGCTGACCTGGTTGTCGTCTCAACTCTTAATTTCCCATCTGCCAACCCAAAACCCATGACACCCTAGCAAGCACAAATAAAAATCTAGACTACTTGAGTTGTAAATCCCTTGCTTCTGTATGGCAATATAAATTCCAGAAAAATGTCTCCAGCTTTCTGTAAATGTTCCCTCGGTAAACAAAATCCAGTTTTCTGTTCTGTCCTTCAGGTATTATTGCCTGACATGGAATTAATGAGACCCACTATTCTGAATTTTATTGATCTCAACTGTTATCAACTACTATCAGAACTAGTGAATACTGTAAGACTTTGTTCTATACCTTTTCAGATTCCATTGAAGTCAATAAATTGCAGTCAATAGTACTCTTCCGATTGATACACAATAATATGAAGATAATCCTATGAAATATTAATGATAGGTCAGCATATATAGAATAATTTTACAAATCTGTGCTGTTGTTTTGCCAGCTCATGATGCAAATTAACAACGTGGGCGTTTGTGGTTACCACTGCTGCCTCATGGCACCAGGGACCCATATTTAATTCTGGTCTTGGGTGACTGTGTGTGAGTTTGTACGTTCTCTTGTGTCTGCGTGGGTTTCCTCCCACAGTACAAAGATGCGCACGTTAGCTGGATTGGCCATGGTAAATTGCCCCTTAGGGTCCAAAGATGTGCAGGTTAGGCAGGGTTTTAAGGCTAGGGCAGGGGTGGCAACTTTAACTTTAACTTTAACTTTAACTTTAACTTTAACTTTAACTTTAACTTTAACTTTATTTATTTATTTATTTATTTATTTATTTATTTATTTATTTATTTATTAAATTGAGAGTTTCCAATTATATTTTGCGAATTAAGGACAATTTAGTGTGGCCAATTCTCCTACCCTGCACATCTTTGGGCTGTGGGGATGAGACCCACGCAGACACGGGGAGAATGTGCAAACTCCACTTGGCAGTGATCCGGGATCAAAACCAGGTCCTTGGCGCTGAGGGGCAGCAGTGCTTATTCTATTTACAAAGGTCAGAAAATCATGGAAAGCATTTGACCAAATTCCCAATGTGCGGTGCAGGCTCCCCATCAGCAGTGCCAACATAAAACTTTCCCTTTCCTGTCTTCAGGATATTTTCTGGCCACTTTTGATCATGTCCACTAAACATTATCAGCACAAAACAAAAAATCCATAGAATCCCAACAGTGGAAGCAATGCAGAAAGATATATTCTTTTCTCATGACTGCCACCTGTTAGCCATGGTAGCCTACAGAATGGCCAAGGGCAATTATTTGTCTTCAAAAGGGTTTAACTAATTGTGCTTGTTTAGAATAAGGTTTTTGGGTCACTTTTTAATTTGGTGAAATGAATTGCTGATTGCTGCTGGTTACCCTTTCTTTTTGGTGCCAAACAAATAAGCCAACATGACCAACATTGCAATTTCTGATTTTATGGTTGGATTCTTACAACATCATCTGTTTGTTACACATTCAGGCTTTTCTATTGACTCATTACTGTGATTTAAAAAGCAGAAATGGAACAGGAAAAGCAACCGTAATCAATCATATTGAAGAACCTGTATTCAGGCTGAACCAGGAAGTGTCAGTTAGGCTAGCCGATTCAATACCAAATAATGCAAACCAAAAGTGAAATAAAGAGACCTAAAAAGACAGAGAAATAATTTTTATTTTTAACAACCTACAACAATAATTAAAACCCTAAGCGGATGCGTTTCCACACTGTAAATGTTAACTTTCAAATTTGCTTTTTAATAATGTTTCTCACACAAAATGAGCCAATATGTTTCTTTACATTGCATATTTTATCTAAACGCTATTGTTCATTTTTTCTTTTTCTGAGTTCAATTCTTATTTTGCAGCATAATGTTCTTTAGTCATTTTTCTGTTTTCATTATGCTCGGAAAGGAAAAACACATTTTTGCTGTGGTTGAAAGTAGCCTTGTTAAGTTACATTTAATACACAACTTATATAAATGTACTTGTTTAAAATTGAAGTTGCCAAAAGGTGAATCATTTCAATATCCTTTTTTGTTAATACAAGTGCTTCCTTGCAAAGATATTTTAAATAATTCTAATTATTGAGCAGCATGAGAAGTTTGTGTCGTTTTTAATCGATTTCAATTGCCTTGTTTGATTTTCTTGGGGTTCCATCTCACAAACCTGCTATGTGATCAGTGCTGTTAAATTGATTTAACTACTTTCCCGTAAAATATAATGAATCACAACAAAGGTCTGACATAGTGTACTTGTAAACAGCTTAGCTGGATGGTAGTATATTGGTGGTGTTCGAAGTATATGAAAAGCTATGTTTCCTTGACTACATTAATTATGATCATTTCAGGTTGTATTCCTTTGAAGCAGCGGCACTCTCCTGCTGGCATTTGTTCCTCTCAGCATAGCATCACAGCTGGCAAATGCACACTTTTTTGTGAGCAAGCAAAGTCCTTAACATATTGCAATATAATGTATAGATTTTAAGAAAGGGACTGGAGCCAACTAGAGTAGAGCAGGGATTAGCATTGCTGTCCATTAAGTTCTGGGACTTGGAACAGAGATAGAAGACACAGTTAGCTGAAAAAAGATTGTATCCAATCAATGTGGCCACTATTCAACCAAGTGCTCAGTGAGTATGAACCCATAAGCATGAAGTGGGCTAGAAATCACTTGGTAATCCTAGTTGCAGAGATCATGACTACAGAGATGGTTGGAGAAATGAGGAATTCACAATAATGTAATATAACATATTGGGGAAAACTCAATGGAACTTCATTCTGCACATGAACCTGCTGTGTTGATCCACAATTCTTGCATTTTGTGCCAAGTGTTCCATTCACAAGCACATATACTTTTAAATTAATTAACATAAACATATTTCTGAGTTACATGAACCCACTGGTATTTCATACAATCTCTGAATCTTGTTAAGAAAGTTATGATGTTTGGCTTTTAGTTTGTTTCCTTCATCTGTCCGTTTAGGAACATGCATATCCTGCTGATGAGTTGATGCCACTGAGCTGTCGAGGAAGAGTTCGTGGATTGGAGCCAAGTCGCGGAGATGTAGATGATGCCTTAGGAAAGTATGTTCCAGAATTGGACATTCATAAGTATTGTTATTTGCGACTATAAAATAATAAACTGCATAAGAATAGTGAGTATTCATTACTCTTTTATTAAGTTTTAAGTGAAGGTTATGAACTGACTACATCCAATAAGTGTGTACACTACAACAAAAGTTTATCCTTCCATCTATTATTTCCTAGGCCTAAAGAACAATCTGAAATAATTTCCATAGTTTGTGTATAAATATATTTTGCAAACACAGGCCTTGGTGGTACTCACTCCCAGTATTGCTGAATGACTACAAACAATATTAGGCAAAATTTCTGAATGATTAAAAAATATATTAGGCAAAATCTTTACTCTGGATGCCTTGTAAATAACTTAACGTTGCTCAAAATAACTGTTCAAACAAGGTCAACTTTGGTTCAGTGGTAGCATTTTCACCTAAGTCAAAAAGCCACAGGTTCAAGCCCCGTTCTGACACCTATGGACTTAATTTACGCCAACACTTTTAGTACTGAATGAGTGCAGCACTGTTGCCAGTGCCTTTGGATGGCATAGTAAACTGAACCCCCTCTGCTCTCTTAGGTTGATGTAAGCAATCCCAAATGGCATTCAAACAAGACCAGTTAAGTTCTATTGATGCCCTGGAGAACAACCACCCCTCAACTAACCTCAATGAAACAGATGATCTGTTTCATTGCTGTTTTATGACTTGCCATCTGAAAATTGGCTGCACATTTCCCTACGTTGTATTACTATCTGCACTGTAAAAACGATTTATTGGCTTCAAAGTGTTCTCAGGCATCCTGTGAGCATAGAAGATGCTGTGTATGTGCAAGTTCTTTAGCTTTAAGTTATCTACACCAGAGAAGACTTGAAGCTGCTAAGAGAGTAAAGGCTACATGAATCCCATAAGACATATTGAACTGGGTTCTGCCACCAGCAACGAGCAGCTCATCACTGACCTCCAATAAAGCTGCTCACAAACATCTAGCGATCTGTGTGGTGTGGATAACTTCTTTCCAAATGGCAGTTTGAACCTGGCACCAAGTCGAGGGGAAATCATGGTGTGAAGCAGCAGTGATGTCAGCAAGCAGTTAAGCACCAAACACATAGAACTATTTGCACACAGCAAACTGGGAAGGTAAGAACACTTAATAGCATTCACTTTTAATTTTCAAATTGTGGAATAAATATTTACAATAGGAGAAGTTAAACTAAAGATTAACAAATGTTAACCTTTGAAAAAAACATATGGAGAAATTTGACATTCCACAAATATAACATTAACTTTTCAGGGCAGGAAGATTTTAGCTCTAAGTATGAATTTAGTACATAATTAAAATTCCAGGATCAACGCATTCAACAAGACGTACGTTTTTCAAGGGTTTTTACAGTGAGACTAATAGCAAACAAGGAGAAATTTTCAGCAGTTCAATTATTTTTGGTCTGAAGAGCCTGGATTTAGTCAGTCAACGGGGATTACCAGTCAGGCAGGCCCAAGGTGAGTGAGGGATAGGGATCACAGGATGTTGATAGAAATAAGGGGGCGATTCTCCGAAATGGAGAGAAACAGTCGACGCCGGAGTGAAACCCGGAGTGTTTCACTCCGGCGTCGGAGGCCACTTCTCACCCACTATTCTCTCTCTTTCCCCCCCCCCCCGCCCCCGCCCCCGGGGGGGCTAGGAGCGGCGGTGCGTGAATCCCGAGCGTCCCGCCTTGACGCTTGCGTCAAAGCGGCATGCCGGGAATGACGCCGACGGGGGCGCCTAAGTGACGTCAGCCGCGCATGTGCAGGTTGGCCGGTGCCAACCCGCGCATGTGCGGTTGCCGTCTTCCCCTCCGCTGCCCCGCAAGACATGGCTGCTTGATCTTGCAGGGCGGCGGAGGGAAAAGAGTGCGTCCTTTAGAGACACCACCGGCCCGACGATCGGTGGGCACCGATCGCGGGCCAGACATCCCATGAGCACGTCCGTGGTGCTCGATCCTCCCTCCGCCCTCCACAGGCCCCACACTTACCGGTCGCGCGATGTTCACGCCGGCAGCGACCAGGTGTGGTTGACGCCGGCGTGAACCGGTCGGGTTCGTCAGGCCGCTCGGCCCATCCGGACCGGAGAATCGCCGGTCGCCGTAAGAAACGGCGAGCGGCGATTCTCTGAGCGGCGTGTCGCAAAACGCGGCACGCCATTTTGGGGCGGGGGGGGAGAATCGCGGAGGTTGCCAGGGCGACGTGTCGTGATACGCCCGGCCCACCCGCGATTCTCCCACCCGGCGTGGGGAGCGGAGAATCGCGTCCAAGGGGCTTTAGCACAGTGAGCTAAATAGCTGGCTTGTAAAGCAGACCAAGGAAGGCCAGCAGCTCGGGTTCAATTCCCATACCAACCTCTCAGAACAGGCGCCGGAATGGGGCGACTAGGGGCTTTTCACAGTAACTTCATTTGAAGCCCACTTGTGACAATAAGCGATTTTCATTTCATTTCATTTCATTTTCAGAACAGGGCTCAGAGGCAGAAATGGGGTACTTATTCCACTGCCCCACCTTCCAATGCCCAGTTCCTCAATCAGGCACATATTGCTTAATAAATAGAGAGACCCTTCTGGACGGTCGCCGGCAAAGCCCACATATTAGTTGTATGGCCTTTGCCAGGCACAGGAAAATGTCCTGTTCCCATTTAATCCATGATCCACCATTGAATTGCAAGTGGGTTCAGAGATAACGGTGCCAATTGGCTCATTAATGAGCTTAATTGAATTCTCGCTCTCAGTGACCAGGAAATTGTATGTCACCCCTTCCACTCTCCGACTCCGAGTCAATCAGGAGAGGTTTTACCACCACAGAGAGACCGATGTGGCCTCTCCTGTGATTAAATGGCCTGGCTGCCTTTATTCTTGCTGCAGTGGGCTGTGTTCTATCCAACTTGGGTTGCTGGAAAGCAGGCAAACTGGAGAAGAGGAGAATCATTGGCCATAACCTCTGGATTAATGCATTATTCTGCATCAGTGCAGGCTCCAGAAATTGCGATCAATTTCAGTGGAGTAATGACAGTTCATGTTGACACTTTCGTTGCCATGACCACCTTAAAATCTGGGGCAAGTATAATGAAAAATCCTAGCATTTGTATTGGTGAAGCAACATAAATTGCTAATTGAGTAAAAATGGCAATTAATAATCACCTGTGGCTTTTAAACCTTGTTCTTCAACCATTAACTTTTAAGTAATTAACCTCAAATTTTTGTTCCTCGCAGCCAAATATTGACAATATAGTGGCTATTTTTGTCAATTGGATTTGAATGTTCTGACGTTAATCAGGTTCTGATAATCCAAAGCCCAAATTTAGTTTACAAAGGCCCACATATGATCTGACAGGATAAATTCATAAATTTAAGGTGATTGCTTTTAATTTGGCTTGGATCTTCTGAAAATGTTAAGATGCAGCTGAATATGAAGTAATTTCAACCAAAAGGACAATGACAATATAGACTGAAAATGTTGGAATTTAACCCTGCCAGTACCAAAGGAAATATAGTTTGCTGATTTAAAATGGGAAACTTGAGTCCATCCAAAATAACAGCTAGACCATGCACTACATTTCAGATTGAAATTTGTTTTCTGCCGCTGGCATATTGTCTTGACAAAGCTCCTTCTGAGTAACTCCATTTGGATTTCCTCAGACACGCAATAAAAATACAGTAGTCATATAGAAATGTCTGTTATACCAACTACTACATTTAGTAATCAAAATTTTCACTTTTCAATTTCTTTCCAATCCCTATTTGTTTCAGCAGTGAGTACAGATTAACACATAGACATCAATATACGTTATTTAAATTACAGGTACCAGAGCCCAAATCTGGGAACTTCGGGACTGGACATGTGCCAGATTTGGGGATTTGATGGATTTTGGGTCCCAGGCTGCCATGTACTTAGAATACATAGAATGAAGTGTGAAAATTAAAGCATAAAGGGGTTTTATTCAAATTACTATCCAGGGCACCAACTTTGACTGTACTCAGTTTTCAGGTCTTTTTGTTTTTTGGCATGCTGGATAAGGGGACCCAGTATTTGTAGAGACTTCACATATGATTGATTTGATGGGAGGCACCTAATCACTAAATTCTACACACAAAAATGCCAGGGCAGCACAGTGGCGCAGTGGGTTAGCACTGCGGCCTCACGACGCTGAGGTCCCAGGTTCGATCTTGGCTCTGGGTCACTGTCAGTATGGAGTTTGCACATTCTCCCCGTGTTTGCGTGGGTTTCGCCCCCAAAACCTAAAAATGTGGAAGCTAGGTGATTGCCCCTTAATTGGAAAAAATGAATTGGGTACTCGCAATTTTTTTTTAAATGCCCAGCTTCCTTTGGTAAGGAACTCTTCTATTAATGAATCATGGAGACCTAAAAAATCCTTTTTTTTTTCTCTCCCTGATGGGAATCCAAATTTTCAAAGTTTGAATTTGGATTGCAGAACTAAGTTTTCTTTGAAAGATTGCAGGAAGTTTAATGCTTCAGATCTAAAATAAAACTTCTGAATTGGTATGACTTAGATTGACTAGTTCAGCCTTTTGAACACTGATGTTGCAGTTTCAAATTCCTGGAACTGACTGTCTTTCACACTTAAGGAATGTGAAGTTTGTACTCCAAAGTACAAAGTCTGCACCCAAACTTTTGTGATGATTTAGGATCACTTGACAAGGCTTTCCTTGTTGAATATTGTTTATTTTATGTTTTAAGTGCTCCTTAAATACATTATTACTTGTTGAATGTTACTGTGAATATATTTATCAACTGCACTGAAAAATTGAATATTTTGGGCCATGTTCCAATTAGAACTATGGGCGGCATGGCAGCACTGTTGCTTCACAGTGCCAGGGGCCCAGGTTCAATTCCCGGCTTGGGTCGCTGTCTGCAGAGCCTGCATTTTCTCCTTGTGTTTGCGTGGGTTTCCTCCCCCAGGTCCTGAAAGATGTGCTTGTTAGGTGAATTGGACTTTCTGAATTTTCCCTCCGTGTATTCGAACAGGCGCCGTAGTGTGGCGACTATGGGCTTTTCACAGTAACTTCACTGCGGTTTTAATGTAAGCTTACTTGTAACACTAGTAAAGATTATTATTATTAGAACTCCTCTGTAAGTTTGCAAAAAATCATTAACCCCAAGTGTGATCCGCTGCCTTCAAACAGTTGTGTGTTTATTGAAATAGGACTTTGGACTGGTGTACGATCCGTTTGCATTGTACAGTTGAACATGTATTATAGCAACATAGCTGAAATTTTGGTTTGAATTATATTATAACTGAAGGTTCACAAAACAGAGGAAGAAAGCTCAGAGTTTAAAATAAAAAGCAATTGAAATTTTTATCCATGCTAAACTATTTTTCGCCTTCATCATTTTAATTTTGTTTTCATTTCCAGGTTTACACTCACTCTTATTGATACATTAGATACACTTGTTGTAAGTATTGTAACTTGTTCTGATTTCATGGGGTGGGGAGGGTGGAGAATTGGGGAAGGAAGTGATCTTAATTTTTGTCTGATTGATTTTATATATACTTTTCGTTTTTCTACAAAAATCAGTACATAACTATGTGAAAGTATTGGGCTGCTGGTTTAATGTGTAGTTGTGTATACTAATAGCCAAAGTTTATAAATTGCTAACACTGGACCCACACATCTTAGGCATCCAGATTTTTTGTGAGATCTGTCTAACCTTAGTTCCTTTTGTAGCGATAGACAGAATTCCTGCCAGAATTCCTGCCAGTAGATAAACAAGTAATTTAAATGTGAATTCTGAGACTTTAAGGGTTAATGTGGGACTGGGGAAATGGTAGACTCACATGATGTAGAAGAAAGACACATGAGAGTAGCAGAGTGCAGGAGTGAGTCTGAGAGAACAGTATACTGGATATATGTCTATAGTTCTGTGTTATTAATTGGTTGTTATACAACCACACAACCCACAGACCACTTCAGGAGACAACATGCAACCTCACAACACTTTCATTGGAACATTTTTCCTTTCATTTGTTAGAACTGGTGGAGATGGAGTGAACTGTCTTCCCTTTATTTCAGCTCGCTCAATTGATCATAAAGCATTTTTCTTTCCCCATGAATGCCTTTTCCTATCCAAACGTAATTAATTTTTAAAGTAAGGAGCCAATTAAACCAGGCTTTCTTGACTCAGCGAGTATGTTTATTAATTACTAAATCCGAGAAAAAAATAACAAAGATGCAACAACACATGCAGATATCAGAAGGTAATTGAAGTCCAAATTAAAAGAATATGTCCTTTCTCTTGGCCGTGGAGCATAGTTTGTTGAATGTTGTGGCCGTTTGAGGTGAAGTGGTATCCTTTAAAATCCTGGCATCGAATTAAAGTTCAGATATTGCAGTCGAATGGCGGTACTGTTAGCTACAGAGAGCGACCTCTCACTGCTTTTTTCGGCAGTTCTTTTCCAGATGACATGAATGATTTCTCTTGGTTCCTGACTTTGCAAAACCTGTTCTTAAACCTCCTGTTTGGATGTCCCCAGGGAACTTTTGATTACCATGACTCACAGTTACTGTTGTAGACGAAGGGCAAAATTTTCCAGCCCCTCTCACTGGCGGGTCTTCCGGCCCTGCCAATGTTGACCCTCGCCAGTGTTCCCGGTGGCAGGATGGGCGACCATAAGACATTAGGCCGTTCTGCCATTCAATCATGGAAAATATTTTTCGCATCCCCATTCTCCTGCCTTTTCCCCATAACTCCTGATCCCCTTATTAATCAAGAACCTATCTATCTCTGTCTTAAAGACACTCAGTGATGTGGCCTCCGCAGCCTTCTACGGCAAAGAGTTCCACAGATTCACCACCCCCAGCTGAAGAAATTCCTCATCTATTTTTTTAAAAACATTTTTTATTCTCCTTTTTCACATTTTCTCCCAGATTTACACCCACCAAGGGCAGCACGGTGGCCTAGTGGTTAGCACAACCGCCTCACGGCGCTGAGGTCCCAGGTTCGATCCCGGCTCTGGGTCACTGTCTGTGTGGAGTTTGCACATTCTCCCCGTGTCTGCGTGGGTTTCGCCCCCACAACCCAAAAATGTGCAGAGTAGGTGGATTGGCCACGCTAAATTGCCCCTTAATTGGAAAAAATAATTGGGTAATCTAAATTTAAAAAAAGATTTACACCCACCAACGATAAACAATAAGCATTAACAAGTATGTCAATCCCCATATCAATAACAACAATCCCATCCTCCCACCAACCCACAAACATTAGCCCGCATGTTCACATAAACAAATGACAGAGGAATCAAGAATCACCCATCGTCACCCTTAATACACACAGCCCCCCTTCACCCACCCCCCCCCCAACTAATGTTCAATGTTATCCAGTTTCTGAAAGTGCATGATGAATAATGCCCATGAATTGTAGAACCCTTCCATCCTTCCCCTCAGTTCAAACTTAATCTTCTCAAGAGTGAATTCCAACAGATTCCCCCGCCACGCCAGGGCACAGGGTGGAGAGGCTGCTCTCCATCCCAACAGGATCCGCCTTCGGGGGATCAACGAGGCGAAGGCTATAATATCTGCCTCCGCAACCGTTTCCAACCCTGGCTGGTCCGACACCCCAAATATGGCCTCGTGGAGACCCGGGTCCAGTTTCACATGCACCACCTTGGAAATTACCCTGAAAACCTCCTTCCAGTAATCCTCCAGCTTTGGACAGGACCAAAACATATGAACGTGATTAGCACCCCCCCTGCCCGCAATGCGTTCACACATCTTCTACTCCTTCAAAGAATCGGCTCATCATCGCCCTCGTGAGGTGTCCTCTGTATACCACCAGCTGTATCAGCCCCAACCTCGCGCACGAGGTGGAGGCATTCACTCTCCGGCGCACCTCACACCAGAACCCCTCCTCCATATCCTCTCCCAACTCTTCCTCCCACTTTGCTTTGATCCCTTCCAGTGGTGCCTTCTCCTCTTCCAAAATATCTCCGTAAACTGCTGACACTACCCCCTTCTCCAGTCCCCCTGTCGTCAGCACCTCCTCCAGCAATGTGGAGGCCGGCTCCTCCAGGAAGCTCTGTATCTCCTATCTGGCAAAATCCCGAACCTGCATGTATCTAAACACTTCCCCCCGCTCCAGTCCATACTTCGCTTCCAGCCCCTTCAGTCCTGCAAAACCGACCCCTAGGAAACAAATCTCTTGGTGTCTTAATCCCCTTCTCCTCCCATTTCCAAAATTTTCATCCCATGTCCCTGGCTCAAATCTGTGGTTCCCCCGAATCGGCATTTCCCTTGACCCTGCACCCAACCCGAAGTGCTGGCGAAACTGCCCCAAATTGTCAATGAAGCTATTATTACTGGACTCCCTGAGTATTTCCCCGGAGCTATCGTGAGCGGCGCTGTTGCCATTGCTTTCAGTCCCGACCCCCTTCACAAACTCTCCTCCATTCTGACCCACTGGTAATCAACCCCTCTGACCCAGCTCCGCACCTTCTCCGCATTCGCCGCCCAGTAGTAGTACATCAGGTTCGGAAGACCCAAACCCCCTGCCTGCCTTCCCCTCTGTAGCAGCACCTTTCTCACTCTGGCCACCTTCCCTCCCCATATGAACAAGGTAATCCTTCCCTCAATCTCTGAACAACACCTTTGGCAGGAAAATTGGCAGGCATTGAAAAATAAAAATAGTCGATGCCTCCATTCCTCCTTCCAAAGTGCATAACTGCACACTTTTCCACATTGTATTCCATCTGCAACTTCTTTGCCCACTCTCCTAGCCTGTCCAAGTCAGTCTGCAGCCCCCTCCCCCGCTTCCTCAATACTACTTGTCCCTCTACAGATCTTTGTATCATCTGCAAACGTAACAACAGTGCCTTCAGTTCCTCCTTCCAAATTGTTAATGTATATTGTGAAAAGTTGTGGTCTCAGCACCGACCCCTGAAGAACACCACTAGTCACTGGTTGCCATCCTGAAAAATACAGCTTTGTCCCCACTTTCTGCCTTCTTCAGTCAGCCTCTATCCATGCCATGATCGTGCCCGTAACACCATCAGCTCTTAACTTATTTATTTAACAGTCTGCTATGCGGCACCTTGTCAAAGGTCCTCTGGAAATCTAAATAAATCATATCCTCTGGTTCTCTTTTGTCTAACTTCCTTGTTACCTCCTCAAAGAACTGTAGCAGATTTGTCAGACATGAGCTCCCCTTGACGAAGCCGTGCTGACTCAGTCCTATTTTACCATGCACTTCCAAGTACTCCGCGATCTCATCTTTAATAATCTAAAGTCTTGCCAATGACCGAAGGCAGGTTAATCAGCCTATAATTTCCTGTCTTCTGCCTCCCTCCCTCCTTAAACAGTGGTGTTGTATTAGCTACTTTCCAGTCCTCTGGGACCCTCCCTGCCTCCAGTGATTCCTGAAAGGTCACCACCAATGCCCCCAAAATCTCCTCGGCTATCTCCTTCAGAACCTTGAGTTTAGTCCATCCGGTCCAGGTGATTTATCCACCTTCAGACCTTTCTATATCCCCAGAACCTTCTCCTTAATGATGGCTACTGCACTTCTGCCCCCTGATTCTCCTGGAGCTCTGGCATCCCGCTGGTGTCTTCTTATCTTCTTTTATATTACTAGCTAGCTTACACTCAAATTTCATCTTCTCCCCCTTATTGCTTTTTTCGTTGTCAGAACAAAGAAAATTACAGCACAGGAACAGGCTCTTCGGCCCTCCCAGCCTGCGCTGATCCAGATCCTTTATCTAAACCTATCGCCTATTTTCCAAGGATCTACTTCCCTCTGTTCCCCACTCGTTCATATATCTGTCCAGATGCATCTTAAATGATGCTATCGTGCCCGCCTCTACCACCTCCGCTGGTAAAGCGTTCCAGGCACCCACCACCCTCTGCGTAAAAAACTTTCCACGCACATCTCCCTTAAACGTTCCCCCTCTCACTTTGAAATCGTGACCTCTTGTAACTGACATCCCCACTCTTGTTGCTTGTTGCTATCCACCCTGTCCATACCTCTCATAATTTTGTAGACCTCAATCAGGTCCCCCCTCAACCTCCGTCTTTCCAATGAAAACAATCCTAATCTACTCAACCTTTCTTCATAGCTAGCCCCCTCCATACCAGGCAACATCCTAGTGAACCTCCTCTGCACCCTCTCCAAAGCATCCACATCCTTCTGGTGATGTGGCGACCAGAACTGCACGCAGTATTCCAAATGTGGCCTAACCAAAGTCCTATACAACTGTAACATGACCTGCCGACTCTTGTACTCCATACCCCGTCCGATGAAGGCAAGCATGTATGCCTTCTTGACCACTCTATCAACCTGCGTTGCCACCTTCAGGGTACAATGGACCTGAACTCCCAGATCTCTCTGTACATCAATTTTCCCCAGGACCCTTCCATTGACCATATAGTCCGCTCTTGAATTTGATCTTCCAAAATGCATTACCTCACATTTGCCTGGATTGAACTCCATCTGCCATTTCTCTGCCCAACTCTCCAATCTATCTATATTTTGTTGTATTCTCTGACAGTCCTCCTCGCTATCTGCAACTCCACCAATCTTTGTATCATCTGCAAACTTGCTAATCAGACCACCTATACCTTCCTCCAGGTCATTTATGTAGATCACAAACAACAGTGGTCCGAGCACGGATCCCTGTGGAACACCACTAGTCACCCTTCTCCATTTTGAGACACTCCCTTCCACCACTACTCTCTGTCTCCTGTTACCCAGCCAGTTCTTTATCCATCTAGCTAGTACACCCTGAACCCCATACAACTTCACTTTTTCCATCAACCTGCCATGGGAAACCTTATCAAACGCCTTACTAAAGTCCATGTATACGACATCTACAGCCCTTCCCTCATTAATTAACTTTGTCACTTCCTCAAAGAATTCTATTAGGTTTGTAAGGCATGACCTTCCCTGCACAAAACCATGCTGCCTGTCACTGATAAGTCTATTTTCTTCCATATGTGAATAGATCCTATCGCTCAGTATCTTCTCCAACAGTTTGCCTACCACTGACGTCAAGCTCACAGGTCTATAATTCCCTGGATTTTCTCTGCTACCTTTCTTAAACAAAGGGACAACATTAGCAATTCTCCAGTCCTCCGGGACCTCACCCATGCTCAAGGATGCTATAAAGATATCTGTTAAGGCTCCAGCTATTTCGACCCTTGCTTCCCTCAGTAACCTGGGATAGATCCCAAGCGGTCCTGGGCACTTGTCCACCTTAATGTCTTTTAGAATATCCAAAATTTCCCCCTTCCGTATGACAACTTGACCTAGAGTATTTAAACATCCATCCCTAGCCTCAACATCCGTCTTGTCCCTCTCCTTTGTGAATACCGATGCAAAGTCCTCATTAAGAATCTCACCCATTTCCTCTGAGTCCACACATAAATTCTCTCTCTTGTCTTTGAGTGGGTCAATCCTTTCTCTAGTTACCCTCTTGCTCCTTCCATACGAATAAAAGGCTTTGGGATTTTCCTTAACCCTGTTAGCCAAAGATATTTCATGACCCCTTTTAGCTCTCTTTATTGCGCGTTTGAGATTCGTCCTACTTTCCCGATATTCCTCCAAAGCTTCATCAGTTTTGAGTTGCCTCGATCTTATGAATGCTTCCTTTTTCATCTTAGCTAGTCTCACAATTTCACCCGTCATCCATGGTTCCCTAATCTTGCCATTTCTATCTCTCATTTTCACAGGGACATGTCTGTCCTGCACTCTAATCAACCTTTCCTTAAAGGACTCCCACATTTCAAATGTGGATTTGCCCTTAAACAGCTGCTCCCAATCCACATTCCCTAGCTCCTGCCGAATTTTGTTATACTCTGCCTTTCCCCAATTTAGCACTCTTCCTTTCGGACCACTCTTGTCGTTGTCCATGAGTATTCTAAAACTTACGGAATTGTGATCGCTATTCCCAAAGTAATCACCGACCTGAAACATCAACCACCTGGCCGGGATCATTCCCCAATACCAGGTCCAGTATGGCCCCCTCCCGAGTTGGACTATTTTCATACTGCTCTAAAAAACTCTCCTGGATGCTCCTTACAAACTGCTCCATCTACACCTCCAACACTACACGAATCCCATTCAATGTTGGGGAAGTTAAAATCTCCCATCACAACCACCCTATTGCTCCGACATTTTTCTATAATCTGTCTGCATATTTGTACCTCTACTTCATGCTCGCTTTTGGGAGGCCTGTAGTAAAGGTCCAACAATGTTACTGCACCCTTCCTATTTCTTAACTCCACCCATATTACCTCAGTGCTCGAATCCTCCACCGTGCCCTCCTTAATCACAGCTGTGATATCATCTCTGACGAGTAATGCAACTCCTCCCCCCCCCTTCTACCTCCCTCTCTATCCCCCCTGAAGCATCTATACCCTGGGATATTCAGTTGCCAGTCTTGCCCTTCCCTCAACCAAGTCTCAGTAATACCAATAACATCATATTCCCAGGTACTGATCCAAGCCCTAAGGTCATCTGCCTTACCTGCTACACTTCTCGCATTAACACAAATGCACCTCAGACCACCTGCCCCTTTGCGTTCATCAACTCTTCCCTGTCTACTCTTCCCCCTAGTCACATTGAGTTTATTATCTCGTACCTTACTGGCGTTAGTTGCTGCTTCTTTACTGACCTCTAACTTCCTAATCTGGTTCCCATCCCCCTGCCACATTAGTTTAAAAGCTCCCCAACAGTGTTAGCAAAAGCACCCCCTAGGACATTGGTTCCAGTCCTGCCCAGGTGTAGACCATCCGGTTTGTAATGGTCCCACCGCCCCCAGAACCGGTTCCAATGTCCCAGAAATCTGAACCCCTCCCTCCTGCACCATCTCTCAAGCCACGTATTCATTCTGACTATTCTTGAGTTTCTACTCTGACTGTCCCGTGGCACTGGTAGCAATCCTGAGATTACTACCTTTGAGGTCCTACTTTTTAACTTATCTCCTAACTCCCTAAATTCTGATTGTAGGACCTCATCCCTTTTTTTACCTATATCGTTGGTGCCTATATGCACCATGACAACTGGCTGTTCACCCTCCGCCTTCAGTATGTCCTGCAGCCGATCGGAGACATTCCTGACCGGAGCACATCCCATTCGGGAGTCCCCTACTCCCCTTACAATTGAATCCCCTATGACTATAGCCCTGCCAGTCTTTTTCCCGCCCTTCTGTGCAGCAGAGCTAGCCACGGTGCCATGAGCCTGGCTACTACTGCCTTCCCCTGATGAGTCATCTCCCCCAACAGTATCCAAAACGGTATACCTGTTTTGGAGGGAGATGACTGCAGGGGACACCTGCACTGCCTTCCTGCTCTTTCTCTGCCTTTTGGTCACCCATTCCCTATCTCCCTCAGCAATCCTAACCTGCGGTGTGACCAACTCACTGAACGTGCTATCCACGACCTCCTCAGCATCGCGGATGCTCCAAAGTGAGTCCACCCGCAGCTCCAGAGCCGTCATGCGGTCTAACAGGCGCTTCAGCTGGACACACTTCGCGCACATGAAGAAGCCCTCTGCTCACTTTTAAAGGCTTCCCAATCCTCTGGCTTCCCACTAATCCTCGCCACTTTGTATGCTTTTTCTTTTGCTTTTATGCTGTCCTTGACTTCCCTCATCAGCTATGGATGCCTTGTCCTCTCCTTAGCATGTTTCCTCCTCCTTAGGATGAATTTCTGTTGTGCCTCCCGAATAACCCCCAAAACCACCTGCCATTGTGAGCCATGCAAAATCCCATTGACTTCGGTGGGAGCAGAAGATTCCATTGGCGGTCAAACCACTTTTGCTGCGGGATCTGGAAAATTCCTGCCCAGGTAATCACAGTTTTGTGATCTTTCATCTCAGAAACATTTTCGCACATTTTGAGATAATAGAATTTCATCCTTCACCCCCGGGGTTTTTGAGTGTCTGGTGGGGTGTAACTGTCTGGGTCGCTGTTGTCTTGACAGAATTACAGTGAATTAAAAGTCCAGCACTTTGTATTTTTGATGCATTCCTTCTCAAGAGTCCTTGTTTGACGTGGACCTTGATACCCCCCAGGTGTGAAATTCCATGCAGCACCTCACAGCAGTGCAATTCATACAGGAACTTTCTTGAAAAGTTGTCACTTACAATACCAGACATCAGGTGACTGCTGTTATCCATCTTTGGTTAGTGTCTTTTCTTGCCTTTAAAAAACAAAACAGGTCTCTTTATTTGGCTCGATATGTCTTTGGTTAGCTGGTAAATGTATGTTGCTCTCACTCAGTCACTATTTCCCGTCATGATAAACCTCAGGAAGAAGTTTTGAGTTTTTAAGTTGGGGGGTGGGGCAAACTACAGTATGCATTTAATGAATCGTTTGTTAATTTTAAATACACAATGAGAAATGTAAAAATTAGGAATAATTTAGTTGAAAATAAATTAATAAACAGATTAGGTGGATTGCAGCAGAATGGTTTATCTGAAGTTCAGTGGTCCTCTTCATGCTGTAACACATGTTGAGTTCAATGAATACAAGCTCAGTGTACTGTTACTTTATGGGGGAAAGAAACAGTAATTAGGTTGAGAATAACTTTTATTTTATGTGATTATAAAATCCCTTTTGTTTTCTCCATCGCTATACTCGGTCAAAGGGGCAGGTGGCCACTCCTCGGCTTCCACTTGAGCTATTGCCATGGGTAGCAATACTGAGCGAGGGATGATCACGCATCTAATTTGTATTTTGTATTTTTTCCTCCACACTTTGATTTTATAAGTCTCATTTTGCCATTAGCTTTGCCCAAGTTGTTATTTCTGAAAATTAGATACAGTAGTATTTTATTCGGTTCAGTATTTTCTTCTGTTTCATTCAAAGGTACTAAACAAACTGGATGAATTTGAAGATGCAGTGCAAAAAGTGATATTGAATGTACAATTCGACAATGATGTTGTGGTCTCGGTCTTTGAAACAAACATCCGTGTGTTGGGGTGAGTAAAACTCTGCAGCGGTGGCCATTGATCTGAATTTTCAAAATTGGCCAGTTACAACAGTGGATATCACTGGTTTGATGCCTTTATTAAAGTGCTTTCTTTCATACATTGCATTTCTCAGCTTCTTTTTGTAAAGCAGTGTGGCAACTGAACATCCTTTCCCGCAGAGATTGGCACATGGGCTTCCTATTCAGTGGTTTTTAAACTATCTCAGGGAGGAAAAATTCTTGGACAAGTCACTTTACACTGTGTTTATCCACTTTTTAGCTAGATTAAGGCAAATATTGTCTCAGGCCACCCAAGGTGCTTGAGCTTTGAGATCGGAAAATTACTGTGTAACAGAAAATAATAAATATAATCTTTGGCAATATACTTCATCATTAAAAAATGTAACAGTCTCGCTCCACAAAGTTTTTGCACAATATTCTTCAAATGTCACACCAATCATTGGAGGAAGCACAAAGCAAAGGCTTAATATATTTCCTGAAGTCAGCTAAATCAACTCATAGTCTTTGGCTATAACTGACATTGACAGATATTATGTTATGGGCGGCACAGTAGCACAGTGTTACTTCGCAGCGCCAGGGACCCGGGTTCAATTCCTGGCTTGGGTCACTGTCTGTGCGGAGTCTGCACATTCTCCCCGTGTCTGCGTGGGTTTCCTCCAGGTGCCCGGGCTTCCTCCCACATGTCCCAAAAGACTTGCTGTTAGGTGATTTGGACATTGTTAATTCTCCCCAGTGTACCAAACGGGCACCGGAGTGTGGTGACTCGGGGATTTTCACAGTAACTTCATTGCAATGTTAATGTAAGACTAATTGTGACTAATAAAGATTATTATTATGTTGAGTGATCGTATGTGGCACGAAGAATGCATTAATTACCAAAACAAGTAAGAATAGCAAATTGGATTAAAGCAACATTTCAGTCTAATTTTTAAAAAAAAGCTTTGAATCATAGAATTTACAGTGCAGAAGGAAGAATTCAGCCCACCGATTCTGCACCAGCCCTTGGGAAATGCACCCTACTTAAGCCCATGCCTCCACCCTATCCTCATAACCCAGTAACCCCACCTAACCTTTTGGACGCAAAGGGGGAACTTCGCATGGCCGATCAACCTAACCTGTACATCTTTGGACAGTGAGAGGAAACCGGAGCACCCGGAGGAAACCCACTCAGACATGGAGAGATAGTGCAAACTCCACACAGACCGTAACCCAAGGCTGGAAGTGAACATTGGGTCCCTCGAGCTGTGAGGCCATAGTGCTAACCACTGTGCAATTGCTTGAACAAAAATGAAGTGGGAGATGGTGGTGTAGTCGTGATGTCACTGGACAAGCAGTCCAGAAGCCTGGGTTTATGCTCTGGGGACATGGGCTCTAATCCCACCTGGTGGAATTTAAAGTACTATTTTTTAAAATCTGGAATTGAAAGCTGGTCTCAGTATTGACAACAATGAAACAATTGTCGATTATTGTAACGTCCTTCAAAAAAGGAAATCTGTTGACCTTGCCTGCTGTAGTCTATTCTACATAATCTTTATTATTGTCACAAGTAGGCTTACATTAACACTGCAATGAAGTTACTGTGAAAATCCCCTTATCCAGTGTTCTTCAAACTTTTTTTCCGGGGATCCATTTTTACCAACAGGCCTACCTTCGGAACCCATGCCGGCCAACCTTCGCAACCCACGCCTGCCGACCTGCGCGACCCACCATTTTCTCTTGCCTTGTTTGCTGCTGACAAAAATGGAGGAAATGGTTTTCGGTCCCTTTGTGCCTCGTACACGCTCCTCCAATGGAACCTGTTGGATGAAGGTGAAGCCTTCCAGTGTCGGAAAGTATGGAGTCTCCATCTGTCCAAAGTTCTGAATTTTTTTCCTGTAAAATTTTATCAAATAAACCCGCCCCACCCCGAACTTGTAAAAAAAAATGAGTAAAATAAATGAATAAACCCCCCCTCCCCCCGAACTTGTAAAAAAAATTAAATGAATAAAATAAATGAGTAAGTGAATAAAAAACAAATAAAAAGCTGCAACCGTTTAAAAAAAAATAATGGCCGGACTGCGCATGCGCGCTGATCATTGTGCGAGCATGCGCAATGCAGCTGAATTTGTTTTAGATGTTCGCGGAATGCGGCCAAATTCTCCCCCCCCCCCCCCCCCCCCCCCCCCCCCCCCCCCCCCCATGTTCGTGGCCGCTTGCAGCCGGTGTTATGAAAAGCCGGCTGCTGCGCCGGGATTTGCGCGATCGTGATCGCCGTGGACAACGGCTCAGCGACCCTCCTGACATCCGCCCGCGACCCACCCGCGGGTCGTGCCCCCGACTTTGAAGAACACTGCCCTAATCGCCACACTCCAGCACCTGTTCGGGTACATCGAGGGAGAATTCGGAATGTCCGAAGTACTTTTTTTTAATATTAATTTAGCATACCCAATTATTTTTTCCAACTAAGGGGCAATTTTAGTGTGGCCAATCCACCTATCCTGCACATCTTTTGGGTTGTGGGGGTGAAACCCACGCAGACACGGGGAGAATGTGCAAACTCCACACAGACAGTGACCCAGGGCCGGGATTCGAACCCGGGTCCTCAGCGCCATAGGCAACAATGCTAACCACTGTGCCACCGTGCTGCCCATGTCCGAATTACTTAACAGCACGTCTTTTTTTGGGGACTTGTGGGAGAAAATCATGTTGGTTTGAAATTGAACAAAATTTCCAGCTTGCCTACAGTTAAATCCGGGCTGTAAATCTGACACACACAAATAAAAAAGTTATGCCTTTTAATAATAATCTAAATATTTATTAATGTCACAAGTAGGCTTACATTAACACTGCAATGAAGTTACTGTGAAAAGCCTCTAGTCGCTACATTCCAGCACCTGTTCCAGTACAGAGAGGGAGAATTCAGAATGTCCAAATTACCTAACAGCATGTCTTTCGGGACTTGTGGGAGGAAATCAGAGCACCCGGAGGAAACCCATGCAGACACAGGGAGAACATGCAGACTCCACACAGACAGTGACCCAAGCTGGGAATCAAACCTGGGACCCTGGGGCTGTGAACCACGTGCTACTGTGCCTGCATGTAACTCCAGATCTACAACAATGTGGTTGACTCTAAACTGCCATCTGAAATGGCATAGCAAGCCACTCAATTCAAGGGCAATTGGGATTAACACTCATTAACACCCACCTTTCCTCAAAGAATAAAAGCAGTGGCAATTATTCAATCCACAGACTGTCTTCTGTAATCCAGGCAGACATCGTCTGTGTCCTGTTCTGTTTTGTTCGATTCTTATACACATTTTGTGAGTCAGATCTTTGTTTTAAATCTGCATTTCTGGCACCTGTAAATTAGGGTTTTACACCTGCTTATCAACTAACATTTGCTCACTTTTAATGGGTGGAAAGCCTCTAGTCACAGGTTGGTAAGTACAGACGTGGAAAGTCCTGGCTCGAGAATTCTAGTTTAATTAAACAGGACAAGTACCAGAAATACGATGAAGCGCTCACAAATGCTAATTTAAAATAATAGAGGTTAGTAAGTTTGAACTTGCCCATAATGGGGAATCATTTATTACAAAGCTGCAATACTTAAAAAAAATATTTACTTCTGTTGCAGTGGGTTGTTGGGAGGTCATGTGATGGCAACTATGTTGAAAAACCATAAAAACAAGATGAATTGGTACAAAGATGAACTTCTTTACATGGCTAGAGACGTAGGATATCGACTTCTGCCAGCTTTTAACACCACAAGTGGACTACCATATCCACGAGTAAGTATAAAATATAATTAGGACCGTGGGAGATCGTTTCAACCTGGCCCCCTTTTTTTTTTAGAAACTCCCCAACTGTAAATATGATTTATCTTTATGTTTCATACTACAAGCAATAAGAAAAAAGTGAGACCACAGATGCATTTAATTTACAGTTGTCCATCTTTTTATTGCCTATATTCTTTGACAGGCTGAATAATGATATATCACTGATATCATAGAAAATAATTTCTGAGGTACTTTTAAACCATTGGTGAAGCAACCGTTATAAAGGTTAGGGGAAAGTATTAAAAATTATTTTTAATTGTAGGTAAATCTGAAGTATGGAATCGTAAGCCCTCTGTCTCGAACGGGCACAGAGTCAGATACTTGTACAGCCTGTGCTGGAACCATGATTTTGGAATTTGCTGCACTCAGTCGCCTGACCGATGAATCTATTTTTGAGGTAATGCCGATGTACTGAAATGCTAAATTAATTTTGAATAATCTTTACATTTTGCTGACACCATGATATCTTTAATTTTTTTCCCACTCTCTAAACTAGTCCCAAGTACATAGTACATCTTTGAAATGAAAAAATGAAAATCTCTTATTGTCACGAGTAGGCTGCAATGAAGTTACTGTGAAAAGCCCCTAGTCGCCACATTCCGGCGCCTGTCCGGGGAGGCTGGTACGGGAATTTGTCAGATTATTTAAAGTTTGATTATTCAGAAGTGGGAAACTAAGTCATTCAATTCAAAGGCAGTGGAAGCAGAGCCTTTGAATGTTTTCAAGGCAAAGGTAAATACACAAGGAGGAGAAAGGTTACCGTGGTAGGTGGAAGGTTCCTTTCAGATCAGTCATGATCTTATTGAATGAGGGAGCAGGCACAAAGGGCCAAATGGCCTACTCCTGCTCCTAGTTCAAATGTTCATAACTAAGAGTGCTCAAAACTGCATTTCATCTTATCCTGAAATGTTTGCCGACAAATGTATTTTCATTTCTCTGAATAACTTGTATTGAACTTTGATGGTGCTTAGTTTCTGAGCTTGCTCCAAGGTTTCTCTTAAAAGCTTTATGGCTTACTTAAAGTTTTGTAGATCTTTCTTGGTGGCTTACAGAAATATTGCCCTCTTGTTGGCTTTGCTGGTGATGTATTGACAGTATTCCGGGGCTTGAGAATTTTCAGGAAAATTCTACTCTTCACAAATATCACTGTGGCATAATTAGAATCCGCTAAATATGGCGTGGGTCTATTCTAGTTGTAGATGAGAATCCAATTTCCGTAGGAAATAAAACATGTTTCCTGCTTTTCAATTAAACTCTACATTTGCAGATATTCCTCCAGTATTTGCAGAGGTAAGTAGCAGAACACATAGACATTTCATTCAGTCACAAAATGTGGATCTTGCTGGCAAGGCCACCTGTACTGCACATCCCTTGAAGGTGATGATGAGCTGTCTTATTGAACTGATGCAGCCCTTAGGGTGAAGGTGCTCCCACAGTGCCGTTAGGAGAGAATTCCAGGACTTTGACCCAAATGGAAAAATGGTGATATATTTCCAAGTCTGGGTGGTCCGTGATTTGGAGGTAATAATGATAATCGCTTATTGTCACAAGTAGGCTTCAATGAAGTTACTGTGAAAAGACCCTAGTCGCCACATTCTGGCGCTGCCAAGATTTCTCTTAAAAGCTTTATGGCTTCACCCGAGGAGAGGCCAGTACGGGAATTGAACCCGTGCTGCTGGCATTGTTCTGCATTACAAGCCAGCTATTTAGTCCATTGTGCTAAACCAGTGGACTTAGAGATGGTGGTATTCACATGCCCCTTCTGCCCTGGTCCATCCAGCTGGGCGAGACTGCCGGCTTGGAAGGCACCATCCGACAAGTCTTCACAAATTGGATTGGATTTGTTTATTGTCACGTGTACCAAGGTACAGTGAAAAGTATATTTCTGCGAGCAGCTTTACAGATCATTAAGTACATGAAAATAAAATAAAAGAAAAGAAAATACATAATAGGGCAACACAATGTAACTGGATAACACCAACATCGGGTGAAGCATACAGGGGTGTAGTGTTAATTAGGTCAGTCCATGAGTGTAGTTTATGAGTCTGGTAAGTGGCGAAGAAGCTGTTTTTGCGTCTGTTCGTGCGTGTTCTCAGACTTTTGTATCTCCTTCCCGATGGGAGAAGTTGAAAGAGTGAGTAGGCCAGGTGGGAGGGGTCTTTGATTATGCTGTCTGCTTTCCCCAGGCAGTGGGAGGTGTAGATGGAATCAATGGATGGGAGGCAGGTTCGTGTGATGGACTGGGCGGTGTTCACGACTCTCTGACGTTTCTTGTGGTCTTGGGCCGAGCAGTTGCCATACCAGACTGTGATGCAGCCAGATAGGATGCTTTCTATAGTGCATCTGTAAAAGTTGGTAAGAGTTAATGTGGACATGTCAAATTTCCTTGGTTTCATGATGAAATGTATATTTGTTGTACATTACAGCTAAAGAGTGTCAAGTAAATGGGGTTGCCGTGTCCAGGATGGTGTCAAGCATCTTGAGTGCTATTAGAGCTGCACTCATCCACGCATGTAGAGAGTATTTATTAACTCTCTTGGCTTGTATCTTCTAGATCATGGAAAGTCTTTTGAGGAGACATATGGCAAGACATTTGACTCAAAATTCTCATCTTCTCATCTACTCTTGTGGCAGTTGAATTATCGTGGCAGGTCTGATTAAGATCCTGATTAATGGGGTCCCCTGGATGTTGATTCAGTGTTGGAGACCATCATTGCCTGCACATGCATGATGGGAATGTTACATTCAACTTATCGGGGGGGGTTGTGGTGTAGTGGTATTGTCACTGGACTAATCCATATACCCAGGGTGATACACTGAGGAGCTGGATTCGAATCCCACCATGGCAGATGGTGAAATTTGAATTCCACTTAAGTCTGGAATTGAAAGACTTAATGATGACGTTGTTGATTTTTGTAAAAACCCATCTGGTTCACCAATCATCTTTAGGGAAGGAACTCTACCATTTGTACTTCATTTGGCCTGCATGTGACTCCAGACCACAGCAATATGGTTGACTGTTAAAATTTCCTCTGAAATGACCGAGCAAGTGTGATGAATGTAGACATTGTTATGTATTATATTTTCAATTTGTAGTAGTAATGTTATTTAAAAACCCTGTTTCAAAATACATACAAGCTGTGTGTCTACTAAAGCTGTAATTAAGGTGTCATAAAAGGTGAGGTAATGATTGATTTTAATCATTTACTTATTCACAGAGAGATGGGTAATGTGTATTTTTGGATAGCTGGAGATTCCCTGGCGAGTAGATCATTTGTGGAGATTGTATTTAGTCCTAGCTAAGCAGATGATGGGATATATTCGTGGAATACAGATGATGTAATTAATGGTAGGAACGAGGTTTGTCTGTAGTTTGCATTTTTTGCCAAATGCTGTTAGGTTAAGCAGAAGAATCTAACATGGCAGAAGGAGTTTCAAGTTATTCCTGAAAAGGATCTCTCTCTTGTTACGACACCCTAGCCTAGTTCACTAAAAGTAAAAGAATACAATTCTTTGTTTCAGATAGACATCTTCCAGTAGTTAGATTGTTTGAGTCTAGGCTTTCAGTCGGACGTTCTTGTTTTCAGACTGTAATGGTTTTCAGATTGTATATTCATCACCATCTCAAGACTTCTCTGCAGTCTCAGAAATAGCAAGCAGGAAACCTTTTTTTTTGCGAAAGAGAGAGAGCAACTCGCAGCTTCTTCGCTTAGCATCTGACGCCTTTCTCACTGGGATCTCTGAAAACACTCCACCTGGCTGAACCCGATCACTGTCTGTTGCTGGGTTGGATAGAGTCCTTAGCCAATCCATTGGCTACAGGCCAACCAATCAAACCAAATCCCTCCGATCACTCGGCTGCCAAAAAGTCTGAGTTCTTCTGTTCAAAATCTGAATCTTCCATATATTAAAAATGATAATAGCAAAGTGAAAAAAAATGGAAAATAAGGGAATCAACAAGAAGGGGCCTTGCACTCTCCAAAGGTCTGCAAGTAACCTGTTTTGTTAACTTTATACGTGGCATTTGAACTGTATTGGGTTGCTTAATTGGAAATAGTGGCAGGTGTAGATAGTAAGTTAATTTTTTCCTTTTATTTATTATAATCTTTAGTAGGCTTACATTAACACTGCAATGAAGTTACTGTGAAAGCTCCTAGTCGCCACATTCCGGCGCCTGTTCGGGTCCATAGAGGGAGAATTCAGAATGTCCAAATTACCTAACAGCACGTCTTTCAGGACTTGTGGGAGGAAACGGAAGCACCCGGTGGAAAGCCACGCAGCCACCGGAGACTGTGCAGCCAGACAGTGACCCAAGCCAGGAATCAAACCTAGGATCCTGGAACTGTGAAGCAACAGTGCTAACCACTATGCTCCCGTGCTGCCCATAAGAACTGTTTAACTGACAATTTAACTGATAATTATAAAGTTGTTTCTTTGATGGTAATGCGGTTAATTCTGAGTTTAAATTAAAGTTTATTTTAAAAGAAAAGATCCCTATTTGGCAGTGAAATCACTCCTGGGTGAAGTATCATGTCCTTACGGTTTGTCCTTACGTATAAGGTGGGTGGGGGGGGGGCATTAAGTTGCTCTGCTGATCGGCATGTCCTTTAAAGATGGAGCCCTGATCTCTCTGCTGGCCTTGCCAGCTCAGTTGCCCCACCCTGCCATAGTAACGGCAAAATCTCCACCCTCATCTTTTCCTCTCAGAGAGGCCCAAGATCTGGAGTGAAAAATCGGTCTGTGTAGCTGGAGAGCTACGGGCCTGTTTGCAATCAGAGCCTGGCATGTTGGAAAAAAATATGGTACGGTTTCATCCAGAGACTGCACAAGCCTAATTAGTACTAATGCTGTGAAGGATGAATTCCTGAACTGTATGAGGTTTTCTTTTTACAAATATTTTTATTGAAGGCATTTCTCATATGTTCAAAATACAAAAGCCAAACCTCGGCAACTGGCGTGAGGCTTTTTCTCAAAGTATGTTGAGGAACCAGCTAAGAAATCAATGGGCTATTATAAATCTAGTATTATGTCATGAGAAAGGGCTGATTAATAATCTGTTTGTAAAGGAGCCTTTCAGGAAGAGTGACCACAATATAATAGAATTTTACATAGTTTGAAAGCAATGTTCAGTCTGTAATTAGGGTCTCGAATCTAAACAAAGGAAACAACGAAGGTATGAGGGAAAGTTGGTTGTGGTAGATTGGAAAACTACATTAATAATAATCATAATAATAATCGTGTATTGTCACAAGTCAGCTTCAATGAAGTTACTGTGAAAAGCCCTAGTCGCCACATTCCGGCGCCTGTTCGGGGAGGCCGGTAAAGGAATTGAACCCGCGCTGCTGCCTTGTTCTGCATTACAAGCCAGCCGTTTAGCCCACTGTGCTAAAGCAGCCCCTAAAAAGTATGCTGGTAACAGGAAATGGCTAGCATTAAACAAATTAATACATGACTTGCAATAAATGTATATTCCTTTAAGGAACAAAAGCTCAACAGGAAAAGCGATGCAAGCGTGGCTAACGAGAGAAGTTAAAGATTGCATTAGATCAAAAGACGGGATTTATAAAGTGGCCAAAAAAGTAGGAAACCTGAGGATTGGGAGCATATTAGAATTCGGCAGAGGACCAAGAAACTGAATGAAAACTGAGAAAATAGAATGTGAGAGTAAACTAGCCAAAGGGCCTGTTCTGTGCTGTACTGTTCTATGTTCTTGCAATTTTAGCATGGCCAATCCACCTAGCTTGCACATTTTTGGCATGTGCAAACTCCACACGGACAGTGACTCAGCCGGGATCAAACCTGGGACCTCGGCGCCATGAGGCTACAGGGCTAACCCATCGCGCCACAGTTCTGCCACCCCCAGATTCACAATTGATTCTCCATAGTTACTCTTAAAATGTCGTATTCATTGTTGGCAGTTCTGTATTATTAAATGTAAAACTTGTATATTGAGCTGCTGTTTCACATTACATGACAGTCCTATTCTGACACCTTGTTAAAGGGTGTAATTCCGGATTATTTCATTATTTTATATCTTCACACCCATTGTTAGCATTTGCGGAATTGCATGCCAGGGCTTGAAAGATTAACAGTATTAAAGCTCAATATTAAACTGTTTTAACAAAGTCATCTCCACTCGTTCAAAACCTAACATGACCTCGGATAGGAAATTAAATTAAAAACTTCCACTTCAGAAACAGGAGCCCTAACTGCTGAGCCAAAAACACGGTCAGACAGAATGTCACTGGAAGCCTTGCAGTAACATTTCCCAGGTAACTATGTAACAGACTGAAAACATGCTAAAAAATGACAATGCTGGGCACAGCTCAGCTGACCAATATGCAAAACGTGCAGACACATTCCATTCCATACACCTGCAACATTTTACTGGCTCCTGTATACATGAGTGTAATTTAGTCGCCAGCTAATGCCATTCTTGTCGAACAATTGAAGTCCCGATAAAGCTAGAAGCAAATGTCCCTGAGGTACAGGAACCAATACAGTCTTAGCCGTAGCTACACGGGAGAACCTTGGAAGAGGGGGTGGATAGCGGTGGGGGAGGTGATTGGGGAAAAAAAAGAAGCATTTTTGAAGGACATTAGCCCTGGTGTGAAGAGACGATGTGGAGTGGAATGGTGACCCATTCTCCACCATCCCGCGACCCATCTGCGGGTCGCAACCCCGACTTTGAAAATTACTGTTGTAGATAGTACACACATCTGCCACTGTTTGTCGGTGGTAGAAGGATCAAATGTTTGTGGAAGGGGTAGCAATCAAGCGAGCTGCTTAGTCCTGGATGATGTCGAGCTTCTTGAGTGTTGTGTTGGTGCTGCACTCCAGGCAATTGGAGAGTATTCTATTACACTCCTGACCTCTGCCTGTAGATGGTGGACAGCTTTGGGGTATCAGTTATTGAGGTGAGTTACTCGCCATAGGGTTCATAGCTTTTGACCTGCTCTAGTAGCCACAGTATCAATATGGCTAGTCCAGTTTAGTTTCTGATCAGTGGTAAGCCCCCAGCATGTTGATTGTGGGGGCTTCAGCGATGGTAATACATTTGAATGTCAAGGGGCAATGGTTAGATCCTCTCTTGTAGGAGATGGTCATTGCCTGGCACTTGTGTGGCATGAATGTAACTTACCACTGTCAGCCTAACCCTGGATATTGTCCATGGCTTGCTGCATTTGGACATGGACTGCTTCGGTATCTGAAGAGTTGTGAATGGTGATTCCTAGCCTTTGATCTGATCTTTTTCATCCAGAGTGTTGAAAGAGGTGGCTGTAGAAGCATAGAATTTACAGTACAGAAGGAGGCATTCGGCCCATCAAGACTGCACCGGCTTAGAAAGAGCAACCCACCCAAGCCCACACCGCCAACCTATCCCCGTAACTCCACCTAACCTTTTTAGGACACTAAGAGGCAATTTAGCTTGGCCAATCCACCTAACCTGCACATCTATGGACTATGGGAGGAAACCGGAGCTACCAGAAGAAACCCACGCAGACACTGGGAGAACGTGCAGACTCCACACAGTCAGTGGCCCAAACCGGGAATTGAACCTGGAACCCTGGAGCTGTGAAGTAACAGTACTAACCACTGTGCTACCATGCCACCCTATAGAGATAGTGGATGCATTGATGGTCATCTTCCAAAATTCTGGTTCTGGAACAGTTTCTGAAGATTAGAAGGTAGCAAATGTAACCCCACTATTTAAGATAGGAGAGCGAACAGGTGACTACAGAACTGTTCGCCTGATATCAGTAGTTGGGAAAATGCTAGAATTTATTATAAAGGATGTGAGAACTGGACAGATAGAAAATAATGATAGGACTGAACAGAGTCAAAATAGATTTATGGAAGGGAAATTATGTTTGGATTGGATGGATTGGATTTGTTTATTGTCACGTGTACCACGGTAGTGAAAAGTATTTTTCTGCAAGCAGCTCAACAGATCATTCAGTACATGGAAGAAAAGGGAATTAAACAAAATTCAAGAAAATACATGAGAATACGTAATAGGGCAACACAAGATATACAATGTAACTACATAAGCATTGGCATCGGTTGAAGCATATAGGGTTAATGAGGTCAGTCAATAAGAGGGTCATTTAGGAGTCTGGTGACAGTGGGGAAGAAGCTGTTTTTGAGTCTGTTCGTGCGTGTTCTCAGACTTCTGTATCTCCTGCCCGATGGAAGAAGTTGGAAAAGTGAGTAAGCCGGGTGGGAGGGATCCTTGATCATGCTGCCCGCTTTCCCCCCAGCAGCGGGAGGTGTAGATGGAGTCCATGGATGGGAGGCAGGTTCGTGTGATGGACTGGGCGGTATTCACGACTCTCTGAAGTTCCTTGCGGTCCTGGGCGGAGCAGTTGCCATACCTGCTGTGATGCAGCCCGATAGGATGCTTTCTATATTTGAAAAACCTGTTGTAGCGTTTTGAGAATGTAACTAGCACAACAGATAAGGGGAAAGCTGTGGATGTGTATTTGGATTTTCAGAAGACTTTTGATAAGGTCTCGCATAAGAGGTACGTCAGGAAAATGAGAGCATATAGAATTGGGATAATATTCTGGCATAGATTGAGAATTGGTTAACAGACAGGAAATAGAGTAGGAATACATGGGTCATTCTCAGGTGTGATTTGTGAGGATTGGATTGAATTGAATTTGTTTATTGTCACGTGTACCGAAATACAGTGAAAAGTATTGTTCTGAGTCCAGTTCAGACAGGTCGTTCAGTACATGAAAAGAAAATACATGGGGCAAACTACACAATATAAATACATAGACACAGGCATCGGGTGAAGCATGCAAGAGTGTAGTACTGCTTAGTAGAGAAGATATGTGAAGAGATCAGATCAGTCCATAGAGGGTCATTTAGAGTCTAGTAACAGTGGGGAACAATTTGTTAGTGTGTCTTCTCAGGTTTTTGTATCTCCTGCCTGATGGAAGAAGTTGGAAGAGTGAATAAGCCAGGTGGGAGAGGTCTTTGATTATGCTGCCCATTTTCCCAAGGCAGCAGGTGGTGTAGACCGAGTTAATGGATGGGAAGCGGGTTTGTGTGATGGACTGGGCGTGTTCATGGCTCTCTGTAGTTACTTATGGTCCTGGGCCGAGCAGTTGCCATACCAGGCTGTGATGCAGCCAGAAAAGATACTTTCTACGATGCATCTGTTAAAGCTGGTAAGAGTCAATGTGGACATACCGAATCTCCTTAGTTTCCTGAGAAAGTATAGGCGCCGTTATGCTTTGTTGGTCATAGCATCGACATGGGTGAACCAGGACAGATTGTTTGTGATGTGCACACCTAGGAATTTGAAGCTGTTAACCATCTCCACCTCGACCCCGTTGATTCAGGCATGGGATATAATACTTGGCTTCCTGAAGTCAATGACCAGCTCTTTAGTTTTGCTGACATTGAGGTAGAGATTGCTATAGTTAGACCAGTCCACTAGGTTTTCTATCTCCCTCCTGTATTCTGACTCATCGTTGTTCGAGATCCGACCCACTACAGTCGTGTCATCAGCAAATATTGCCATTCCTTTCTCTTGGAATGAGTTATTCCCCCCACCCCTCCCATTCTGTCTCCCCCTCTCATGCTTTGACTGCTTTCCCCTGGTTCCTGGCTATTCTTCTCCTTGTTTGTTGGCCACAAACAAGTCCCGGAACAATCGGGTGAATGACTCCCACGTTCTGTGGAAGCCGTCGTCTGACCCTCGGATGGCGAATTTATTTTTCTCCATTTGGAGAGATACCGAGAGGTCGGACAGCCAGTCTTCAGCTTTAGGTGTTGATGCTGACTGCCAGCCTAACAGGATTCTACCTCGGGCGATCAGGGAGGCAAAGGCAAGGGCGTCTGCCCTCCTCCCCAGAAATAGATCTGGCTGGTCTGGAACCCCGAAAACTGCCGCTTTTGGGCATGGCTCCACCCTCACCCCCACCACTTTGGACATTGCCTCGAAGAAGGCAGTCCAGTACTCCACAAGTCTGGGGCAAGACCAGAACATGTGGGCGTGGTTGGCCGGGCCTCCTTGGCACCTTTCACATCTATCCTCCACCTCCGGGAAGAACCTACTCATACGGGTTCTTGTTAAGTGGGCTCTATGTACCTCTTTTAGTTGCGTCAGGCTGAGCCTTGCGAACATGGAGGTGGAGTTGACCCTATGCAGTGCTTCGCTCCAGAGTCCCCACACTATCTCGATCCCTAGGTCCTCCTCCCATTTCCTTTTTGTTGCGTCCAGTACGTTGTCGGCCCCTTCTACCAGTCGGTCGTTCGTGTCGCTACAGTTTCTTCTCTCTAATATCCTTGCGTCCAGTAACTCTTCCAGTAATGTCTGTCATGGCGGTTGTGGGTAAGTCCTTGTCTCCTTTCGTCGGAAGTTTCTGAGCTGCAGGTACCTTAGCTTGATCCCCCTGGCCAGCTGGAATTTCTCCGTCAGTTCGTCCAGTGTTGCGACCCTGCCGTCGGTGTATAGGTCCCTGACTATCAGTGTCCCCTTGTCCTGTCTCCACCTTTTGAAGATGGCGTCGGTCAGTGCTGGTGTGAACTTATGGTTGTTTCAGATGGGAGCTTTGTCTGATATTTTGGTTAGGCCAAATTGCTACCGTAGCTGGTTCCTGGACTGGAGGGTGGCTATCACCACCGGGCTGCTGGAGTGTGTTTTGGGTGGCGATGGGAGTGGTGCCGTGGCAAGGGCCTGGAGGGAGGTCCCCTTACAGGAGGCCTCTTGCGTGCGCACCCACTCGGCTTCTGGCTCCTTGATCCATCCCCTTATTCGCTCGGGCCGTCACTGCCCAGTGGTAGAATTGTAGGTTTGGGAGGGCAAGCCCTCCCCTTGATTTTGTTTTTTGTAAGACCTTCTTTGTGATCCTAGCATTCTTCCCTCCTCTCCACACTCCCACCCATATGAATGCCATGATTAGTTTGTCTATTGCTTGGAAAATGGCCTTGGGATGTAGATCGGGATGGCTCTGAATAGGAAGAGATACCTGGGCAGCACGTTCATTTTGACCGTCTATACTCTCCCCGCAGGGGAGAGTGGGAGTGTGTTCCATTTTTGCAGGTCCTTTTTTACTTCCTCTGTCAGACTGCTGAGGATCCCTTCCCGTCGTGGGCTATTTAGATCCCCAGGTAGCGGAATTTGAGTCGGGCTTGTTTAAACGGCAGTCCCATTAGTGCTGCCCACCTACTTGTGGGTGTACCGGGAAGATCTCGCTTTTGCTCTTGTTCAGTTTGTAGCCCGAGAAGGCGCCAAACTCTTTCAGGAGCGCGATGATTCCGTCCATGCTGCTTTGTGGGTCCAAGATGTAGAGGAGCAGGTCATCTGCATAGAATGAAACTCTGTCACCCCTTCGAACCCCCCTCCAGCTTTTTGTCGCTCTGAGCGCAATTGCTAGTGGCTCAATCGCTGGGGCGAACAGCAGCGTTGTCTGGTGCCCTTGTGCAGCTGGAAGTATCGGGAGTTGGTGTTGTTTGTCCGTACGCTCGCCATAGGAGCGTTGTATAGGAGTTTTACCCAGGAGGTGAATACTGTTCTAAGCCCGAACCGCTCCAATACCTCTGAGCTTTTTCCATTCGACTCTGTCGAAGGCCTTTTCAGCGTCTAAGGAGATGATCACCTCTGGTGTTCTCTCCCCGGATGTTGGAGCATGATGTTGGAGGTAAGCTGTCTACCTTTGACAAAGCCCGTCTTTGGTTGATGTTGGTCTTCTGTGACCACCTCTGGCACGCAGTCTTCTCGCCCTTTGGCTAGAATCTTGGCCAGTATTTTGGCATCTGCATTCAGCAGTGAAATGGGTCTGTATGACCCACATTCCTTTGGGTCTTTATCTTTCTTAGGTATCAGCGAGATTGAGGCCTGTGCTAGTGTGGGTGGCAGTGTGCCCTTGGCCAGCGAGTTTGTGAACATCTCCCGCAGGTGCGGGGCCAGTGCTCTCGCAAATTCTTTGTAGAAGTCCGCCAGGAATCCGTCCAGTCCCGGTGCCTTCCCCGCCTGCATGGAGCTTATGCTGTCCATGATCTCACCCAGTGCTCGTGGTACTTCCAGGCCCCGTTTTCTGCCCTCCCCCACGACTGTTTCATCCCGGCCTCCCCCGTTGGGGGCTCTGAGGTGTAGAGCCCTTGGTAAAAGGCCCTGAATGCTTTGTTGATCTTTTCTGCCTCTGTTTGTAATGCGCCTCTAGTATCCCTGATTTGCGCAATTTCTCTGGTGGCTGCCTGCTTTCTCAGCTGGTGCCAGCTGTGAACGCGCCCTGCCCTCCGGGGTTCCCCCTTGTTAGGGGCCGACCAGGATGGTCGCTGTCACTGCTCTCTCTATGCGGTCGGGCCCCTGCGCCCCGGTGCTTCCCTCCGTCCAGGGGGCCCCCGCCATGGTCACCCGCTGTGCAGGCTTTGTCTCCGTATTCGCATAGGGTCCCACGTGCTTGGCAGAGTTGAAGCACTGCTTTCCTGGTGGAGAGCAGATCAAAGTTCCTTTGTAACTCCTCTCCGCCAGGAGCTCTACGGCCGGGGCCTCGGAGTATTTACAGTCTACCTCCAGTATGGAGTTGACCAGCTGCTGCCGAGCTGCCCTTTCACCCCTATCTCTTCGTGCTTTGAAAGCGATGGTTTCCCCTCTTAATACGGCCTTTAGCACTTCCCAGAACGTGGAGGGCGAGACTTCCCTGTTCTGATTGTTCTACGTGTATTCTGCTATGGCCCGCAATATCTTTTCGTTGAAGGCCTTGTCAGCTAGTAGGGCAACGTCCAACCTCCTTGTGGGGCGTTGGGCCCTCACGTCCATGTAATGTGGAGCGCGGTCTGATATCACAATTGCGGAGTATTCCACTTTGTCTATCCCCGGAAGCACTGTTTTCCCCACCACAAAGAAGTCAATTTTGGTGTATACGTTTTCCACTGGGGAGAAGAAGGAAAAATGGATTTCTGCCATGGTCTTCTTGATGAAGCTTGGGTCATCCCAGTTGGGCGCATACACGTTAACTAGTACTACCGAGGGCAGCACGGTGGCACAGTGGTTAGCATTGCTGCCTACGGCGCTGAGGACCCGGGTTCGAATCCCGGCCCTGGGTCACTGTCTGTGTGGAGTTTGCACATTCTCCCCGTGCCTGCGTGGGTTTCACCCCCACAACCCAAAGATGTGCAGGATCGGTAGATTGGCCACTCTAAATTGCCCCTTAATTGGAAAAAATAATTGGGTACTCTAAATTTAAAAAAAACAAAAAAAACAAAAAAAAAACTAGTACTACCGGTACCCCATCCAGGGTCCCGCTAACCATAACGTACCGTCCCCCTGGGTCCGCAACCGTCTTTTTCGCCCTAAACATCGTCCATTTGCTGACCACCCCCCCCTGGCCCTCGTCCTGTAACAGAAATGGTAGGTCTGTCCACCCAGCCCTTAACTGCAGTTCTGCTGTCTCAGGAGCATCTCTTGAAGGAAGATTATGTCTGCCTTCATGTTTCTTAGGTGGTTGAGGACTCTGGATCTTTTCACTGGGCCGTTGAGTCCCCTTACATTCCAGGTGACTATCCTGGTGGGGGCCTCTGTCCCCTCGCTCATGTGGGATTAACCATATTCACCTGTGAACACGCCCCTGCCCTCCGGGGTTCCCCCTTTTTAGGGGGCCGTCCAGGGTGGTCGCTGTCACTGCTCTCTCCATGCGGTCGGGCCTCTGTGCTGCTGGGCCTCCCTCCATCCAGGGGCTCCCGTCATGGTCACCCGCTGTGCAGCTGCCACGTAGGTCCCTTCGCCCAGAGGCTGTACTGGGGGAATGCTTGCAGCGATTCCTTGTTCTGAGCCCTTGATTGTGGCACTCTGTAGCCCTATTGCTGTTCCTTTTCTAGCCTTGTTTGTCCCTCTGTCCCTGTGTTCCAACCCCCCCCTGTGCCCCCCATCCCTCCTTTTCCTTCCCCTTTCTCCCCTATCCCATATATCCCTCCCTTGTCCCTCTTTTCCCAGCTCCTGTCCCCATTTGCCCTCCCGCCTCTGTTGAGTGGTCCCACCCGCCCTCTGCCTGGCGCCGTCCCCTCCGTTGGGAGCGCGCTGCGGCCCTGCTTTTTTGCATGTCCCCGGTGCCAGCTTTCTTGCTAGTGTGGCGACTCCCCTCTAGGGAGTTACTGTCTCACTTCTCCCCTGCTCAGCCTCTGCGTTTTTTCGCCCACTCTTCCCCCGATCCTACCCTGCACTCCCCCTGTTTGCTCACCTTTCTCCGCTACACTCATACCCTTGTGCTGGGGCCTGGTTCCCCAGTTCGTTGTCGGTTCGTTGGGTAGCGGTTTGCTTTTTGTTCAGGGTGCGCTTGCCATGTTGGGCGGGGGGGCCTGGCCTTGCCTCACCCCCCCCTCTCCTTCGGCGTGTTGTTGCCCCTTACCAGGGGCCCCGTGTTTCTACCCTCGCTGTCGGTTTTCCAGCCCATGTTCTTCGATAAATTTGTTTGCGTCGGCGGGGGTTGTGAAGAAATACACTCTTTCTTGTTATGTGACCCAGAGTACAGCATACCAAAGCGCACCTTATTCCTGTGAAGGGCTGCTTTTGCTCTATTGAATTGGGCCTGTCTCCTGGTGAGGTCTGCCCCAATGTCCTCGAACAATATAATGAGGTGTCTTTCCCATCTGTTTTGCCTGGCCCACCGCAGGATTGTTCCATGTCTTTGTACCGGTGCAGTTTGGCTAAAACTGCCCTCGGGTGTTTCCCCCGCCCTGGGTTTTGGGCGCAGCGACCAGGGCGCTCTGTCCATTTCTGCTGGGTTGGGGAAAGATTCCCTCCCCACTAAGTTGCCCAGCATCTCGGCCACGTAGGCCGTGGGATTTCTACCCTCGATCCCCTCTGGTGGGCCCACTATCCTGACATTTTGTCGTCTTGAGCGGTTTTCCTGGTCGTCCACCCTGCCCTTCAGCCTCTCCTGCATTGTGCCCAGTCTCACCACCTCTTTCTCCAGAGCCGTGATCCGGTCATTAATGTCAGTCGCAGCCCTCTCCAGCTCCTTAATGGTGGCCTTTTGGGTTTCCTGTTTCTCCTCTTGGGCTTCCAGTTTCTCCCCTGCTCTGCTCAGGGCGAGCTGCACCTCTGCCAGGGCCTTGGCCATTGCTGCCTGTACTACGGCCTCTATGTCTGCTCTGGTGCCTGCCTTGCTTTCTTGCTGGTGTTCCCTCAGCGCCTCAGCAAAGGCTGCCTTCCAGTTCCCCTCTGGCCCAGGGGGAAAAAGCTCCTGTCTGCCCAGTTCTTTTAGTTGCGGCGAGGCTTCCATTCTGCCGCTTTGTGTGCTAATTAGCTCGTCTGAGTGGGCTCATGTATTGCCCCGTTTGTTTTTGGTGCCCTTTCTCCCTCTGCTTTTTGGCATTTTTTTTTCTTTTCCCTTTTTTTCTCCACCCTTATCCCCCCCCCCCCCCCCCCCCCCCCCCCCCCCCCCCTCCCTCTTTCTCTACCCTCCCCGCCCTACTGAAGAGACTCTTTTCGGGTAAGTTTGGTTTTCTTTTTTGAGGAGAGAGGGAGTGTTCTGTCCCTGTAACAGTTTTCTTTTTCGAAGTCTTTCTTTTCTTTTATTGTTACTGGCTCGGACCCCTCTCCTCCTGCCCCTCGTTTTGCTACACCGCGTTGTTGCCCCATACCCCGCTGCTGCCTGCATTCTGCTGTTCGGTGGGGGGGGGGCTCGGTCGGTCGGGACGGCTTGCAGGCCCACGCTCCACTGTGCCGTCTCCGGTCGCTTCCTGGTCTCCGGCCCTGGCTCCTCCCACGTACCTTTCCTCCCCCCGGGCCACAGTTTACCGCTCCGGACTCTTACGGCCTCCTCTCCTTTTCCCCAGGGGGGGGCTCTCCCCTCATGCCTCTCCTGCCGCACACTCCGTTCCCAAGCGCCCGGGTCTCCGCCCCCGCTCTGCCTCGGAGTCTGGGTCGCTGCTCTTCTTTCTCTCCTGCCGTGCAGGGGCCCAGTCCGCCAAGCCTGCTCACCCGGGCACGCGTTCTTCATGGGGGGAACGGGAGGCGACTGTGTTCCCCCCACTTCGGAGCTCCACTACGCGCGACCGCTCGCCTCCGCTGCCGGAAGTTGAATCAAATTTTGGAGCATTGATATGAGGTACCACAAGGGTGAGTGCTTTGGATGATTTGCATGTGGGGCTCAATTTTAATATTCTCAAGTTTGATGATGACGCAAAACTTGTAATGTGACGCAAAGAGGCTTCAAGGCGATTTTATACAGGCTGAATGCGCAAGAACATGAACAAAGAACAAAGAAAAGTACAGCACAGCAACAGGCCCTTCGGCCCTCCAAGCCCTCCAATTCCATGGCAGATGGAATTTAACATGCAAAACTGTGAAGTTATCCATTTTGCTAGGAAAAAGCAGAAATGCTGAGTATTAATTGATGAGAAATTGGGAACTGTTGATATCCTTGTTTATAAGTCACAGAATGCTAACAGAAATGATTGACAGGCAGCCACTTGGGCATGGCTGAGTGGAGTGCAGCTGGTTCAATGAGAGTGTGCCACTATGTTGAGGTGGAGGAGATGGGCTCCCCCCCTCGCCACCAACCCTGATGCACAGTGGTGGCCCTGCTGCAAAAGCCATTTTTTATTTCAAGTTTAAAAAAGGTTGGCGAGAGACAGCCTCTATTCTAAAGTCTGCTGTTACTTTCAAGTTTAAAGCCCTCTGGCCTTCCAGCTTAAGAGAGCCTGCCCAACGACCTTAACTACATAGTGAACCTTCCATCTGGCTATTAATTAATCGTTCCAAGGAAAATAACATTGCGCAACTGCTTTCCACCAGTTCGAGCCACTGACCTCCATTTGAGCTTGACAACAAGGTTCAGCACCCCATAGTGACTATCCCGATATGATCTACATTTTAGAAGATTATGATCTGACCCCGTGGAACATTTATTGGAATTTTGGTGCTGGGTTCTTCACTTTGTCTGGCAGGGTGGTTCAGGAAATGTTAAGTGCTATCTATATTTTTTTATTTCCTCTCCATTTAATGATGATTGTTTTTCCCTGTAGGAGTATGCACGGAGAGCAATGGATTTTCTGTGGGATAAGAGGCAGAGAGGCAGCGATCTTGTAGGGACAGTGATCAACATCCACAATGGTGATTGGATCAGACGGGGTGAGCATGGCACATTATCTAGCGTATCTCTGGGATACTGATGTAAATTGATCTTTAATTTTTTTTCTACTATGTTAAATTATTTCAATAACTGAGAAAACAAGGAGTGCACACATGGGGGTATAGAGCCCCCAATGCTTAAGTGGAGGGGGCGTCACCCGTGTGCAGGGTGGGAGGGTTTTTTTCTTTGCCTTTTGAAGGGTGCCCTGATCTCTGCGCTGCCGGCCTTTCTGGCTCCATTAGCCCCTGTCCCGCTACAGTGACAGTGGTCACCAAACCCCTTGAATTTATTTTCAGAGAGCTCAAAACCTAACAACATGGTGGGTTTCAGTCAGATCATGACACCCTGGAAAAAATATGGAAAAATTATATCCATTTTGTTTGTGTTTTTATAACATGTCCCCCACCCTGATCCATACTGTTCAACGTTTACATATAGATCAATAGAACGTTGGGAGCAGAGTTGCTTCACAGCACCAGGGACCCAGGTTTGATTCCTGACTTGGGTCACTGTCTGTGCGGAGTGTCTGCATGGGTTTCCTCCGGGCGCTGCGGTTTCCTCCCAAAGTCCCAAATGACGTGCTTGTTAGGTGAATTGTACATTTAGAATTCTCCCTCATTGTACCCAAACAGGCGTCGGAGTGTGGAGACTGGGGAATTTTCATAGTAACTTCATTGCAGTGTTATGTAAGCCTACTTGTGACACTAATTAAAAATTATTATTATTAAGGAATATTACGGGCCAGGGTTTAGCGAACCCCAAAGTGAATCATGGAGTTCACCTGACCCATAACTTTAAATAGATGTTGGTTATGGGGAGCACACGGGTCTACTTTATAGATGTGATGCAAACAGAGAGCTAAAGTACTTTTAAATTAAAACAATGTTTATTTATTAAACCAGTTAACACTTTGAGCCCACAGTAAATATCTTAACAACTATCAACACCCATAATCCCCCAAAGATTAAATAACCCTTAATCTTTCCTTGCAGCATCCCATAACACAGAGATTAGATTCAAATTCTCTATTGAGAGCAGTTATCACTTTGAAATCACCCAAATGATCTGGAGACAGTCTTTAGATTGCAGAGAGATCCTTATACAGCTGCTTGCTTTTCCTGCAGCTATCCAGCTCTCAAAATGAAACTAAAACACACCCTGTAGCAGACAGCCCAAAGCGAAAGTAAAAGCAGACAAACAGCCCAGCTCCACCCACTCTCTGACATCACTGCAGCTATCTGACAAACACCCATTTCTTAAAGGTACTCGCACATGACAGGAATCAAAGGATGCCGTCTATAATTGGTTCTGCACTTTGTACCCATTTAACTTCCTCCCTGGTGTTTGTTACGACATTCTGGGTCAGTGTGCGGTCAATAATAGCCCTACTTGACCCGGAGTCGCAACACAGTTGAAATGAACTTTAATTTTAAAGTACTCGAGATCTTCAGCTGCCCGATAACTACAGACACCAGGTTTATAAATTTAAACACAATCGACTTCTTGCTATTAACAGTAACTAATTAAATAGGCAGCAAATATAACTAATCTCAAACAAACCCCCCTTCCCTTTTAACTCGCTCCACCCACTGCACAAATGGATGCATACAAACACAGGGGAAAGAAGGATATAATGTGTAATGTAATGATGAAAGTAAAAGATAAGAATCTTTGTTTCAGATGGATGTCTTCCAATTAGTTTCTTCTTCATTTTAGGTTTTCAGATGGATGTTATCTTTTCTTTCTGCTTGTAATGGTTTTCGCTGTCGACTCACAGAAATAGCAGGCAGCTAGCATTCGAGAGAGAGAGAGAGACAGCTTCTTTCAGGGTCTAGAAACTTCTGCCTTCAGACAGTAGGCAGCAGGGCAGAGAGAGAGTTGCCTCCATCTAGAGAGTCCAATGGTTACTCCTGGCTTTGCTTCGAAAGTCCCCACCTGACGGGAACCAATCACTGATGGTTGCCGGACAGAATAGTCTCCCTGCCCAATCCGTTGGCCATTACCCAACCAATTGAAACAAACCCGCTCCAATCTCTTGGATGTCATAAAGTCTGGGTTCTTCTGCCAAAAATACAATACTTTATAATACAGTGTACTATTTTGAGTTCCTTACTTTCATGGACCAAAAACAATAAAGACAATATGAAAGAAACAGGAACTAAGGGAATCAACAGGAAAGTCCGTTGCACTTTCAAACCAGTCTTTAAATGTTAAAAAAGTACCATAGTTAGCTACATTATTTTAGTTGAACCGCATAATATGTAATCTGACAGGGTTAATTAAAAAAGTAAAAGGATTAATTAAAGACCTCATAGTGAAAGATCCTCTAGACAAGAGTGATCATAACTTCATAGTTTGAAAGTCAGAAATGTGGACCCATACTTAGTGTATTAAACTTAAATAAAGGCAGTGATAATGTTATGAACACAGAGTTGACTAAAGTGGACTGAGTAAATTGGTTAAAAGGGAAGATATAGAAGCAGTGACAGACTTTTCAGGGTGATATTTCATAACTCTGAACAAAGATATTTTCCATTGAGGAAGAAAAATTCCACCAGAAGGATGCACCATCTGTGGTTAACTAAGGAAGTTAAGGATGGTATCAAATTGATATATTAGTAGCAGGCCAATGATTGGGAAAGGATTTAGAAACCAACAACGGATGCCAAAAAATAAAGAGGGGGAATTTAGAGTATGAGCGAAAACTAACCAAAAATACAAAATAAGACCATAAAAGCTTCCACAAGTTGATATAAAAAGGAAAAAAGTGGCTAAGACGAGCATTTTTCCATTAGCAAGTGTGGCCGTGGAATTAATAATGGGAGACAAAGAAATGGCAGAGGTCTTTAACAAAACATTTTGTATCTGCCTTCACAGTAGAAGACACAAAAAAGGACCCCAAGAATAGTAGAAAATCAAAAGTCCAAAGGGAGAGAGGAACTTGAGGCACAGTGGTTAACACTGCTGCCTCACAGTGCCAGAGACACGGGTTCAATTTCGACCGTGGGCAACTATGTTAAGTTTGCACGTTTTTCCCGTGTCTGCATGGGTTTCCTCTAGGTGCTCTGGTTTCCTCCCACAGTCCAAAGATGTGCAGGTTAGGTGGATTGGCATCGCTAAAATTGTCCCTTCATGTCCAAAGATGTGCAGGTTAGGTGAGATTACGGGGATAGAGTGGGGGAGTGGGCTTAGGTGGGGTGCTGTTTCAGAGGGTTAGTGCACTTAATGGGCTGAATGGCCGCCACTACCCTGTAGCGATTCTATGAAACACTATCGCAAGAGAAAAGGTACTGAGAAAACTGAGAGGCTGATGGGCCCTTGGACCTGATGGCCTGATTCTGAGGCTCTTAGAAGAAGTGGTGGATGCATTGGTTATGATTTTGCAAAATACCCTGGATAATGGAAAGTCTCAGTGGACTGGAAAACCACAACACCTCTGTTCAAGAATGAAGGGAGACAGAAAGCAGGAAACGATAGGCCAGTTTGCCTATTGTCTATAATTGTCAATAATTAAAGAGGTAGCAGCAAGACATTCAGAGTTTTATATACTTCTAGTTCATAGAAGGTTTACTTGAATGATATCTGGGATGTGTCGATTATCTTATGACGAAAAGTTGAACAGGCTGTGCCTGTATCCATTGGAGTTTGGAAGAATGAGAGGTGATCTTATTGAAAGGATCTTATGAGGGACCTGACAGAGAGTGGATGCTGTAAGGATGATTCCTCTTGTGGGAGAGGCGAGAACGAGGCAACGTAGTTTAAAAATAAGGGGTCTCCCATTTAAGATGGAGATGAGAAGAATTTTTTCCTCTGAAGGCCATGAGTCTCTGGACCTCCCTTCCCTGGAGAGCAATGGAGGCAGGATCATTGAACATATTTTGGGCGGAGGTAGATAGATTCTTGGCCAACAAGAGTGTCAAAGTTTGTCGGGGGTAGGTGAAATATAGAGTTGAGGCCACAATCAGATCAGGTGAAGCAGGTGCAAGGGGCTGAATGGCCTACTCCTACTCCTGATTCGTATGTTTGTGTGACATTTTTAAAAAATCATAATACAATCAAAGCCAACATGTTTTTGTGAATTTGACAATTTATTAGAGTTCTTTGAGGATATAACAAGCACAGTGGATAACAAAATAGATGTAGAGCATTTGGATTTCCAAAAAACATTGATAAGATGCCACATAAGATTAAGAACTTGTAGTGTTCGGGCTACTGTTTCAAAATAGGGGGTCTTCAATTTAAGACAGACACGAGGAGGAATTTCTTCTCCCAGAGGCTGGTTAGTCTTTGGAATTGTCTTCGCCAGTGAGTAGAGGGGGCAAGCTTACTGAATATATTCAAGATTGAGTTGGGCAGGCAGGAAAGTGGAGTTAAGGCTACAGTCGGATCAACCATGATTGCATTGAGTAGCCGAGCAGGCTTGGGGGCTGAGTGGCCTACGCCTGCTCCTATTTCCTATATTCGTAAATTATTCAACCAATGTTGTTGAGCTGCAGATCAATGAACAGGCTGCCAACATGAAATAAGCAGCTAAAGCTTAATATGTCAACAGTTTGCAAAATGTTATTATATTCCCTAGTGGAATGCCAAATCTTTGTATCCCCGTAGACTGATTGTCAGTAATTTATATGGATAATTATACCTCTTGTTAGCTTAACATGGCACTAGATAACCCACAGTTATATTAGCCCGTGCATTTTGATGGGAAAAATAGGATTCCTAACTTTACCAAAAGAAAGCATGCAGCAGATTGTGGACATCTGAAACGGAAGTGCTAGAATGCGGCCAGACGGTGGCACAGTGGTTAGCACTCACCGTGCCGAGGACCTGGGTTCAATCCTGGCCCTGGGTCACTGTCCATGTGGAGTTTGCACATTCTCTCCATGTCTGCTTGGGTCTCACCCACACAACCCAAAGGTGTGCAGGGTAGGTGGATTCGCCATGCTAAATTGCCCCTTAATTGGGAAAAAAAAGAATTGGGTACTCTGAAATTTATATTTTAAAAAAAGAAAGTGCCAGAAACAATTCTATATAACTTTACAGCCTGACTCCCAAGTGAACCAGAACCAAACGATGTGGAAACCCACCCTCTGAGAGCATGATGTACAGTGTTTTAATAGTGCTCAAGATGTTCCGTTATTCCTTGTCACTTTACAAACTTGTTTTTCGATATTTTCACACTGGGTAATCGCATGTGTAAATTAGCACCATGTTGCTGAACTATCGACCACTTTTTGAGGTGTAACTAACAGATTCCATTGTATTCTAAGATAGTGGAGTGGGTGCTGGAATCGACTCGTACTATGAATATTTGTTGAAGGCCTATATCCTGCTGGGAGATGAAGTGTATTTGGAGAGGTTTAATACAGTAAGTCTTGTGCATTTGTTTTCTTTTTGAAGGTATTCAGTCCTATGATCTTGAAATACTGAAGGAAAAATCTGTTATTGTGTAGCTGACAGGCATGGAGAACTAATGTAGCAGGTGACACATCAGACATCAGACTCGGAGCCTTGGTACTGACCCCAAATCAGCTGGAAATTTACTGATTGTAAGCACAGGCCAGACACTTTACACTTCACAGATAATTGGAATACTGATAACTAAAGTATTGACAAGATTTCCACGTGGATCATTTGTCTATCCTCTGGTTAAGGAGTAATATGTCTTACCTGGAGACCAAAAAGGGGTTTAAAATTTTACTTACTGGCAGAGCTCCCATGTCATTGTCTGGTGAGTTTGGAAGTATGTAATGGTGAACATTGCAAGGTGCATGCTATATGCAAAACACATAGCAAATAGGATGGCAACCTACCAGCAACAGTCACTATTTTTGATGCCACTGATTAACATTACATCTGAAGCATCACTTTATACTATAAATAGAAAAGCATCAGATTCTCCAGGTGTGCTGGTGAATATTTATCCTTCATCCAACAGTAGGAACAACAAAATAGACTGGAACAAACCATTGTTGCAATGAATAGTTGCAAGATGCCCCCAGTCCAATTTGGATTGTTCATTTAATAGAACAGACTTGTTCCAGATTTATCAATACAATAATGTTGGAATTCTGCCAAAGGTTATTCTTCAGATTAAAGTAATGGCAATTGATTCAACGGGCATCTTCAGGCTTTTAAGTAAACAAAAGGGGGATCATCATGCTGTTTTAACAAAATGAAAGCCATTGCCAACCTTTTGGCAATGTAATCCAAAGGGGCTATATTAATTATGTAAAAGCAGAGGGTCTGCTGGTATCTCCTATAGGGCACACTCAAACTAACACTATTAAAATGTTGCTGCTGTGATGTTGCATATATGTCACATGATATTTATAACCAGGTGCCAACTATGGGTGTCAGAACTTTTACTCCGACCTTTCTGTGACTGTTTGGGGAATTGATTGTTGAATCTTGAAAGGGGGTTAAGGACGGTAACACAGTGGTTAGCACTGTTGCTTCACTGCGCCAGGGACCTGGGTTCAATTCCCGGCTTGAGTCACTGTCTGTGCAGAGGCTGCACGTTCTCCCCTTGTTTGCATAAGTTTCCTCCGGGTGCTCTGGTTTCCTCCCACAGTCCAAAGATGCGTAGGTTAGGTGGATTGGCCATGATAAATTGCCCTTAGTGTACAAAAACGTTAGATGGGGTTATTGGGTTACTGGATAGGGTGGAGGTATGATGCTCTTTAGTTAAGTAAGGTGCTCTTTCCAAGGGCCGATGCAGACTCAATGGGCCGAATGGCCTCCTTCTGCACTGTAAATTCAATGATCGAGGGGGGGGGAGACAAAAGGGGCCGGAAACAGGAGAAGCACTGGGGCCTATGATTTCTCTCCCTCGCCCTGGTTGCAGATACCGGTGGTTACATAGTACTTACAGGTCCAACAGGTTTACCCAGGTCGCGGTGCTCTGCATGATTTAATTTCCTTCCTTTCTCTGTTGTGCACTTACCTAACTTACTCTGATGATAACATTCCAGTGTCAGCCCCCGTGAGATTTTAACTCGCGACCCCTGGTTTACAAGACCAGCTCTCTTTTTTTTAAAATTTAAAGTACCCAATTAATTTTTTCCAATTAAGGGGCAAATTAGCATTGCCAATCCACCTAGCCTGCACATCTTTGGGTTGTGGGGGCGAAACCCACGCAAACACGGGGGGAATGTGCAAACTCCATATGGTCAGTGACCCAGAGCCGGGATCGAACCTGGGACCTTGGCGCAGTGAGGCAGCAGGGCTAACCCACTGCGCCACCATGCAGCCCTCAAGACCAGTTCTCTAACCCTTGAGCTATGGAGCCACTGTTACCCGAATTACTCTTAAATGCACTCCTGATGCGGTTCATTCGGTACAAAATATTTCAAATTTCTGTTTAACGCAGCCAGATGTTTTCCTAAAATCATTCCTGATCTTATGATGAGGAAAATTCAAATCCTACCAATCCGTTTTATCGAAGGAACTCATGAAATTGATTCTATTCTTTTGACACACTCCTTAATCTGACAACATTGCACAAGGTCACGGCATAGGATAGTGTAGATCTACAGTTATTTTTATATTAGCTGAAACAACTTGGGCGGGATTCTCCCGCAATCAGCGGGGTGGGCTGTACAGGCGCCAAAGAGTGGCGTGAACCACTCCAGCATCGGGCCGCCCGGAAGGTGCGGAGAATTCGGCAGCCGGCGTTGGAGCGGCGGGGCTGGATTCACGCCGCCCCCGGCGATTCTCCGACCCGGCGGGGGGGGGTCGGAGAATCCCGCCCCTTGTACCTAGAAAATGTAATCCAAGAAAAATAGTTCTCTTCTTGAATATTCTCTTCGGTGGTGCAATCAGCATTGTAATAGTTTGTGAATTAACATGCCTGAAATTATGAATTCCATTCAGATTTGGTGCATTTCTTTTTAATGCCTACTTAGAACCCTAATAATGTATTTTTCACGTTCATTTAATCTATTTGAATTAGGCTTAATTTAGTATTTTCAGCTGCCTAATTTGTTTACCAGACAGAAAAAAGATACACCAAACATTGGTGTATGATTGGTTTAATTTGTATGTGAATGTTCTTTTTTCAATATGGGAAGATGGATATTCGAAATCCAGGAAAGTCCTGTTATCTTCTTTCTGGTATATTAAATAGTGGTTCTGTTTAAATGAAGATGTAAGTGAAGGAGCAGATTCTGTTTGAAAATTGTGAAAAAGGGAAATGTTATTTTGACTTCTCAGAAAACAGTTTAGATTAATTAGGCTCTGAGAATTCTAAGAAATTCTAGAGAAAATAAACTGTTCCCCTTAAAGTTATCTTTGTTCATATGAGTTCCATTTTTATTTTGTCTGCCTGAAGTTAATTGGAATGAATGTCTGCTATCAACAAGGAGAAACTTAGTGCCAAAAGTAGAATAGAGCAATGGAAATGTTACAAAGACTGAGTGTCACTAAATTGTAACCAAATTCTGGCAGAGAAATTTGTGCCACTTAACAGACTAGAAGCAGGAGTGAGATGTGAGGTTATTCTAATAATATTAGATGGGGCAGCACGGTGGCTGATTAGCACTATTGCCTCACAGTGCCAGAGACCTGGGTTTAATGGGGCTGGTTTAGCACACTGGGCTAAATCGCTGGCTTTTAAAGCAGACCAAGGCAGACCAGCAGCACGGTTCAATTCCCGTACCAGCCTCCTCGAACAGGCGCCGGAATGTGGCGACTAGGGGCTTTTCACAGTAACTTCATTGAAGCCTACTCGTGACAATAAGCGATTTTCATTTCATTTCATTTCATTTCATTAATGCCGGCCTTGGGTGATTGTCTGTGTGGAGTTTGCACGTTCTCCCCGTGTCTGCATGGATTTCCTCCAGGTGCTCCATTTTCCTCCCACAGTTCAAAGATGTACAGGTGGACTGGCCATGGTAAATTGTCCCTTAGTGTCCAAAGGTGTGGTTTGGGGGGAGAGGGCGGGGGAGTGAGTCTAGGTAGGGTGCTCTTTCAGAGGGTCGGTGCAAACTCAATGGGCCGAATGGCCTCTTCCTGCACTGTATGAATTCTATGTTGTTGTTCTGTGATGTTGTAGGACATTGTTTTAAACATTATTGATTTTCTTCCATCTCTGTGAGTGAAATATACATATGTGAATACTTTATAAAAATATCCTTCTCAATTTTTATTCTGTTTAGCATTACGCAGCCATTATGAAGTACATTAGTAAGCCTCCCCTACTCCTTGATGTTCATATGCACAACCCTACAATTAATGCCAGAAAATGGATGGATTCCCTTCTTGCCTTTTTTCCAGGCTTACAGGTATGGCTTGCATTTTTTTTTGCCTGAAACCGTTGGCATGTATGGAATTAATATAAAAAATTCATTGTGGTTTGATGAAAATCAACATAACTTATATTGTACATTTTGTTTCAGAAAAAAATCTTAACTTTGTTGATGGTTTACAGGATTTTGTACACCTAAATATTCTTAGGCTAACCTTTATGGAAACACACATACAAGATAAAAAATGAAGATTGCTTTGATTTTCTTGAGTCAGTCTAATGAAGAAGACCGACCTGTCATTCACTGGCATCCATAATCACTTCCCATATATAAAATGGAGCAGCTCTTGTGCTCTGGAACAGCTCTATCATTTTGTTAAATCATGATTGTCACCTCAGTCTGGCCTGGTAGTTCATCCTAAAGCTGAGTAGATGACAGTATGCATAGTAGAAAGTTTTTAGAAAATTGAATTATTTACCACAGGAAGTAGTTGGGTAAATATTAATTCATGCTGGGAACACATTTACTCAATTTTTAAATTTGTCTTATTGATCTTTTTCTTATTTTAGTACATTGATAATATTTTATAGTTTTGAATTGCATACATCCACCTTTTGCACAATTATAACTGTGGCTCATTCACACTTGTTTTTAAACATTTTAGATTGTTTTGTTGCCATTTTTAAGGGCTTTGGCAACAGAGCATTGTGGCAAGTTAAAATAGTCAATATTGAAGACAAATTTGCAGTTCTTTTTTATATAAATAATAATCGCTTATTGTCACAAGTAGGCTTCAGTGGTTACTGTGAAAAGCCCCTTGTCTCCACATTCCGGCCCCTGTTCGGGGAGGCCAGTACGGGAATTGAACCCGTGCTGCTGCCTTGTTCTGCATTCCAAGCCAGTTGTTTAGCCCACTGTGCTAAACCAGCCCCTATAATACAACATTTATAAAGAACCTTTTTTGATACTTGTAAAAAAAAAAGCTAAAAATCTGACGAGACTATTTTTTTTTACATCCAATTCCTGTTTCAGACTTCTATCTGGACTTTATTCAACCAACTTCCATCAAACTTGAAACTTTGACGTTGATTATTAGTTTATAAATTCTTCACTCATGCTTAAAATTATAAAACAGAATAAGTGAAAAAAACAGCTTGTAGAAAGCGGGTTTCGAGTTTGTCTGTTTATGCATATAGGTGAATTCATCCAACTGACACCATGAAAACAACTTTCCAGTATATTTTTGTCTTTAGGTACTAAAAGGGGACTTGCAACCTGCAATAGAAACTCATGAAATGTTATACCAGGTTACACAGCGACACAAATTTCTACCAGAGGTAAGGAGATTTCTGAAGCTCATGTCATAAATAGATGTTAGTATTAATCCATAAATCCTACATACCTGCTCGCCTTTAAAATTGTTTCCATTCTCCCTTCCCTACCTGCTGACCCCAACCACAAATTAGGTTAGCTGTCCTGTAGTGTAGGAATTTTCAGACGTATGTCACTTATTAATGACTTATTCCCATGGATTTCTGCCTAAGCTAAAATGTTTTGTTAAATCATTATGTGGGAAAAGATTTCTTGACGGTGAATTTTTTTAAAAAAATAATTTTTATTATTTCTGAAAATAATAATTTTTACAGAAAATATAACAACAATGAAAAGCAACAGTAAAACACCATAATAACTGTAACACCCCCAAGACCGTAGCAATGCATGTATCTCGCCCCCCCATCCCCCCAAACCCAGTAAACAACAAGAAAACTTAAAAATAAATTAAAATTAAATAAACATAGTCAACACCCCCCCCCCCCCCCCCCCCCCCCCCCCCCGGGTTGCTGCTGCTGCTGCTGACCCAGTACCCTATCGCTGAGCCAGAAAGTCGAGGAAAGGTTGCCACCACCTAAAGAACCCTTGTACCGATCCTCTCAGGGCAAATTTGACCTTCTCCAACTTAATAAATCCCGCCATGTCATTGATCCAGGTCTCCACGCTTTGGGGTCTCGCATCCTTCCACTGTATCAAGATCCTCCGCCAGGCTACTAGGGACGCAAAGGCCTCCTGCACTCCCGGCTCCACCCCAACCCCAAAAATCGCGAGTCCCCAGCCTGGTTTGACCCTGGATCCTACCACCCTCGACACCGTCCTCGCCACCCCCTTCCAGAACTCCTCCAGTGCCGGGCATGCCCAGAACATATGGGCATGGTTCGCTGGACTCCCCGAACACCTGACACACCTGTCTTCGCCCCCAAAGAACCCACTCATCTTAGACCCAGACATGTGGGCCCGGTGCAGCACCTTGAATTGGATGAGGCTAAGCCGCGCACATGAGGAGGAAGAGTTAACTCTCTCCAGGGCATCAGCCCATGTCCCATCTTCGATCTGTTCCCCCAGTTCCCCCTCCCACTTAGCCTTTAGCTCCTCTACTGACGCCTTCTCCACCTCCTGCATTACCTTGTAGATATCAGATATCTTCCCATCCCTGACCCAGACCCCCGAAGGCGCCCTGTCACTCACCCCCCTCGCGGGAAGCAAAGGGAATCCCTCCACCTGCCGCCTAGCAAACGCCTTTACCTGCAGATACCTGAACATGTTCCCCGAAGGGAGCCCAACATCCTGCTCGCCTTCTCCCCATACTCATATACCGCACCTTGCGCCCTCCTCCACTGTGTCTCCGCCTTTCTGGTGGTCAGCAAGTCGAACTTGGCCTGCAAACTATGCCGTTCCCCCAGCAACCCCTCCTCCGGGGCCTCCGCGTACCTCCTAACCACATCCAGGAGCTCCCCCACCAGTCTCTACCTCTCCCTCCTTTCCCTATGGGCCCAGATGGAGATCAGCTCCCCCGGGATCACTGCTTTCAGAGCCTCCCAGACCATCCCCACCCGGACCTCCCCCGTGTCGTTGGTCTCAAGATACCCCTCAATACTTCCCCGGACCCTCCTACACACCTCCCCACCAGCCTGCACCCCCACATCCAGATGCCACAGCGGGCGCTGGTCCCGCGCCTCCCCCATCTCCAGATCGACCCAGTGCGGAGCATGGTCTGAGATTGCTATGGCCGAATACTCGGCATCCTGCACCTTCGTGATCAATCCCCTGCTCAGGACGAAAAAATCTATTCGGGAGTAAACCCTATGCACATGGGAGAAAAAGGAGTACTCCCGCGCCCTCGGCCCCCCAAACCCCCAGGGGTCCAACCCTCCCATCCGGTCCACAAACCCCCCCCCAGCACCTTGGCCGCCGCCGGCCCCCTACCCGTCCCCGAACCGGACCGGTCCAGTTGGGGATCCAGCACCACGCCAAAATCTCCCCCCATGATCAGGCCTCCAGGTCCGGAATGTGGCCCAACATATGCCCCATAAAGCCAGCATCAACCCAATTCGGGGCATACACATTTACCAGTACCACCTTCTCTCCCTGCAGCCTACCCTTCACCATAATAAATCTGCCCTCCTTGTCCGCCACCACCTCAGACGCCTCGAACGCCACCCTCTTCCCCACCAGAACCGCCACCCTCTTCCCCACCAGAACCGCCACCCCCCGGCTCCTCGCGTCTAACCCTGAGTGGAAAGCCTGCCCCACCCACCCACTCCCCACATGAACCCGGTCTGCCACCCTCAAGTGGGTCCCCTGGAGCATAGCCACGTCCGCCCCCAGCCCCCCCAACTGAGAAAATACCCGAGCCCGCTTAACCGGCCCACCCAGCCCTCCCATGCTCCAGGTGATCAGCCGGATCAGAGAGCACCCCACCCCCCTCCCCCGCCGACTAGCCATAGCTCATCGACTGCTCGCCCCAGGCCAGCACAACCCGCCCGATCCGTTCCCCATGACGATACCGCCTCCCCTCTACCCCCCCGGCCCACACCAGCTCCCTCCTGGCCCTTCCAGCAGCAACCCGGTATCCCCCCCCCCCCCAGGCTAGGACCCCTCCTAGCCGCGACGCACCCTCCATGGTACTTCCGTGAGTCAGCTGACTTCTGCTGACCCCGGCAACTCCCGCCAAAACCCGGCCCATCCCGACATGCGGTCATCCCCCCTCCTGCCACACCTCCTTGGCGCTGCTTCAGCGCGGGAAAAAACCAGTAGAGGCCACGGCAGCTCCACCCCTCCTGCCCCGCAGCGCGGGAAACCAGAGGAAAGCCCGCGCTTTCACACTGCCCCACCCCACCCTTCTGACGCAGCTCCCAAATTCCAGCTCCACCCCATCCCCCAGCTCCGTACAGAAGAAAAAACAAACCCCCAACATTCCCCACATAACACAAAACCATACCCAACAGACCCACCCGGAAACAGAGCAAAAACCAGGATAAAAAACACATGTCAAAATTAAAAAAACAGCAACAGCAAAAACAGCAACAACCGTAGTACACAGGACCCCGCAGCCCCCAGACCCTAGTTCGAGTCCAGCTTCTCCGCCTGTACAAAGGCCCACGCCTCCTCCGAGATAGTGGTGCCGGTCCTCATATGTCACCCACAGGCGCGCAGGCTGCAGCATTCCAAATTTGACCTGCTTGGCATGCAGCACCGCCTTCGTCCGGTTAAACTCGGTCCGCCGCTTAGCCACCTCCGCACTCCAGTCCTGGTAGATTCGCACTACCGAATTCTCCCACTTGCTGCTCCTCTCTTTCTTGGCCCAGCGCAGCACACACTCCCGGTCACTGAATCGATGGAACCGCACCAGCACCGCCCTCGGGGGTTCATTTGTCTTGGGCCTCCTGGCCAGCACTCTGTGGGCTCCCTCAAGCTCCATGGGCAAATGGAAGGACCCCGCTCCCATCAACGAGTTCAGCATCGTGGCCACATAGGACGGAAGATCCGACCCCGCCAGGCCCAGGATCCTCAAATTCTTTTGCCTCGTGCGAAAGTCCAGCTCTTCCAAGCGGTCTTGCCACTTTTTGTGAAGTGCCTCGTGCATCTCCACCTTCCCCACGAGGACCACGGCCTCCTCTACCCGCTCAGCGGCCTGCCGCTGCAACTCCTGAATGGCAGCCCCCTGGGCTGTCTGGGTCTCAAGCAGCTTGTTGGTAGTCGCATTCAGGGAGTCCAGCAACTCAGCCTTCAGCTCCGCAAAACAGCGCAGAAGAGCAGCTTGCTGCTCCTGCGCCCACTTCCGCCAGTCCTCGGGTGCTCCGCCGGCTGCCATTTTGTCCTCCTTCCCCCACTTTTTCTGGGGAGCTGCTGCAGCCTTTTCCTTTGCCCCACTCCGAGTGCGCACCATAAATTTCGTGGAATGTTCCTCCAAACACCTTCCCCTACCGGGAATGGTCGAAACAGCGCCGTTTGGGGCCCTAAAACAGGCCCGAATGTCCTTTGATAGCGGGAGCTGCCGAACGTGCGGCTTAGCTCCGCATCACCGCAACCGGAAGTCTTGACGGTGAATTTTTAAGATGTCATTGCAATGTTTTTTTAAAAAGTATAAACCACAAGCAGTCTTTAGCATATTAGACATGAATGACAACATAAAGCAGAAACATCCACAAGTAGATTCTCTTCAATTATTATTGCAGCTGTTATGGTCAACCTTTTCTTTGAAAGATGAAAATTGAACCTGGTGCTCATTTTCATAACATCCCTAAAGTGCAGAAGGAGATTGTTTGGCCTATCTGTCTGTACCAACCATCCGAAGGAGCACACCACCAACGCCCAGTCCACCACCGCGTCCCCCTAACCCCACCTAACCTGCATGTCTTTCAACACTAAGGGGCAATTTAGCATGGCCAATCTACCTAACCTGCACATCTTTAGACAATGGTAGGAAACCAGACGTGAGGAGAGCATGCAACTCTGTAAACCTATGAAACAGGTTAAATCTGGGGCTACCAGCTTCATTAACATATATAAAATGTCAACTGCCTCTTGCGAGTCCATGCCCTGCTCTTGTGCCACCTGGAAATAAGTGGGTAGGGTGATAACTAAGATTATATACAATCTGAGGATGCATCCAGGAAGTAGGATGAAGTTGGCATCAAAGATGCGCTATAGCAGGGAATAGAATTAGTGGCTTCAATCTTCTTGATAAATCACAGAAATTCTGGATTGTCAATAACTTAATATTGAGCAGTCAGTCTAATAGCATATCGCATACCTCTGAAGCTGGTAAGAGAATTAATGGAGAGAAATTTTCACATACGTGCAAGATTTTATTTTGCTTCCAGATGGTGTTGCTTGTGATTTAAGTTTGTCTAACTTGTATTTTCAAAGGCTTTTACCACTGACTTTGCAGTCCATTGGGCTCAACATCTTTTAAGACCAGAATTCATTGAAAGTACTTATTTTCTTTATACGGTTAGTAAGCACCTTTAACTACTAAATTCTTTATTAGAATTTAAAAGTAGCCAAGATATTCTGCAGGTAAAAAAGAATAAATTCTACTCTCAGTCAGTTAATATTTATTATCATTTACTGTCAGTCATTTTGCTTAATGTCGCTAGTATCTGGGTATTCTCCATTTCCTTCTTACCATTCTTAAATCTTTCATCTTCTCACTTCCATCTGCAGAAAACCGACATATCCAAAATGGTATCAGAGGCCTCATTCTGGAAGTCCTGCCCCTTAACCCGACCCCCACTATTTTCACTGGTGGGGTGAGGTGGGGAGCAGGGGCGAATTATAGATTTCCCATCTGTGATACACAGGGGCAGCTGCACATGGTAAAGTGTATCTGCTTTCAGTCAGATCCAATTTTTGTAACTGGGATGACCAGTTTAGGGGAGACTCTATAACTAGTGGTTATTTGGAAGGGTAGGGTACCCTTTTGGAGAAGTCCAGGGACACCTTTTGGAGAGGTATGTTAAAAGTAGACATGAATGGGCATAAAAAGTGGATTTCCTCTGGAGAACTGTCATATAAGCTGACAAGGAATTTAAATCTGGTATTTAAATTTTTTTTAAATGCAGTCTGCAGTTTTAAAAAAATCAGTGCTTGCTATTTTTCTCTGTGTTTGTTGGCATAAGCCTGTGAGGGTTGCATGATTGATTTCAGAACCTGCCATTATCACAGTGGGGTACCTGTGTTCACAGTTTGATTGACAACTCCCAAGTGCTTATAAAGTCTTTGATGTGGGCTGTGAATACTATTATTTTACTTCCTCTCAACATGGGTCTTGAGATCAGCCCATGGTAGAAAATGGTTGAATTAGCATAGAGGATGTAAGGACAAAAGGTGGTGGCTGGAGGGCAAGCGTTTGCATGGGGTTATGGGGCTGAGTCGAGTTGATGGATACATGTTGGAATGCAAGATATAAGGGACCGTGGGGGGGGGGGGGGGGGGGGGGGGGGGGGGCGGAATTAGGTTAGCATGGAGGATACGAGGGTGGAGGAATGAGGAGCATGTGTTGGCATGCATTGGGCATGGAGAGACATTTGGGGTGAGGAGGTGTGAGTAGGTAGGGTGTGAAGGCTGAGGGTTGTTTTTGTGTTTTATTTCTGGCATCTAGGACCAAAGTGCCGGATCACCAATGTGAGCCTTTCACCCAGCCCACCAGCCCCTGTGCTGCTTCTGAACGGTTTCCAAGCTCAGCAGACCCAACTTCTGCTCACACCACATACTACCCCCTGCATGTGCAAAACTCTGTTGTTACGGAATCTCCCAAAAATGCGCTCCCGACCCAGGAGCAAATTCTTAGGCATAGGTATGCAAATTACTACTAACCTGAAAGTCTGATGATGTGGCTGTTGGCAATGGAACTTGTCTCTAATATCTCTCTTTATTTAATATTGTGTCCATCGCACATTTATTCCAAAGCAATAATCATCATTTATTTCTGCCGGAGGAAGTTTATTAGAAATTAATTAAGATGAATTATTTTTCTCCAGTCATTAAAGTCAAAAATGCAGTTTCCCTGCTCTCTTTCCTATCACAGCATCTAATCTGCTTTGTACTTTTTTTTTGTAATCAGGCCACCAAAGACCCTTATTATCTCCATGTTGGTAAATCCGTTGTAGACAGTTTGAACCAACATGCACGAGTGCCTTGTGGATTTGCTGCTGTGCAAGATGTCCGGACTGGCAATCATGAGGACAGGTACATTGGGGCCAGAAGTGTAGTTTAACTTGCATCATTCAGTCCAAAAATGCACTGAGTTATTAACTTTTTGGGGTCAGAACAGTCTGACTAAATGAACTGAATGGCAGTTCAAAGGATGTGATTGATTTTTCTTTAGTTCACGTTATATTAAATAAAAGTAGCCAATAGAAAAATACCATCATGTACTCGTAAAACAAAATGAAGTATAAAAAAATCAATCTTAACGAAAGATTGAAATTGAAGGTAGAGATAGCTTATCTTTTACCTTAATTTATACAAGACCTGGGGTTAAAATATAAATTGTGTACCAGAAAGCCAAGGTAGAATCTTTTGATAAAAATGGGTAAACATCTTTTCTCTTCCACAATAACATCTATCTATTGAAAGTCTCTACTTAAAAAATACATCTTTCACTTACACACTTCTGTTATTTTTAGGCTATTAATTTTAGGAATTCCTTTTTAAGACCTTTTTGTTTATCTTTAGTTGATTGCCTATATTAATTGGTTAAAAAATAAGATCAAATCTTGATGATCAGCAGTAAACATTTACTGCTGTTTGCTGTTCACAAAACTGGTTATCAACATCTCAGTAGCACAGATACACTATAAAAGTTTTAAAACATGAATAAAACCCTCACAGCCTTTCTTACTTTCTGTGATTTAACCAAGATTCTTCAAATAGAAATAGAATAATTTCCTTCTGATCAAAACTTCCAACTTTTGCCCTCAGTGCAGGAAAGCACGGTAAAGTTTAACATCGGCATTTGGCTGGTGTGATCTTTCACTACCTGGACTCAATTCTTGGCAAACTAAATGCATCTGTGATGCAGGTGAAGTAATAAACTGTGAATAATTGTATTCAGCTCTGGCATGCTTGTTCCAGACAGACTGAGATCATAATCTCAGCTACACAAATGAAATGTTTGCATACTTTGAAACAGTTAATAATTTACCATCAATCTGAAATAGAATCATAGACTATACAGTGCAGAAGGAAGCCATTCAGCCCATTGAGTCTGCACTGGCCCTTGGAAAGAGCACCCTACTTAAGCCCACACCTCTACCCTATCCCATATTCCAGTAACCCCACCTAACCTTTTTGGACACCTAAGGGCAATTTAGCATGGCCTATCCACCTAACCTACATATCTTTGACTGTGGGAGAAACTGCAGCACCCAAATGAAACCCACGTAGGCAAGGGGAGAACGTGAAGACTCCGCACAGTCAGTGACCCAAGCTGGGAATCGAACCCAGGTCCCTGGTGCTGTGAAGCAACAGCGCTGACCACTGTGCTACCTTGTCACCCTTAACCCCCTTTCAAGATTCAACAATCAATTCCCCACAGAAAGATCAGAGTAAAAGTTATTACACTCATTATTGGCACCTGGTTATAAATATCATGTGATATATATGCAGCATGGGTCATTAATGTTAAGAGCAGCATCAATATAATGCAGTGTTGGGTTAGCCCAGTAGCCTCACGGCGCCGAGGTCCCAGGTTCGATCCCGGCTCTGGGTCACTGTCCGTGTGGAGTTTGCACATTCTCCCCGTGTTTGTGTGGGTTTCGCCCCCACAACCCAAAGATGTGCAGGCTAGGTGGATTGACCACGCTAAATTGCCCCTTAATTGGAAAAAACGAATTGGGTACCCTAAATTAAAAAAAAATGTATATAATGCAGTGTTCATTTGAGTGTGCCCTATAGGTGATACCACTGTGACTAAAGTACAATTTTACTTTTATCAGTATTGTGCAAAAAATCTAATATTGTTTGTTGTTTCTTTTTAGTGGAAATTTTGAATAGCCAGAATTGAAGTTGCAGGAATGGAGGAATTACTATTCTGTACCTCAAAATAGCATTTTTTAATTTTTTTTTTTCAAGGATGGATTCATTCTTTCTGGCTGAAATGTTCAAGTACCTCTACTTGCTGTTTGCTGATGACAATGAGCTGCCCTTTAACATAGATGACTATATTTTCACCACCGAGGCTCATTTATTGCCTCTTGTACTAGCCACAGTCTGTCAAACATGTAGTAAGAATATAACGGTAGGTCATTGCCTTTTTTGCATTTTATCTCATACATGCCATCGTATTTAATGAAATAGTTAAGACTCTGGTCTATGAATTAGATCCTGTTCTTGTTTGGATTGAAATGCTACAAACTGCATGCAGCAGATTGTCCAATGGCCTCATTAGTTTAGTACACGCAGACTGCAGGTGCCAGTTGCTACCAAGAAGCACCTGATTGGCTGGCTGGGCGCCCTCAGATGTTTTGAGGTGAGTCAAGTTGGGGAGTGAGAAAATTGGGGTTGGTCGGGTGGCAGGCAGAGCTGGACTGTGGAGTTGGAAGGGGCATTTCTTTCCATATACATCTAAAAGTTGTTTTAAACTTAAGTTTTGATGGCAGCTTCCATCAATCCTGTTTAAGGTCTGAGGGAAATTGGTTGCAATTGGAGGCGGGGGGAGGGGGGTCTCCTTCAGTGCTGTAATGACTCTGTAGCAGAATCTTATCAAATATTCGGAGTCCAGACAGTAGCCAGAAGTGCATGTTGACAACACACATGACTTCCCCTTGATTTTACAGGTGGCAGCTCATGAATTAGCTGCCACCAGGCATGCATTTCTGTGCGGGAGACCTGCTCGCCCCCTAGCGCTGCTGGTCCAATCAGAGGGCTGGCAGGTCACCAAGCATGTTGGCCATTGCTAAGGGTTGCACTGCAGCCTACACCAGGTATAAATGTTAAAAAAAGACTTAAAATTTCTATTGATGGAGGGCAAGACCCTCTCATTAAATCGCCAGGGTGGCGTAGAGTACCTTCCTTGCCTGTAGCCCCCTTTTTGAATGGAAGATTGCTGCCCCACCGGCCTATCATTGGGATTCTGTCTGAATTCAGCTGGTGGCCATCTGATCCAGCAGGTGCTTAATCTGCCCTCTTCCAAATGCCGATGATTGATAAAATGGCCATTTATCGTCCATTTCAATGTTTAAATTTGCTTCTTGCCTCTGGCACCTGTCTGAAGCCAGTCCTGTTGTGAGTAGAATTCCCCAACTACAGGACTTAGTAAGGAAGCTGATCCCCCACCGCTCCCCATGATTTTACTACATCACCCCCTTGTCCCTCCCCACCATCATCCTACCTCCATTAGACCGGCAGAATCTTGCACTATGATTATGAATATGGTTCTTCTGGCTCATTCACCACTCAAATTGTTTGGCAGAGGATCAGCATAGATAGTGACTATTTCCTCTAACCCCTCAAAAGAATATCATGGGGCAAGTGAATTATGACATAACTGCAAGGACATCTTTTGTATAAATTTGTTCATGGAACAACGTGGGTGTCGTAGGCTGTGCCAGCATTTATTGCCCATCCATCATTTCCTTTGAGGGGTCATTTAATGTGTCAACCACATTGCTGTGGGTCTGGAGTCATATGTAGGCCAGACCAAATAAGGATGGCAGATTTCCTTCCCTGAAAGTCATTAATGAATCAGATGGGTTTTTCTGACAATCGACAATGGTTTCATGGTCATCATTAGACTTTTAAAATCCAGATTTTTATTGAATTCAAATTTCACCAACTGCAATGGTGTGATTTGAACCTGGGTCCCCAGAGCATTACTCTCGGTCTCTGGTTTACTAATCCAGTGATGTTACCACTATGCCACCGCCTCCCCTGAATTAAATGAATGATGCTAAACGCCATCACTGTGTATAGAATTACGAAGGGGGAAACCAACTTGTGGAATCAGCTATTAGCAGGAGGAATTATGGTCCCAGATCTCCCATTTTCCGGATAGTCGGAGACTGGATATACTCTGGCCAGACATGGATTTGGTCAAATCATGTGACTATTTCAGCATGTGTACTTTTGAGCTATTCAACACAGATGCGCTTTTGTTGTTCGCATTTTGACCAGAGTAGTTTTCTTTGTGATTGTCATCCAATTGCATTAATTTGGAAAAAAGAATAACTTGCAATATTAAGTGCTCCCAATTTTTTCAATCTATGTTTTCTTTTGCCTAGAGTGGGGAGTTGAAAAACAAAGAAGATAGTGTCCTTTCCCATATGTGCCCCAGTGCTCAAACTATGTTTCCCAATAACCCGTCCTACGCACAGAAAATAAGAGAAACCTACAGAGATATAGTTCTAGATGTAAGCTCACAGACCGCCACGGAAAGGTACGTTGCTTCCACAGATTTTACAATTTAATCATATGAAATCAAGTGATTTTTGTAACTCCAATTTTTAAAAAAGGTTAATAATCTTTTGATTGGGGGCAGCACGGTGGCCTAGTGGTTAGCACAACCGCCTCACGGCGCTGAGGTCCCAGGTTCGATCCCGGCTCTGGGTCACTGTCCGTGTGGAGTTTGCACATTCTCCCCGTGTCTGCGTGGGTTTCGCCCCCACAACCCAAAAATGTGCAGAGTAGGTGGATTGGCCACGCTAAATTGCCCCTTAATTGGAAAAAATAATTGGGTAATCTAAATTTATAAAAAAAAAAGAAAAAAAAATAATCTTTTGATTGAAATAACATAAAACACAATTATCTAAACGTGTGAAAAGCATTTGTGCATTCAAAGAGCCTCCTTAAAAGCAATTAAAATAGAAGTTCTGTTTTAATACGATATCCTGAGAACATTGAAAAAAAAAGAAAGTTGTTAATTAACCCTTTCATCCTAGATATAGGCAATGGGCTATACTTTAATTCCCCCCCCCCCCCCCCCCCCCCCCCAACGTGGAAGATAGAAAACTGCTAGTGGAATTTAATGGCCCTTACAGAACAGACTGGGGGGTGGGGGGTACATTTGGAGCAAGAGAATTTTTGTTCGACACAGGTCAAGATGGTGGAGTCTAAAGTGTCTGCCTTGCCTGCCCAGTGGTCGACTGAGCACCTGGTGGACTTCTTAAATGAGAAATTTAGCCGACAGAGGAGGGAGGACTGAGCTAAGGCGATGGAACCGTTAAAAGCGGGAATTGATTACGTGGAGCAGAGTCTGGAGTGCCAGGGTCAGGCTATTTGAAAAGTGGAGGAGGTGGTGGGGGACCACGAGGAGGAACTTGCTTCATTGGTGGTTGAAGTGAGTCTGATGCGAGAGACCCAGAAGCAGTTAAAGGAGACGGTGGTGGACCTGGAGAATCACTACCGGAGACAGAAGCTAAGAATTGTCTGGATGCCCAAAGGCATTGAGAAAGCGGATGTTGGCACGTATGTAGCCAAGCTGCTGCAGAAGTTGATGGGGGAGGGGGCCTTTGACGAGCTCCTGGAGGTCAGGGTGGAGGATAGCCAAAAGCATGTACATGCAGGACGCTTGACGTCAGTGTATGTGCTGACCGCTGCTTCTGGCCAGATGTTCCATTTTAAAAGCTGATCTCGGCTGGCATTCTGTATTGACAAGCCAGTCGTGGCTGCTGGGGGGGTTCTCCAGTAATCAGGAATGCCACAAGCAATCGCTCCGTGACCCTCCTGACACCTGCCTGCAACCCACCTGCGGGTCACATTTTGAACAACTCCGGTTTAAAGGCACAGTGTGTGCTTAGAATTTGGAGAATAAATGTATGAACAAAGACAAAAGGCAGCATATAGACCATAAGAACCTACTCATGATTTTGAGAACCATATCCTAACTGAACTTGCCTCACTGGATTTGAGATGACTGTCAAACATTCGTACATAAAGAATATTCTGACCTTGATGCACAGAAACATGACATTGTAGTGGCTATCTCTCATCAGTCGTGTATGCTTTGAAGAACAGATGAAAGTAAATTTTTGAGTCAGCTTAGAGTTTTATTTAAAGCTGTCCAACCTGTCCTCTGCTTTTTGGAAGGCATTTATTAGGAAAACTCCCAAGTGCCACTGAGAGTAAAGACAGCTTGCTGGATCAAAAGATTTACCAAGCAGAACACGGTAATGATTATAATGTGCTCAGTTTCAAATTAATCATCCAGCAAGACGTTCTGATGATTTCCCTATTAAAAAAAATCTTGAATTGGGGCTGTTGTTCTGAAACTCACAGCATCCAATTGCTCAATAGCACAGCCAGAGATTTGAGAAGTTGTTCTCTGACTGCACTTTTCAACCCACAAGTTTTAAAGTGATACAACATAAGTGTGAATAGACATTATTCTGCTTTTAATACTGTTATCCGTACCTGCTTCTCTTTGGGTTTTTTAAAATGCAATGTTGCTGGATCCAAAATATGTGAAATGATGTGCACTGAGGCATCTGTCCCATTGTAATCTGCAGTGTAAACTAAGGAAGGACTTGAGCTCACCCCAGATGCTCATTTAAAGAACGAGAACTTGAGTTAAAGAGCCAGTTTTTTTTTTTGATTGTCCAGTTTTCAGATATGCAAACTCATCCGCTTCAAAACTGAATGCATTATTTCCCCAGTCTCAGCTCTTGCAACCCAAGCATTCATGGCCCCTGGCCCCTTGTTCTTCCTAATAGTCACCTCAACAACAGCTTGTTGTCTGACATTTGGAAAAGTATAGCCTTTTTTGACAGCCCCTAAACCAAGTTACTATTAGTTGCAGACTTTTTGTCTGCCAAATATGGAATGCACACACTGTTCCTGTAGGATTGTAACCAATAAGTTTAAGATTTGTTGCTCGTTATGCTTTCCTTAATTTGCTCTGTTTTAATTACCTATGCTCAAGAGTTGCAAGGTATCTTTGTGATACCACCACAAGGTTCAAAACCGAATACTGATCAATAACTCGATACACCAGTTAGTAAGTTTGAAATCATTTACACACACAGTCAATTATTACTCATGCACAAACTCTACTCACTAAACTACAACTACTACTAAAAGCCTATACTTAGCTTCGGGTGCCCACTCAGTCAGAGAACAATGGCCGTTGTCCGGTTCTGATACTGCTGGCTTCGAACTGGTATAGAACAGTAGCTAGGAGCGCCTATCTCGAAGCGTGCGTTGACCTTAGACTTGCTTGGCTGGTGCTTGGCGGGCCTCTCGTCGCTGAGAGCCAAATACCAAGGTGAAGATGAAGAGTTCAAGAGTTGTTAAGAGAGCGCTCTGACCTTGGGGACTCTGTTTTATACCCCAAAGGGTTTCGCGCCTTTCTGGGCGGTTCCTGTACTTGGTCCCAGTTAATTGGACCATATCCCAATCATTTGTATCGATTCTCTCCAATAAAGGGGTCATTCCTCGATCGCTGGGTAACCGTTGGCCTGCCTTTGTTTTAGTCTCCACTGGTGCCGGGGAGTCTGCCCTGGTACCGATTGTTTAAATGTTTCTCTTTTTGAATCACCTGGGGCGATTGAACCCCCCCCCCCCCCCCCGGTGTCCGATCGCCCCGCGCCCTCCCCGGGGGCCCGGTCGCGCCACCGATCCCTCCGCCACCAGAGGTGATTCAAACCTCGGCGGCAGGAGAGGCCTCCCAGCGGCGGGACTTCGGCCCATTGCGGGCTGGAGAATTGCCGCAGGGGCCTCGCTGATCGTCGGGATGTCACACTAATCGGCGGGGTGTGATTCCCTCCCCCGCCAATTCCCAGGTGGCGGAGAATCTCTGCCATGGTGGGGGCGGGATTTTCGGCAGCCCCAGGCAATTCTCCGACCCTGCTTGGGGTCGGACAATTTCGCCCCAGATCTCTGCTCAGGTGGATGTGAAGGTTTCCATGGCACTACTTTCAAGAAGAGCAGGAGAGTTATTCCCGGTGTCCTGGTCAATGTTTACCCCTCAAACAGATGACCCCGGTCATTACCACATTGCTGTTTGTGTGCAAATTAGCTTCTGTGTTTCCAATGACTATGACTATATTTCAAAAATAAAGTACTTCATTGAGGCTGTAAAAGTGCTTTGAGATGTCTGGTAGTCATGAAAGGTGTTATATAAATACATGTATTTCATTCTTTTATAATTGGCTTCCTTCACTAATTGTCAACCTGCATTAGAATGTTTGAAATATATTTCCAAAATATTCAGCAGTACAATTATTTTTTTGCCTCACTTAAATTTCTATTTGGTGATTCTAAGTCCTGAAGAATTGATCCCCCTGAATATATGCATGCACGTGAAAATTGTCTTTCTTTACATATGATTTCACTATTCCAGGGAAAGGTGTATGGAACCTTCCCAGCCTAAAGCATTCCCTTCACTTCAGACAAAAGATTTTGTTGCCAATGGCATGGATCATGTAGAAATCCTGAAACAAATGGGGTTCACTGTAGTGTCAACAAATGATGGACGTATCCAACTGACGCATACACCTGATCAGGTCAGTACCCGGGATGAAGATGGACAGAGAAAATAAATATTAACTGGATTCAGCCTCGTAAAAGCAAAGAAAATGGTGTTACCACAGTGCCTGTTTTACATTGTTCTGCACTTATACATTAGTCATTGATACATTTCCTCCCTGCAATCTATATTAATCCATGAGCTAGACAACACTTTAAAAAAATTTTTTAAACATCACAATAACCTGGATAAGCATTATTATTTTAGTTTAATCGGGAGGTCACGCCAGACCTGCCCTTCACTTTAACAGCTGGCTTTTTATGAAATGTTGGGATTTACCTTTAGAGTTTTGTTTTAAGAGGGTGGCACTGAAGATATTCGCTTTTCCTTCTACCCTCTCCAAATACACTTATTCAATTCTTCCCTTTTGGAAAGTATCAGAGTACTTTGCTCAAGACATATACCAGAATTTTGGGGTGCTCAGCTGGGCGCACGCTCTACCTGGAAGCATGTGAAATCGCAGGAGAAGACATCAGGCCTGCTTCCCGACATCATTGTGTGCACGCGCAATATTTCAGTCGGCAAGACTCGGAAGTGCGCCCTCCGACAATCACGATCAATCTGTGGAGAGCGAGGGGAGCTAGCTTTGCACTCAAAACATTAGTTCCCTTTCTCTCCACAGATGCTGTAAGACCTGCTCAGATTGTCCAGTATTTTCTGTTTTTGTTTCAGATTCCAGCATCCGCAGTAATTTGCGTAATTATCAGCTGTTGGATTGTGATCTGTTTCCTAGATTATGCATAACGTTTAAACTCTAGGATTCAGTCAAGAGCTGGATAAGTCATGTTTTTCCCCTCTGCCCATTATTTTTTGGTGTTGTTGTCCCCTTCCCCCTATCATCAACACCACTTCTGCCTTTTCCTATTTGTAGCAATGCACCTGGACCAACAGGCATTCAACAAATGCAACCTGATGAGGTTGACATAACATCCCTTTTACTCTGATATTAGCTTAAACTGAACTGATAATAGATCAGAGTGAGTTGGGTGATGCTGACACTTCAGGAAAAAATGTACATATTAAAAATGTAAAATGAATGCTTGGATTGTATTTGATTTATTGACATGTGGAATGTCTTACTCAGGCTGCAAGTTCACAAAATGGTCAGAATGGCTTAAAGTTTATTGCAGAAATCATTGAACTGGCTCAGGCTCAGACGAGAGGCGAGATGACATTGTTTGCTGTGCAGATTATATCTCCCCCATTTTTGGGACAAGTCGTTTTAGCTGCAGGTCCAGCTCATTTTGGAATGGACCTCAGTAAAGAGGAACATGGGGTGAGTGACATGTCCTTGCTATTTAAACATAAAGATGAGTAGTTGGAAGTACAGCTAGTGGAATTTGTTTTGGGAAGGTTTGTAATTTGTACAGAGCATAAAGTTGCGCTGTCGAACAGGCAATCTTATTCTTGGCACTTCTCTGGGATTGTCTAAATTAATTGAGTGATATTTCTTTTATTAATTATTGAGGTTCAAAAACCACTGTACTGTGCCATCAGTCGGCCACTTGGTGGTTGGTCTGTAGCTCATTAATTTCTCATAAAGTAAGTTTCAATTCTTGGTAGCCTTTAATAATTTCTTCATGAGATTTAACAGCTGAATTCTTACTGCCATCCACTTTGTAACTACTTACTGTGTGTGTGCCTTAATTACATTTTTTATTTTGCTAAGGGCAAGTCACGCCCTCAAACAGGTAAGCTACTTGCTCCAATGAATCTACTGATGCACCACCAAAAGTCCCGATGATATTTCTTACCCTGATTAGTTTTGTATTCTTTGCTCCTCGATGTATAGAGGCCAGCCAAGTGTAGAAACTAATTACCTGTCAAATCGGGGCTACAATTCTCTATCACATTGCCCTATTATTTTCCTCCTCTGCACTCCCATTAGTTATGTCGGGTTGTTACTGCATCAGCTATTTTGTCCTTTGTAGGTTAAAGGTACCCTGACGAAAGCCATCCCGTACACTGCCTGCTTGGATATGGTTAACTCAGATGAGGTCCATGGTAAAATTGTCTTAGCACAACGGGGAGACTGCATGTTTGCAAATAAAGCGAGGAATTTGCAAAAGGCTGGAGCTATTGGTGCTGTCATTATTGGTGGGTGTTATTTATTTTTAATATGTTGGTATAATTTACTTTATTGTTTTAAAGTGGGGGAAAAATGCTACAAGTTTCTGCTTCACCTTTTCAAAAAAAAAGGACTTCCTTCACAGTAACTTTATATGTTGTCTGGAATAGAGCTGTACAGAAGCCACAGGATTGAGTACCTTTTCCTTTCTAAATGAATCACCTTGTGCTGGATTGTCATTTTGATGAATTTTGAGGCATGCAGTAGCTAAAAATTATTCACACAAGGATATTTTTAGAATAGGGCATTTGTGTTTCTAAAAGCTGGGGAATTGTGTCTTATTTGTCTGAGTACTTCATTTTGTCTGCATCTCAATTATTTAATTCCTCTACATTCCCTTCTTCAGATAATGTGGAAGGCAGTAGCAGTGATTCCTCGCCTGTGTTCCAGATGGCTGGTGATGGAGAAAACGGCAGTGATATCACCATACCTCTCCTTTTCCTCTTCCACAAGGAAGGCACAATCCTGCTGGATGCCTTGAACGAAAATAAGAATGTGGATGTATTGTTAATAGATAAATCCAAGCAGCTGGGGCAAGGTTTGTATTTTTTTTTAGCTTAGTCAGTCCTTACCAGGAAGAGTTTATAAAAATTCTGTCTGTGTAGTTGTTAACCCATTTAGCATGTCAAAGGCAATCAAAATGTTTTTTCCTCTTGAAATTTTTGAAAAATATATATCAACAAAACAATACAATAATAATAATAAACACCCCCCCCCCCCCCCCCCGGCACCCGTAACAACGCATATAACAAACCCCCCAGCCCCCCCCCCCAACCCCAATAAACAACAGAATAAATTAACAATAAGCAAATTAACTTAAACACTATCCCCCTAAATCCCCCCCTTTTCCCCCCCCTCCCCCCCGGGTTGCTGCTGCTGCTGACCTAGTACCTTATCGTTGAGCCAGAAAGTCGAGGAAAGGCTGCCACCTCCTAAAGAACCCTTGTATCAACGCCCTCGGGGCGAACTTGACCCTTTCCAACTTAATGAATCCCGCCATGTCATTAATCCAGGTCTCCACACTCGGAGGTCTCGCATCTTTTCTTTCCACTGCAGCAAGATCCTCCGCCGGGCTACTAGGGAGGCAAAGGCCAAGACATCGGCCTCTTTCGCCTCCTGCACTCACGGCTCCACCCCAACCCCAAATATCGCGAGTCCCCAACCTGGCTTGACCCTGGATCCCACCACCCTCGACACCGTCCCCGCCACCCCCTTCCAGAACTCCTCCAGTGCCGGGCATGCCCAGAACATATGGGCATGGTTCGCGGGACTCCCCGAACACCTGACGCACCTGTCTTCGCCCCCAAAGAACCTACTCATCCTAGATCCGGACATATGGGCCCGGTGCAGCACCTTGAACTGGATGAGACTAAGCCTCGCACATGAAGAGGAGTTCACCCTTTCCAGGGCGTCGGCCCATGTCCCCTCCTCAATCAGCTCCCCCTCCCACTTAACCTTCAGCTCCTCTACCAACGCCTCCCCCACCTCCTGCATTACCTGATAGATGTCAGACACCTTCCCATCCCCAACCCACACCCCCGAAAGCACCTATCCCTTACCCCCTGCGGGGGCAACAAAGGGAACCCCTCCACCTGTCGCCTAGCAAATGCCTTGACCTGCAGGTACCTGAACATATTCCCCGGGGGGGAGCTCAAACTTCTCCTCCAGTTCACCAAGGTGCGCGAACCTCCCGTCAATAAACAGGTCTCCCAACTTCCTAATGCCCGCCCTGTGCCACCCCAGGAACCCGCCATCCATGTTCCCTGGGACAAACCGGTGGTTCCCCCGCAGCGGGGTCTCCACCGAGCCCCCCACTTCCCCCCTGTGTCACCTCCACTGCCCCCAAATTTTGAGCCACCACCGGGCTCGTGGTGTAACGGAGCCGTTACCAGTGCCTTCAGGCTCGTGCCTCCGCAGGACACCATCTCCATCCTTTTCCATGCTGCCCCCTACCCCTCCATTTCCCGCTTACGTACCATCGAGACATTAGCCGGCCAATAGTACCCAGAGAGGTTGGGCAGCATCAGCCCCCCTCTATCCCTGCCCCGCTCCAAAAAAACCCTCCTTACACTCGGAGTCCCATGCGCCCAAACAAATCCCAGAATGCTGCTGTTCACCCTCCTGAAAAAGGCCCTCGGAACAAAAATGGGGAGGCACTGAAACAAAAACAAAAACCTCGGGAGCACCGTCATTTTAACGGACTGTATTCTACCCGCCAACGACAACGGCAGCATGTCCCACCTTTTAAATTCCTCCTCAATCTGCTCCACCAACCTAGTAAAATTGAGCTTGTGCAGAGTCCCCCAGCTCCTAGCCACCTGAACCCCCAGGTACCTAAAACTCCTCACTGCCCTCTTTAGCGGGAGCCTACCAATCCCCTCCTCCTGATCCCCCGGGTGCACGACAAACAGCTCACTCTTGCCCAGGTTCAATTTATGTCCCGAGAAACTCCCGAAATCAGCAAGAATCTCCATCACCTCCGGCATTCCCCCCACCGGGTCTGCTACATACAACAGCAAGTCGTCCGCATATAGCGACACTCGGTGCTCCTCCTCCCCCCCCCCCCCCCCCCCGCACCAAACCCTTCCACCTCCTCGACTCCCTGAGAGCCATGGCAAGAGGCTCTATTACCAGCGCAAAAAGCAAGGGGCATAAGGGGCACCCCTGCCTCGTCCCACGGTGGAGCCTGAAGTACTCGGACCATTTGTCGCTACACTCGCCATCGAGGCCTCGTACAGCAACCTCACCCATTTAATAAACCCCACCCCAAACCCGAACCTTTCCAACACCTCCCACAAGTACCCCCACTCAACCCTGTCAAAGGCCTTCTCCGCATCCAATGCCACCACAATCTCCGCCTCTCCTTCTGCTGCCGGCATCATTATCACATTTAGCAGCCTTCACACGTTAGTGTTCAGCTGCCTCCCCTTCACAAAACCCGTCTGATCTTTATGTATCACCCCCAGCACACAGTCCTCTATTCTAGTGGCCAAAATCTTCGCCAGCAACTTGGCGTCTACATTCAGCAGTGAAATCGGCCTGTATGAACCGCACTGCAAGGGGTCCTTATCACGCTTCAGGATCAGGGAGATTAGTGCCCGAGACATCGTCGTGGGCAGAACACCCCCCTCTCATGCCTCGTTAAAGGTCCTGACCAACAGGGGGCCCAGCAGGTCCGCATATTTCTTATAAAATTCAACCGGGAAGCCATCCGGTCCCGGCGCCTTCCCCGACTGCATGTGGTCAATCCCACTGACCAGCTCCTCCAACTCGATCGGCGCCCCCAGTCCCTCCACCTGCACCCTTGGAAATCGGAGCCTGTCCAAAAAATTCTCCATTCCCCCTCCCACCGCCGGCGGCTCCGACCGGTACAGTTCCCAATAGAAGTTCCTAAAGACCTCATTGACCTCTGCCCCCTGCCGCACCACATTCCCATCTCTATCCTTCACTCCACCAATCTCTCTTGCCGCGTCCCGCTTACGCAGCTGCTGCGCCAGCATCCTGCTCGCCTTTCCATACTCATAGACGGCTCCCTGCGCCTTCCTCCACTGTGTCTCCGCCTTTCCGGTGGTCAATAAATCGAACTTGGCCTGCAAGCTACGCCGTTCCCCCAGCAATCCCTCCTCTGGGGCCTCCGCGTACCTCCTATCCACACTTAACAGCTCCTCCACCAGTCTCTCCCTCTCCCTCCTCTCCCCACTCTCCCTATGGGCTCGGATGGAGATCAGCTCCCCCCTAATCACTGCCTTCAGAGCCTCCCACACCATCCCCACCTGGACCTCCCCAGTATCATTGGCCTCGAGGTACCTCTCGATACATCCCCGAACCCTCCTACACACCTCCTCATCAGCCAACAACCCCACGTCCAGACGCCAAAGCGGGCGCTGGTCCCGCGCCTCCCCCACCTCCAGATCCACCCAATGCGGAGCATGGGGCAATCAAAATGTTAAGGAGGAACAAAGAACTTTGGTCAGTCATGCAGGATGGCTTTGAACATAACTAGGAGCAGGAGTAGACAATTCATCCCCCCCAGTATGCTTCGCCATTCAATACAATCATGGCTGATCACATCTCTTCCTCCGTTCCACTTTCTGGCCTGTTCTCCATAACACGTCACCCCATTATGAATTAAAAATCTGTCAAACTCCTCAAATTTACTCAATGACCCGGTATCGACAGCACTCGAGGTAATAAATTCCACCGATTCACGACCTTTTAAAAGAAGTAATTTCTCCTCATCTCTGTTTTAAATCTGCTACTTCATATCCTAACATTGACCTCTCATTCCATATTGCCTCACAAGAAAAGGCATTTGCTCCACATTACCTTTTAGAATCTTGTATATCTCAATTAGATCTCCTCTCATTCTTCTAAATTCTAGAGAGTATAGGCCTAAACTGCTCAACCTCTCTTCATATGGCAAACCCCTCACCTCAGGATTCAACCTAGTGACTCTCCTCTGAATTGTCTCTAATGCTACTAGATCCCTCAAATAAGTGCACCAAACTGTACACAGTGTTCCAGGTGCTGTCTTATCAATGCCTTGTACGATTGCAGCAACACTTCCCTACTTTTATACTATCTTCCTTTAGCTATAAATGCCAAAATTTAATTTGCCTTCCTTATTACCTGCTCCACCTCTGTACTAGTTTTCTGTGATTTGTACACGAGGATGCCCAGATGCCTCTGCATCAAAACACTCTGAAATTTCTCTTCATTTGTACAATAAATTGACTTACCATTTACCCAACCAAAATGGATAGCCCCACTCTTATCCACGTTAAACTCCATCTGCCAAATTTTAGTCCACCCACATACCTATCTTTATCATTATCTATTTGTAAATTTCTTATTTCCTCATTGCAATTTACTATCCCACCTATTTTCATATCATCTGCATATTTGACTATGGTAACTTTTATCTCCGTGTCCAAGTCATTAATATTTTGTAAATAATTGGAACCCAAGGTCTGAACCCTGTGACACCCCACTAGTTGCATCTTGCTAACCAGAAAAAGATCCATTTATTCCAACTCTCTGCTTTCTGTCTGTCAGCCGTCTTCTATCCATGCTAATAAATTACCCCTAATCTCATGTGATTGTGCCTTGTGTATTCACCTTTTGTGTGGCACCTTATCGAATGCCAACTGGAAGTTCGATGTACTCCATTTACAGGATATCCATTATCCACTTAGCTTGTTACATCTTCGAAGAACTCAGCACACAAGTCAAACAGTAGTTATCCTTCATAAATTATGCTTGGGTCACTGTCTGTGCGGAGTCTGCACATCCTCCCCGTGTGTGCGTAGGTTTCCTCCGGGTGCTCCGGTTTCCTCCCACAGTCCAAAGATGTGCAGGTTAGGTGGATTGGCCATGATAAATTGCCCTTAGTGTTGGGTGGGGTTACTGGGTTATGGGGATGGGGTGGAGGTGTTGACCTTGGGTGGGGTGCTCTTTCCAAGAGCCAGTGCAGACCCGATGGGCCGAATGGCCTCCTTCTGCACTGTAAATTCTATGATAATAAAAAACCATGCTCCTTCTGGTGTTTTAATTTTTTAACTGTCCTAACAATTTCCCAATGACAGATGTTAAACTAAGTGGTCTACAGTTTCCTACTTTCTGCCTCCCTCCCCTTTTTAAAAAAAAAAAAAGTATTTTATTTCAAACATGTTCAACATAATAACACAATCTTAACAACATAACCTTACATCCAACAAAGTGCATAGTTTGTACATTTCCCTTCCCCACAACAAATGGCTCCTCGAATATAGTCGTAAACGGCCTCCACCTTGAAACTCTGCACTTCAAAACCTTTTTTACTGTACAGATGAACATACTGTCAAGATTTCAGTTTGTTTTTCAGTCCCTCCCGATTTTCCTCCCCAAGGCCTTTTTTTGGAAGGTAGGCAGATGAATCTTGGAATTTGTGTGGGAAGGGAGGGAAAAAGGCCTTGGGGAGGAAAATCGGGAGGGACTGAAAAACAAACTGAAATCTTGACAGTATGTTCATCTGTACAGTAAAAAAGGTTTTGAAGGGAACTCTGATGGAAAGGCAGGAAGGGGGACTGGCGTTCCCGAATTTGCTCCGTTACTATTGGGCAGCGAATGTAGGTGTAGAAAAGTTGAGAAGCTGGTGGGAGGAGGGGTGCGGGGCATATTGGGTCAGGTTAGAGGAGGGGAAGGGGACGAGCCTGAGGGCCCTTGTGACATCCGCAGCATTCACCCCGAGAAAGTACATGAGTAGCCCTGTGGTGGAGTCGCCCATAAAACTGTTGGGATGGTAGTAGTGTGAAACCTGAGGCAAAATATTGATTTAGCGTCTCCACCATTTCTGTGTTCCCTGCTATTAACTTCCCAGTCTCATCTTCCAAGGGATCAACATTCAATTCAGCTACTCTTCCCATTTGTATTCTTATAGAAGCTTTTGCGATCCGTTTTATATTTTGTGCTAGTTTTCTTCCATAATTTATCTTTGCTCTTTTTATAACCTTTTAGGAACCCTTTGTTGATCTTTAAAAGTTTCCCAATCTTCCTGTCTGCCAATGGCCTTTGCAATATGGTATGCCTTAGTTTTTATCTTTGTTATCTTAACTTCTTACTTAGCAATGCATGTTTTTCTTCCCTCTTACCACCTTTCTTCCTCCCTGGAGTATATTTTAGTTGGGAGGAATTGAGTATCTCCTTAAACAACTGCTACACTTTTTTTTTAAAACAATTGTTACTGCTCATCAACTGTCCTACCTTTTAGTCTTCCTGGTCAGTCCACTAGGGCCAAATCTGCCCTCACACCTACTTAATTATCTTTGTTTAACTCCACAACACTAGTGTGGGACTCCAGTTTCCTGCCCTCAAGCTGAATTTGAATTTTTATCATGTTATGATCACTCTTCCTCAGAGGATCCTTAACTATGAGGTCATTAATTAATCCCTCCTCACTACACAATAGCAAATCCAGAATAGCCTGATCCCTGGTTCGTTCTAAAACATATTGCTCCAAGAAACAATCACTAATACATTCAATGAACTCTCCCTCAAGGATACCCGTGTCAATTTTTTTAATCAAGTCTATATGCATGTTAAAATCACCCATGATTATTGTTGTGCGTCTCTTACAAGTCCCCAGTATTTCCTGTTTTATACATGTGCCCCACTGTGGAACTACTGTTGGAGACCTGCAGATCACTCCCAACAGGATCTTATTTCCTCTGCTATTTCTTATTTCTACTCAGACTGATTCCACATCTTGATCTCCAGTGCCTATATTATTTTTCACTACAGCATTGATCACTTCCTTTACCAGCAAAGCTACACCATCTCTCTCACCTTTCTGCACAATCTCCTGAAAGACTGTGTACTCTTGGATATTCAACTTTGTGACCAGGTCTCCTTGTAACCATGTCTCAATATTCATCACCAAACCATACTCCTTTGTCTCTATTTGCGCTGTTAGCTCATTAACGTTGTTCTGAATGCTTCACGTATTCAGACACAAAGCCTTTAGGTTCTATTAACAAATTTCCCTGCCCTTGGTGCAATATAATGTTCACCTCATCACTAATCTCTCCTACCTTCTCCTTTAACTTTAATTTTCCATGCATTTGAACAATTCCCCCACCCACTATTTGGTTACATTAGTGCTTTGGATGGATTGAAAGGATGATTGGAGAGTAATATGTAGAGAAGGGACAGGCTAGAAATTGGTGATCAGATCAGAATGCAGAGGAGTCCTGTAGAAGTTTATTTAAGAGGAGGGTTGATAGATTTAAAAAGCTAAGGAATTATCTTGGAGGATAAAGGATGTTTACTGAAATAGGCAAGCATAGGACTACGATGGGGAAGTTAGGTCATCACAAGCTGGGTCAGAAGGATAGTTGAGAAATTGAAGCGAATTGAAGTTTGATGAAGAAAATATTGGATATGGTGAAGGATAATGAAGAGAAGGGAATTGGGACCGATCGAGGATGCAGATGGAACTGCGCAGTTGGTTTTATTTTGGAAACAGAGCAGTTGAGAAAAATCCTCGGGAATAGAGTGGATGAAGAATATGGGGGATGGAATGAGAGAGGATAGTTTGTGACGGAAGGGGCAGAGTTTTATTTTGCCTTGTTCTTCAAGGTAACCTGGGCCGGGATTTTCTGGTCCAACCCACCAAGACCCTCTGGTCCTGCCGAAAGGCAGTGGACTTTTGACTGGCCTGCAGCAGATCCTGCCATGGCAGGGCCAGAAAATCCCAGCCCTGGAATAATAGGAAGGATCTGATCAGAGACGGATTAACTTGGTACACTATGAAGTGGTAAAGCAAGATCTGGCCTAATAAAACCATTTGGCATATTTCTCGTTTGAGTTTTCATGGTATTTCAGTAGTTGATTTTGCTAGTTGATTTGTTAATATAAATGATTATGTAACCCTCTTGCTACTTGGGGCAGCAGTTCCATTGTTAAATTGTAATTTATTCCAGAAAGCAGAGATGTGGAAAAATCTACTGGAGAAATAACGATTCATATCCAAATTGAGTCAGCGGACACCCAGGTTGCTCAACTAGAACTTGGCGTTGGCTCACAAAGCTGTCGAGGGCCAGAGTCGAGAGAGAATTTGGATGAGAACACAGGCAGACTTGAAAAAGCCCAAAGTCAGAGAGCTGTTGGACTTCCATCTGATGCAGAACAGGAAGAAATTGAAGACTACACATCTGTACCATTGGACCATAAGGAAGAAGTGAATACTTCTGAAGAAAGAGACAAGGATGAGCTATAAATACTGGTTTCTTTCATAATGAAGTTTCATCTTGTATAACTCTGTTTAAATTCAGAGGGATTGTGCAATCCTAGATTTTTCCAAAAACAATGCTGCTTATATTAAATCTAGAATTCCACCATTTGTTACCAGTTTTGCGGGACCGGTCCTTCAGGGCTAAAGGAATGAGCTATGAATTGGGAAGGGAGATTGCATTGCCTTAACTGATGTACATATGTTTTTAATTTATTTTGAAGGTGGGAAATTGTCATCTTTTTAGGAAAGTTTCTAAATATATTGGCATAACTATATTAGGAATCTGGATTTATGCTAGTTATTTGACAATATTGAGGATTACAGTTTTCAGAATATATTAAGATGGTGCTCATTGAAATGAGTGTTTTGTAGATTGCTTCTTCCATAGCAATGCAATATTTTGGTCTAAAGAATTGCCTTTCATGATGCAAAAGGAACTAGCTGTTACTGCTGTACACTGGTGGTATACATGAATATCAAAATAGACAGTGGACCACATTTTTAAGTGATTTTCAATTTGGGTTTGAGATGCATCCAGCAAAATTGGCCTGGTTCAGTAAACCATAATTTGCCAACACTGGCCACTGCATCAATGAAAACCGTTCAATCTACGTGCAATTTTTTTCTGTAACACTGACATGGCATAAAATTGAACTACACTTTCAGGCTAGCAATAAATATTTAATCAATCATTTATAATGGTGGAAATGCATAGATAGAAATTGAAACTGTTGACCATGTAATTTATACAATATACAGATATGTTTATGAACAGTTTGCAGGTTCTTTATAAGAAAATGTTCATCCAGTAGCTACAGGGTTAAACTGTACGCAGGTTAATTCATTCATGTATCAGGGACTTTGAAGAAAATTTGGTTATAAGTCTTCAGCTTTTTGTTCCCAGTGGACATGAATGAATTGTTTACTACATAAAAGCAAATACAATAACGTCCAATGTTGAAGTTAATTTAAATTCAATGTTTGGTATATTCTAAGAAATACAGTAAAATATGGAAATCTGTTGGCAATTTCTGATGTTTTGGATCTGAATACTTGAACCTTTTTTGGTTGGTGGGACGAAAGGAAGTTTAAAAAAAAAAAATCTGACTGACTAACGAAACTCTGAGAGGAGCCCGAAGTCAGAATCAGTGCATTCTGAATGTTGGTTGTTACACAGTTAGAATTCAGCAATGAGAGGCCAAAAGCTGTGAAGAATCTGGTACATGTTCAACAGATCAAACCTTCACCAGCCAGGAAATAACCTACCTCCAAAACAGCTTGTATAATGTCAGATCTTAAAGAGGCATTCATCGCTTGTGTGCATGCTTTTTAAAAGTATTTTGAGTGGCTTTGAAGAAACAAATTGATTTTTAAATCCCCATAAGTGAGTGGTCTGGAAAGTTGGAGCAGGCATTAAATTATAGGATTGAGTGTATGTTTGTTTATTGGATCTCGTTGTATCAGTAGTATAAACACCAGCAAGCATTATTTAACCAGATATCATTTTTGGGTATTAGGGCATTTAGTTCCATTATAAAATGAAGCAATCTGTAAACGTACGGGTACAGAAATACTGCAACATTGACTTTGCTAAGCAATTTCAGGTGCCTGATAATATGAAAATGATTTATGATTTAGATGTCAGATGCTGATTGAATCCTCAGCGCATTAGATATGAAACCGCCTGTCGGAGTCATCACAGCTTTGAATCTGTACAACTCTAGGTCAGTGGAAGACAGCATTTTAAAATACCATTGTAACTGCTTTTAAAATCTTTGCATGAAGTCTTTGTTAGGATAAAGCAACACTGTAACTCGTGTACCAAGAACGAAAATGATGAAGGAAAGAGCAAAGCTTTGAATACACATCAGAGCGCACATGCAGAGTTTCATTGTTACTCAGACTGAGATTAGTTCACAGCATAAGCATCTGACAGTTATCTGACTCCAATCAGTAGCTGCAGCTTCAACACTACACATCTTTGTGTGCTCAAATGCAGAAATGTCTCATTTAAACTTTATTTTACATCAAGCCTCGACCATGGAATGCTAAGTCACACAGTAAAACAATGAAATCCAATTATCATTTGCTCATTTTTTTTAAAGGCAGTAGTAAATGTTAATTTCCTTTTTTGGGATTGAAATGGTTGTTGAAGCATTGGCTTTGCTTCAAATTTATTTCAATTCCATACTCTTCAAACATAAACCTGACTGAGGAGATGTTACTGTTAAGTATTCAAATCTAATTTTACTAGCTATATAATCCTCAGTGTTTTTTTAATTTAGCCATTACTTGATTATTTGTGTTAATGAAACACTTTGAGTCTTGCCCACTGGCCAGAGAGCCGGCGAGGGCACTGCGTCACCTCTTTTTGGTAAGTCCTGCCTTATTAAATGCTAATCAGGTACTTAACTGGACAGCAGCGGGCTCAAGAACCCACGAGGGAAGATGACCCACTAACCGAGTGCAGTTGCACAGTCAGAGGCTATCACCTCTTCTTTGGTGTTGGTGGCACCACGAGGGAGGCTGTGGTTGCTGCCAGTAATGCAATCATCCGAAGCCCAGAATCACGGAAGGCCCCAAGCCGTCCCATTGAATACCATATAATCCCTGCAGTGCAGAAGAAGGGCATTTGGCCCATCAGGTCTGCATCGATCCTCTGAAAGAGGACCCTTTCTAGGCCCACTCCACTGCCCTATCCCTGTAACCCCACCTAACCTGCGCATCTTTGGACACAAGGGGCAATTTTAGCATGGCCAATCCATCGAACCTACGCTTCTTTGGACTGTGGGGGGGGAAACAGGATCACCCAGAGGAAACCCATGCGGACACTGGGAGAACGGACAAACTCCACACAAACAGTCACCCAAGGTCAAAATCATACCCTGGCACTGAGAGGTAGCATTGCTAACCGCTCTGCTAACATGCCGTCCCACACAGATGAATGATTGCGGGAGGGGGATCACAAGGGAGGAGGTGTAGGGACGTTGGCAGCAAGTAAGCTCTCCCCTCTCGATGCTGGGTGCCTCAAAGACACTAAGTGCCTTTAATGAGGGACCTGCCCTTCCCTGGAACCCACAAACAAACCTGATCGTGTTTGCTTTACAGGCTTCCTGTGTGGCAAGTCACCCATCTGCCACCTAAGTGAGTACCAGCAACGGGGATAAGGTCCTGAAATCATTAATTGCCCACTTCAGAGCTTCAATTGGCTATGGGGGGTGAAGACGATCCATCAGCCTTACTGCCATGAACTTAATTAGGGAAGAGGTCAGAAGGTGGCTGGGGTCCCTACTTGCCACCCTCCCGTCTGATGGAATGTCCTCCACCACTAAACTTCCCAATGGTGAGGACCTTAAATTCCACTTGTAATTTCCTCCTATGCGTGCTGTGCATGGCATATTATAATGCAATTTTTATTTTAAATGTTCATATGCAATTGATCTTTGACTCTCAAACCCACATCTCAAAATTGTTCAAGTTTTTAAAGTGCAATGTTTAACGATTTGCTTAGGACTCCAGAACTATATTTACAATTTCAGGGAGAATTAACACTAGGCTTGCTTTCATCAGATATGTATTTTTTCTTCTTGCCTGCCACATCTTTTCCTGTAGTAATCCCTGCATGTCCAGGGGAAGGGGAGAAAGAGGGAAGGGAGTCATTTGATAATCCTGATTAATATGCAGTCTGCTTCTGTGCAATTTGTTTTTATTTTAGTAATTTCATTGTATATTGTTTTTTTTTTAAATTATGGTCCCGGACCTGTATTACTTGTATATCCAGCCAGGTGTTCTATTGCAACTTAAGCCATAATTTTCAATTTTAATATTTTTAATTTAAGTTAGTGAACCATAGTACTTTGTTGACTGCTGCTGGTATTCCTTTTACTTTATCATACATTAGCTTAAAATGTGCATTGTATAAATGGCATTCAATTAAATTTGTTTCTAGGATGCAAGGTATTTTCTTTTCTAATCTATCAAGAGTAAAGAAAGATTTTAGTGATGCAGGTTAATTTAAATATATTGGGATTGAAGTTGATACCTACTGCAGGCCAGTCACTTAACCTTAATAATTTAACACTATATAGTACTTGAAATAGGTTTATAGTATTCATATATGAATTTTAAAAGTATGTATTAAACAATATTCAGTTCTGGACCAGGAGCAGGTTGGAGGTCAAAAACAAATATGCGTATCGAGATTAATTTATATGCAATACATACATACATTCAAAACTCTGCAGAACAACGTTTTTCTAGTTATCACATTTGGATGCGCACAAGAAAATTAAGTTGAAAGATTACGCAGATAGCCTAGTTAGTATTTCAAATTTTTTGCCAAGAATATTGTTGGCTGTTCTCATAAAAAAATTATTCCTGTGTTAGTGTTTTCAGGCTAACAGTTGAGTTGGTATTTTTGATGGGTAAAAAAAAAAGCCTTCCTTTTTTAAATTAAAGGTGGGATCCAGCCTTCCTAAACCAGAGTGGACAAAAAAGCATTGACTCTTAAGGGTGCTTTGCAGTCTGTGTAATAAAGTTAAGAGCAGTAAAGTGCACCAAAATAGCTTGGGCTTAGTTTATAACTTCTGACCAACTTCAGTAGATTAGGTATATTTACTGACTTGAATTCATATAGATCCTTTCACAACTTCAGGACGTCGCAAAATTTGTTACAGCATATAGTCATTGTTGCAATATAGGAAATACAAAAGTTAATTTGCGCACAACAAGGTCCCACAAACAGCAGTGAGAATTGTTTTCTTAATCCAGTCTCAGGATGTGGATATTTCTGGAAAATCAGCATTTACTGCTCATGCGTAGTTACCCCAGGAAGGAGGAGGTGAGCCGCCTCGAAACGATACAGTCTGTCGGTTGGCTGGAATTGCAGGATTTGGACCAACTGAAATAAATGAGCAGATGATTATTTTGTTATTGTCGTCTGAAGATAAAACTCCTCTGCTGTTAAAATAGTACCATAGTTTTCATACACCTGAAAAATCAGACTGAGCTTCTGTTTACCATCTCATCTGAAAGACTGTATACCTCCAAACTGGCTGCGTAGATTGCATACTCGAATCTTGTGAGCTGGTACTTGAATCTTCTAACTCTGAGGTTAGAAGATACCACTGAGCTAAGGTTAACATCTAAATCTTTTATTTAGTTTAATGGTACTTTGGAAAGTTATTGCAAAGAAACACAGTAAATTTGTAGGTGAGTATTTGATAAAGCTGCTGCTTCGACTGAGTGTCTGTCTGAGGGACTGCAAAACTTTATTTATATTGCCCTGATTGAGTATTTTTGTAGAACGAATGAAACTACTTTTTGAATGTTTGGGAATTACTTTCTATGGAAATAGGAAGGCCTTGGCCCCCAGTGGAACATGGTTCTAATAAACCTGAGACTCGGGATTAGTCAGAAAATACCATTGTTGCACGATAAGTTATGTCCTGACTCTTTATAATTGAGTAAAACTCACATTTGGCATTAGTAAGATTTTATTTTATTGAGATTTAAATATCCAATGAGGTTGTGATCTTTATGCAGTAGCTTGTGGTGCAGACATTGTGCTGTTCAACAGCTTGTAACGCTAAGTACTTATCAGCATTTTTTTTCCATTCAGAAAGAGAATTTATGAATACTGGGAATGTGAATGGGATTTGAGTGCCTTGTAGATAAGCAGAGGAACAGTAAAGTTATGAAGTGTTATGAAACCATATTGTAAAAAGTTAAGGAGATGAACTATTATATTTCAGAGCTTGCAATATAAGTGCTATTTCAAGCATAAATTACAGAACTGCTATCCTGATATCATTGTATTGGTCACTTTGCGCGTTCCAGAAATGTGAGTGGGTAAATGCAAAGTAGAATTTGCTTTTGCCTTACTGAAAACGTGAAGATCATAATTTTACATATATCCAGGGAAATTGTGAATAATTCAGCACATTCTCATCAGTTGTAATTCATTGTAGTTTAAATTATCATTTGTGAAACGTTTTGCCATAGATTTAGTAGTGCACCTTTTTTTTGTGCATAACCATATTCATTGGTTCTAAAGCCAATACTGTATGATGCGCATCTAAGTACGTTTGTCACTTTGATCATGTTAATTTTCTTTACTGCCCCACATCTTTCTTCCGGGGAAATTCTCATTCTCCCATTGTGCCTGACAATTGAGGATATGAAACTCTGGAATGGACCTAAGTTCTTCTCTCTCTTTCTTCCCCCCCCCCCCCCCCCCCCCCCCCTCCCCTCCAAGTCTTGTTATTAAAACAAATCATTAAAATAAGCATATTATATCCATCTGTCTTGATTGAGTTGATTTTCCTTCGCCTATTCGTAGAAAATGGACAAAGAATAGCCACAAACAACTTTTGTTCTAAAAAGAACTGATCAAAATTTTAATGGCTTCAAAAGGTGATATTTGGCATCATTAATAATTGGAATCTTAAAATTAAAAAAAATAACCAGGGTAAGATATTAACATTACATCCTAACAGGAACAAAAAGTGCAAAATCAAATGGTTAATGGGTACAGCTATTAAACCTCGCAGTTATTTACTACTGCAATTTGTGTAATTGTGGTTGAATTGTATGAATAAACCTGTTTGTTTTTATATAACTGTCTAACTTTTAATGTACATTTTCAGAGAAGTTGAATCGTATTTCAATGTTCCAGAGAACCTGTGAATGTTCTAATCTATATAAGGTGCTTCATGGTTGTTTTAGTTTTGACTGAGGTATATTGACAATACAAAAGTGTGCACAAATAATGAACTTTTAGAAATATTTTGTCCTGACAGTGTAGATGTTGTATAATTTTAAACAATATCCTGTCACTGTGGAATTTAAGATATTTTTAAATTGGAGGGTTGGGGTGTTCATGTAAAACACAGACCAATTATTGAGAAGCACTTGCCTGTATTTTATCAGTTTTGACACATGACCACCACTTTCTCAGGATAAAATTGCTTAATTGCTATCTCCAAAAAGGTGTTTTCAACATTGTACACGGAAAGGAAATATTGTCAGTTTACACTCTTTAATTGTACCTCATTTTGGGCCATTCTACTTTGATAAGTGAGCTGTAGGATGAAAACTTAAGCGGCACTATTGCTGATTGACTGACCACCCTAGGCTACAAGTCAAAACCAAAATGCTTCTGAACCTAATCCAAGATGTAATCCGCGACTTGTAGTGTTTGCATATTAAGGATGATATGGACGCCATGTAATATGCCCTGCATTTAAACAAGAAATCCAGACACCTTTTGAACGACAAGCAAAAGCTAAGGAATGAAGAACAATGTAGGTGTTTCGGAATTTACCATTTGCAGCAACCAGGATAGTTCACACAGAATCCAGTACTGCCACAATGCTTTAATATATGTATTTTAAAAGTCTCATGAGCTCTTTAAATATTGTTATTGGATATAAGCAACAGATGTATGTTGTCAATTAATAATAGCAAATTTCATGTGTCTATACTTTATTTGTAATTGTACACCACAAGCTTGGCAGGGCCAATACAAGTTTGTCATGAAAACCACAAATGTGTCTTGTTTATTCATTTCAAGTAACACTGGATAAATGTGAAGTTTGGATTTGAATTCTATCTGCTGGGGAAAAAAGTATTTCCCTTGTCCTTTAGGTAATTAAATTCTTTGACTTGAAGCGGGTCACATTTTGGCAAGGTACTGGCACCAGAACAATAGAATCCTCAGCTCAATTCATTTGATGACTTAACATTGTCGTCACCTGCTGTACTGACCAGCAGGCTACATGTTGAATTCTTGGTCACCATTCAGTGAATAGCTTTCAGACACACAGCAGTGTTGCTGCGCTTTTTGAATAAAAATCAGCAGAAGTTCTGTTTTCTGTTCAGTGGTTGCTATTGGAAAAGGGCATTACATAGACGTTGGATGACAAGTGAGCTGCATTGTCTGCTTAACAGTTTAACGGTCTGTTGGCATCAAATGTTTGAGGCTCGTGCATGGAGATTGAGCAATGGATACGCTGCTAGATATCTGTGCTTTTAGATCGATACTCCAGCAAATGTTGACGTCTGGAGAAAAAAATTGGAAAAATAAAGAAATCCACAGCAGCCTTCATAGCATGTTGACAATAGAGACTTCGATCAACTGACAGAAGGCACTTACTTGCATTACCTAACCGGAAGCATTTACTCATGGCCTTAGTTGGGAAGTGCTGAATAAAATGTGACAAGAGCTCTAAATGTGTTTAGTTTGTGCCGTAAGAGTGACTAAATGTTCTTGGCATGATCATTGGCTGCAGACTGGAAGATACTTTGTTTCTCTGGTGGAAAGATGTCAGAGCTTCATATGCACACATATACAACTGCATAAGGGAGAAGGAGAAGAAAATTGCAGGGTGAGGGAAAGAAATCATGCTCCCATCAAAGTATGTTATGTGTGGAGGTTATTGTACATCTAAGTTTTCCTGTTTGTAACCTTCCTTGCTGTTTTTGCCTCTCTTTTGTCCAAATCACTGCCCTCTATCTAACTTGTATCTGTGAATATACCTGCTCATTCCTTTCTCTCTCATTCTGTAGCCAAGGACCACTTTTTAATAGCCATGAGACATTAAAAATATTTAATGCAGATCATCAGGTATGTTTACAATTTATGATGTTTGTGAGATTTTCAACTTGTGCCAGATCCAAAATGAGATTGGCGGAGCAAAATGGGATTCATTTTCTAGTGTTCAAAATTTGTTGAAAACATTAATAGGTCATTTGGCCCATTGTGCATGTGCTAGCTTTGAAAGAGTTATGAATTAGTCCTACTTCCCTTCTCTTTTCCAAAGTTCTACAATTTTCCCCCTTCAAGTAATCAATTTGCTTCTTTTGAACGTTATTATTGAATAAGCTCCCAGCATCTCTTTAAGCTGTGCAATCCTGCGCATTTCTCGTGTTTAAAAAAATCTCCGGTGGGATTTCCATGCCCTCCTGCAGTGTGTTTGGTGGATGTGGCCAGGACCTTCCAGTGCTGCCGCTGTCGACAAGATTTCCCATTGTTTGCTCCCTCCAGCGTTTGGGGACTCACCGGTGCGACGGGACCAGATGATCCCACCAGCAGGAATGGCCAGAAATCCTGCCCCTCATGTCACCTCTGGATCTTTTGCCAATTACCTTAAATCTGCGTCTTCTGGTTATACCACTGAATTCTGGTTATTCCCTGTAATATCCCAGTAACTTTCTGAGCTTTAAGAACTCTAGTTTCTTTAGTCTCTTCCTGTAAAAGATGTCTTTCATATCTGCTATCATTCTAGTAAATCTCTGCACCATGTGTGTATTTGAGCTTTGAACAAATACTGAACTGAAATCGTCAATGCAGTTACTGTTGAGAATGCTTTAAAGGATTTGGAGTAATATAATGAGAAATTTCAAAGCATTGCTGGAAGCTTAATAATAGTAATCTTTATTGTCACCAATAGGCTTCCATTGACACTGCAATGAAGTTACTGTGAAAAGGCCCTAGTCGCCACATTCCGGCACCTGTTCAGATACACGGAAGGAGAATTCAGAATGTCCAAATTACCTAACAAGCATGTCTTTTGGGACTTGTGGGAGGAAACCGGAGAAAACCCATGCAGACACAGGGAGAACTTGCAGACACAGGGAGAACTTGCAGACTCTGCATAGACTGTGACCCCAGCCAGGAATAGAACCTGGGACCCTGGTGCTGAGAAACAACAGTGCTAACCACTGTGCTGCCCCACATAGAACAGTACAGCACAGAACAGGCCCTTCGGCCCTCGATGTTGTGCCGAGCAATGATCACCCTACTCAAACCCACGTATCCACCCTATACCCGTAACCCAACAACCCCCTTAACCTTACTTTTAAGGACACTACGGGCAATTTAGCATGGCCAATCCACCTAACCCGCACATCTTTGGACTGTGGGAGGAAACCGGAGCACCCGGAGGAAACCCACACACACACACGGGGAGGACGTGCAGACTCCGCACAGACAGTGACCCAGCCGGGAACCGAACCTGGGACCCTGGAGCTGTGAAGCATTTATGCTAACCACCATGCTACTGTGCTGCCCAAATCACTGATAATAAATGGAGGAAGTAATGGTTTTTGAGCCAGCAGAGCATATATTGGGTTGGGACATAGGGCTGCAAGAGGATTGAGTGGTAATACCAGTGTGAATAGAAAAATTAGGAATTTAATATAAATCTGATGAGGGATAATGAACTAGAACACAAAAGCACAAGAAATAGAGCTGGGGTAGACAACGTGGCGCAAGGCTGGCCCAGCCATTCAATATGATCATGGTTGATCTTGGGCTTAAACTCCATTGTTCCGCCTGGTTCCCATATACCTGGGTTCCCTGAGGGACCAAAACTTTGTCTAGGCCAGCCCTAAATATATTCAACGATGGAGCGGGTAGAGAATTCCAAAGATTAACAACCTTATGAAAGTAATTTCTCCTCATGTGAACACAACCCCTGTATCTGCCCAGCAGCCTCTGTCACCTTGGACTTCCTCGAGCTCATGGAGACAATGGTGGTCACCACTTCCCCTGCTTTCGGAGGTCATGGTGCCTGGTTCCCATTTTTAAAAAAAGCAGTGGTAATTGGCGCTGGTGTAATGTGCCCATTGGGTGAGAAGATGCGATGTCAACCCTGCTAAGTAGATACCAATGGTTTCATGTTGGTCAGGTTGCAGGAGGGGCAGGGATGATTGCGTTCTGAAATCTCACCGGTGCAAATCCTGCTTTTGACCTCTTGCCATTTAGCTCGAGGGGAACTAAATATGGTTGATTTAGTTCCCCTAAACTAGGGGGCGTTGAATCGCGCCCAGTGCGAATGTGGATTTTATAATTCCCCAATAGCCTGCGGCACTTTCAATGATTTAGAACAAATCTGAATCTACGCTGATTCAGGAGAAGGGGGTTGGACGAAAACAAGGGCTTGTGGAAAGGGGATGGTGAGGCGGAGGGTGTGATGTGTGACCAGCAGCGGGGGTGAAGGGGGGAGGTTTGTTGATGCCGGAACCCGGGTTCGGGGGGAGCGGCTCTCCAGCCGGAGCTGGTGTGCGGACGGAGCGGCTCCCCCCACGGCTGGCGCCATGTTCTCGGGGCTGCAGCAACTGGGCATCGCCAGCGGTGACGACCTGAAGGAAACTCTGACCAACTGCACCGAGCCGCTGAAAGCCATCGACCAGTTCCAGGTGAGCGGGGCCCGGCCCGCAGCGGAGCGGGAACTCTGCTGGAACAATCAGGACCGGCTGGTGAAACAGGCTCCCGAGGGACAGAGCTGTTTACAAGGAACGAACCCCCGTGCATACACACATCCTCCGGACCCCCACCCCCCATCTTCCGGACCCCCCCCCCATCTTCCGGACCCCCCCCCCCCCATCTTCCGGAACCCCCCCCCCCCCCCATCTTCCGGACCCCCCCCCCCCCATCTTCCGGACCCCCCCCCCCCATCCTCCGGACCCCCCCCCCCCCCATCCTCCGGACCCCCCCCCCATCCTCCGGACCCCCCCCATCCTCCGGACCCCCCCCCATCCTCCGGACCCCCCCCCCATCCTCCGGACCCCCCCACCCCTCCCGACTCTCCATCCTCCAGACCCTCACCCCCCCATCTTCCGGACCTCCATCCTCCTGATCCCCCTCCCTTCCATCCTCCGGACCCCCCTCCCATCCATCCTCCGGATCCTCCTCCCATCCTCCGGACCCCCATCCCTCTCCCATCCTCTGACCTCCCCATCCTCCGGACCCCCCCCCCATCCTCCGGACCCATCCTCCGGACCCCCCCCATCCTCCGGACCCCCCCATCCCCCGGACCTTCCCCCCCCCCCCATCCTCCGGACCTCCCCATCCTCTGGACCCCCTCCCTCCCTCCCATCCTCCGGACCCCCTCCCTCCCTCCCATCCTCCGGACCCCCTCCCTCCCATCCTCCGGACCCCCTCCCGCCCTCCCATCCTCCGGACCCCCCCCCCCCATCCTCCGGACCCCCCCCTCCCATCCTCCGGACCCTCCCATCCCATCCTCCGGACCCCCCATCCTCCGGACCCCCCCCATCCTCCGGACCCCCCCATCCTCCGGACCCCCCCCCATCCTCCGGACCCCCCCCCCTCCCTCCCATCCTCCGGACCCCCCTCCCATCCTCCGGACCCCCCCCCCTCCCTCCCATCCTCCGGACCCCCCTCCCATCCTCCGGACCCCCCCCCCCTCCCTCCCATCCTCCGGACCTCCCCCTCCCTCCCATCCTCCGGACCTCCCCTCCCTCCCATCCTCCGGACCTCCCCTCCCTCCCATCCTCCGGACCCCCATCCTCCGGAACCCCCCCCCCCATCCTCCGGAACCTCCCTCCCCCCATCCTCCTCCAGATCCCCTCCCATCCCCCGGACCCCCCCCCCCCCTTCCCATCCTCCGGACCCCTCTCCCATCCTCCGGACCCCTCCTCTTCCATCCTCCGGACCCCTCCCCTTCCCATCCTCCGGACCCCCCTTCCCATCTTCCGGATCCCCCCCCCATCCTCCAGACCCCCCCCCCCATCCTCCGGACCCCCCACCCCCCAATCCTCCGGACCCCCCTCCCATCCTCCGGACCCCCCTCCCATCCTCCGGACCCCCCCTCCCATCTTCTGGACCCCCATCCCATCTTCCGGACCCTCCACCCCCCCCCATCCTCCGGACCCCCACACCCCCTCCCATCCTTCGTGCCCCCGCCCATCCTCCAGACCCCCCTGTCTTTCAGATCCACCTCCCATCATTCGGACCCCATGCTATCTGGATTGACGCACCCAATACTCTGGAACATCTTCTCTCCTTGTCGTCCCCCCCCCCCCCCCCCCCCCCCACCTCTGGAACCCCTCTCACTGCCCGCCACCTCTTGAACCCTCTCTCTACCTGCCCTCCAACTCTGGAACCCATCCCACTTTTTCCCCTTTCCTTGTCCTCTGAAATACAAGGCCCCCCCCGGAAAGATGTTTCCTAGCTGCTGGATGATACGGTACCATTGGCTACTAATTTTGAATGTTATTTCTCAAATATTAGGTAGCTTCTACTTGAGTAACAGAATGAAATATGGGAAATGTGCTGGACAGAGGGAGTGTGCCAGCTAGCTGTAACACCCATTAGGTTTCTGATTTATCAAGCCACAATGTAGTATAAATGGCAAATTAATTAATCAGCATGCAACTTTCTTTTTTTTAAATATAAACTTAAAGTGCCCAATTCATTTTTTTCCAATTAAGGGGCAATTTAGCGTGGCCAATCCACCTACCCGGCACATCTTTTGGCCTGTGGGAATGAGACCCACGCAGATACGGGGAGAATGTGCAAACTCCACGCGGATAGTGACCCGGGGCTGGGATCGAACCTGGGTCCTTGGTGCCGTGAGGCAGCAGTGCTAACCACTGAACCAGCCTGCCGCCCTTTGGCATGCAACTTTGAGGAAATCTGATCGACATCCAATAATCCCTTAAATATGATGCTGAAACAAATGAGGTGCTTTTTTTTGAAAGATTAAAGTTTTTCAATTTTACCAAATAGTACAAACAACTTATTCCACACCAACAACATACAAGAAAAATGACTAAATAAAATATATCCCCGCGCAGTTCATGTCCCCCCTCCCCAGCAACTGATGGTGATTCGTTCCTTAAAATACGTAATGAAAGACCGCCAATGTCATGAATCCCTCGACCAATAGCCTCACACTGTATTTGACCTTCGCCAGGTGCAGAAACTCCACTAGGTCCCTTAATCATGCCGAGGCGTTGGGTGAGATTGGAGATGTCCACTCGAGCAGAACTTGCCTCCAGGCAACCAATGAGGCGAAGACAAAAACATCCACCCGTGTCCGCTGCCTCGGCGATTCCGACACCCCAAATATGGCAACCAGAGGACATGCCTTCAATTTAATTTTTAGAATCGCCGACATGGTGGTAAAAAAGGAGACTCAAAAACACTCACCAGTTTGGGACAGGATCAGAGCATGTGTGTGTGTGTGGTTGGTCGGGCCTCCGGAACTCCGCTCACACCCATCATCCACCTCTGGGGGGAAGAAAATGCTCATCCTCGCATTGGACAGGTGTGCCCTAAACACTACCTTGAGCTGGGTCAAGTGCGGCCTCGGCCACTGGGATTTGCAGTTCACCCAATGAAGGGCCTCACGCCACATCTCATCATCTACTGTGGGCCCAACTCCCCCTCCCACCTCATTTTTACCCCACCCCCCCCTGTCCCACTTTCTCTGAAAAGATCCGTCCATAGATGCCCTATTGCTACCCTCCTCTGACCCTGCAAGCGAAAGGATCTTTTCCAGAAGAGATGTCGGCGCACCTTGGGCAATGTCGTGAAGATCTTCCGTAGAAAATTCTGAACCTCGAGATATCTAATGCATTCGACCCCACAACCCCATATTTCACCGTCAATTCATCCACGCTCACAAATTGCCCTTCCAGAAACAAATCTCCTAATTTTTCCAGCCCTTTCCCCTTCCCCCAACAGAGTTTCTGGCTTAGCCGGCTGAAACAAATTAGGGGCCAACTTCAACAGAGATCCAAGCTTAATAATAATAATTTTAAAAATCTTTATTAATGTCACAAGTAGTCTTACAGTAACTTAATTGCAGTGTTAATGTAAGCCTACTTGTGACAATAAAGATTATCATTATTATGAAGTTACTGTGAAAATCCCCTAGTTGCCACACTCGGACGCCTGTTCAGATGCACTGAGGGAGAATTCAGAATGTCCAGTTCACCTAACAAGCACATCTTTCTGGGACTTGTGGGAGGAAACCGGAGCACCAGAGGAAACCCACGCAGACACGGCAAAAACGTGCAAACTTAAAATGTTGTCTGAACTGACTCCATATCCCACCAGATAATACTCTCACTTACCCAGATTCAACTTGTATCCTGGTTTAGACCCTCCAAAAATGCCAGCATATCCAACTCCCCTCTGGCAGACCCTACCTGTAAACATTCTTATACCCTCAAATGCACAGTTTATCCGGGGTGGATGCCAGTTCGCCCGCTCGAATCCCTGACCTGAGTGATCTCCTGGGAGGCTGCCTGCCCCTCAACTGGTGAGCCGGGAAAGGGCTGGCCTTCTCCCAATTTCATAAAAGACACCTCAAACACCACAGCTGGCACACCACCTTACCCGCAAACAACAGACTGAACTGCATCTGCAGTTTCTTCCTATTTGCCAGGAGCTCTGGGGTAGGGTTACATTGAATACCTGCGGTCCACCTCCAGAATATTGTCAATCAGCTTCTAGTGTCCCTCTTTTACTTCCCTATCCATATGTGTCTTTTATGATATAATCTCCCCTCTGATATCCACTTTCAGCCTCCCACAATGCGGAAGGAAAGACAGAGCCACTCCCACTGAACTCGATATACTCATCTATAGCCTGAGAAATGCGTCCACAAAACCTCGTAGCTGCCAGTAGCCCGACATCCAGCCTCCGTGCTGGACGTTGAATAGGGCCCACCTCTAAAACCAAGACCACCAAGTGCGGAGCATGGTCCGAAATAACTATAGCCGAATATTCTGCTTTGCTACCCCGGGTAGAAGCGACCTACCCATCAAAAATAAGTCTCTCCTGGAGTATACCTTATGAACTGGGGAGACAAACGAGAATTAAAATTGCCACCCCGGACCCTACTATTGAAACGAGAGTGAAGTACCTTGCTCACTCTTCCCCTCCAGAGTCTGGTCTGGTCCCTTACCCACAGGCGATTCTCTTGCAGAAACACCACATTGGCCCTTAAATTCTTCAAGTGACTGGAAATTCTCGATCTCTTCACTGCACTCCCAAACCCATAGTTCCATATGACCTATCTGATGAGGGTTTTTTTTTTTTTCTTTCTCTCTCCCTTCTCCCCCCTTGACGGATTCACTAAACCTTTTGATGGGCCGCTTTTGTTCACCAAATTTCTCCGCGATCCAGGCAAAAAGGACCAAAAAACAAGTGCCCTGGCGGGAGCTACCTAGCGTTCGGCTGCCTTCTACCTGCCGCCGCTAGTAGTCAAATATGGTGATCTTACTTGCTCTATGATTCGATTATAATGACCTGTACTGTTTATCGAATTAATAGCACCCATATGTTAGCTCTGATGGACTCCAGCTGTGCCTTTAGGGCTATATACAGTGCATGAGGGTAGTGTGGGAACCTGTGTTCGTACATAGCAAAGTATTGTGATACTGCTTCAAAAAGGCAAGATTTAAATCTTGCAGCCATTTAAAAAAGCATAAACCTGCTATTGTGTGATTAAGTTATGGAGGAGTTGGCAACCTTTTCACCATCTAATAGATGCTGATCAAGAAGTTCAGCATCGTCACACTTTAGCCAAAGGCAGGATGAGATCATGATTGATCTCTTCTCTGTATCCTGTTTGTTTTTATATGCTAAATCACTTCATTTTTTTATGAATTCAGATTGAAAATGGAATTTTGCTGCCATCCCTCCAATCAGCTTTACCTTTCTTGGATCTGCACAGCATACCCAGGCTGGAATTCCACCAGTCTGTATTTGATGAACTACGAGAAAAACTGCTGGATAAGGTTGCCACCATAGCATCAGAAGGAAAAGACGGGGACAGGTAACGTTAGATACGTTGTGATACTCTGGCAGCCAATTCAGAATGAGATACAAAAGTCTGAGAACACGCACAAACATGCTCAAAAACAGCTTCTTGCCCGCTGTTACCAGACTCCCAAACGACCCTCTTTTGGGCTGACCACATTAACTGTACACCCTTGTATGCTTCACCCGATGCCAGTGTTTATGTAGTTACATTGTGCAACTTGTGTTGCCCTATAATGTATTTTCTTTTATTTTCTTTTCATGTACTTAATGATCTGTTGAGCTGCTCGCAAAAAAATAGTTTTCACTGTACCTCAGTACACGTGACAATAAACAAAATCCATAATGATTGTGACTTGTCACCTAAAATCTGGGAATGACATTTTACAATATTCACAGACAGTAAGTGACTAGAGTCAGCATTTGTAAGGAGAAATTTGATGCAGTGGTAAGTTTTAGGGTTATCTTGAAATGCTTATCTCCGTTCCCAAACGGTGCTTGAAGTGAAAGGTTTCTATCAAAGTGTAGTTTTTGAATCCCTAAATGATAACTGTATATCTTTTCTGAGTATTCAATTTGATTTGAGAGTAATTTTATTTTCTTGTGCTTTAAAAATAAGCCTCTCTTTTACACACACACATTGTACCAGCCTACTACTGAGAAACATAATATGTAGACATTTTAGTGTTTTTATTTTTGCTAACATTTGTCTATAGTTCAATGTAGAGTTTGTAATCTCGTGCATGGAAGCATTGAAAGTTTCCACTTCTAAGCATAATTTTTAACTCCGGCTAAAATACAATGTCTCCGGTTTATTAAAATAATCAGAGCCACAATTTGGGGCAGCATGGTAGCATTGTGGATAGCACAATTGCTTCACAGCTCCAGGCCCCCAGGCTCGATTCCCGGCTTGGGCCACTGTCTGTGCGGAGTCTGCACATCCTCCCCGTGTGTTCGTGGGTTTCCTCCGGGTGCTCCGGTTTCCTCCCACAGTCCAAAGATGTGCAGGTTAGGTGGATTGGCCATGCTAAATTGCCCTTAGTGTCCAAAATTGCCCTTAGTGTTGGGTGGGGTTACTGGGTTATGGGGATAGGGTGGAGGTGTTGACCTCGGGTAGGGTGCTCTTTCCAAGAGCCGGTGCAGACTTGATGGGCCGAGTGGCCTCCTTCTGCACTGTAAATTCTATGATAATTATTTGGGCAGATAAATTTCCTGGGGTTTAAAATGTCAAAGGAGTGGGGTCATAACATTCCTCGTACAATCTTGGCAAAACAGTTACTGTGGCCATTTAAAAGCAGTTTTCATTTGTCTATAGGGAATGTGGTACAAACCAAATACATTACATTTTAAATAGTTTGAGATCTTCGATCCTGACATTTACTCTTCAATTTTGTTCCCCATTTTAAAACTCTATTTAGCAGTTATATTTGCCATTGTCCAGTGCAGTATTTGTATTGTTTTGTGGGCCGCACGGGGTCACAGTGGTTAGCGCTGCTGCCTCACAGCTCCAGGTTTCCGGGTTCAATTCCAGCTGTGCGGAATTTACACTTCCTCCCCGTGTCTCCGTGGGTTTCCTCCCGGTGCTCCGGTTTCTTCCCACAGTCCAAAGATGTGGAGGTTAGGTGGGTTGGCCATGATAAATTGCCCCTCAGTGTCCAAAAAGTTAGGTGAGGGGACTGGTTACGGGGATAGGGTGGAGACGTGGCTTAAGTAGGGTGCTCTTTGCAAGGGCCGTTGCAGATTCAATGGGCCGAATGGCTTCCTTCTGCACTGTAAAGTCTATGAACCATTAAACCATATTATCACCATTAAAAATAATTTTAAATAAAATTCGAATGCTGAAAGACAGTTTAGCAAAGAGCTAAAAAGCACTGAAAATGGTTTGGCATTCTGGAACAATTAATTATAATTGGATTTCTTTTGATTGCCTATTACTCTGTGAGACTTACTGCTGGCATTTGGTGATTTTCTTTTCTGTCGGAACATTTTGCCTCAGATATAACAAGCTAGAAGATCTCCTGGGAAAATGTTTCCCATTGGTTAAAGTTCCATCGATACAACCTGTTGTAATGTGCGTGATGAAACACTTACCTAAGGTCAGTCGCATAGTGTTCGAAAAGTGTTAAATCTGAGCTTGGAACTTTCCTTTCCACGATTTTTATCAAAGATCAGATGTTGATCAAAGTTATATTCAAACATTTATTGGAGTTGCCTCACGCTGATATGTCCATCGTTCTTCCTGCTATTACCTCCAGCCCAACTAATCTTTACCTTGCGTTATAATAATGGCCCTGTATTGCATTTTTTTTCTCCAGGTACCAGAAGAGAAGTTAAAGCTGGTGATGGCTGATAAGGAGCTGTACAAAATCTGTGCCACCGAAGTGAAACGTCAAATCTGGCAGGATAACCAGGCGTTGTTTGGAGATGAGGTCTCCCCGTTGTTGAAACAGTATATAGTCGAGAAAGAAAATGCCCTCTTCAGCAGTGAACTGTCAGTCCTGCACAACTTCTTCTCCGCGTCCCCCAAAACCAGGCGACAAGGAGAGGTATGGGACAGGGAAAGCTTGATGTCAGAAGCACAGAGAGGTCACAGAATTGTTATGGTGCAGTTTGAGACCATTCAGCCCATCGTATCTGCACTGGCTCTTTGAATGAATATTACTTAGCGCCATTCCGCATACCCCTGTACATTGTTTCTATTCAAATAATCATCTAATGCCCTCCTTGAATGCCTCGATTGAACCTACCTCCACCACTTGTCCCAGGCAGTGCATTCCAGACTACGCATTTGAAAAAGTTATTTTCTTCCATCACATCACTTCTTTTGCAAATCATTTTAAAATTGTGCTCTCTTGATCTCGATTGTTTTATGAGCAGGAACAGTTTCTCCCTGCCGTTCCCTCTTAATGTAGAACACCTCCAGCAAATCTCCTCTGAGCCGCCTTCCCTCCAAGGAGGAGAGTCCCAACCTCTCCAATCCAGCCTCATAACTGAAGTTTCTCATCCCTGGAACCATTCTTGTAAACCTCTTCTGCACTCTCTCCAATGCGTTCACATTTTTCCTATAATATGGTGCCCAGAACTGTACACACTGCTCAACTGAGGTCTAACTGGAGTCTTGCATAAGTTCAGTATAACTTTATGCCCCTAATAATAAAGCCCAGGATACTGTATGTTTGGTTAACTACTCTCTCCACCTGCTATTTTCAATGAGTCCCTCTGCTTCTGCACCCTCTTAAGAATTGTACCCCTTAGTTTATATTGTCTCTCCATGTTCTACATACCAAAATGCATCACCTCGCACTTATCTCCATTGAACTTCATCTGTCACCTATCTGCCTATTCCACCAACTTATCTTTGGCCTTTGGAAGTTTCACAAATGTGACAGAGACTCCATACCTCTCTCTCTTTTACATGCAGTGATTCTTGTGGGGAGGTGGTTTGGAGACCACAAAGGGATCAGCCATAATCTGATTGAATGACCAAGCAGGCTCAAAAGGCTGAATCGGTCCTAATTGCTTTGTTCAAGACAATTCTTGCATGTTATTTACGTAAAACTTTACAATTTCTCTCAATATTTTAATGCCTTTTAATGTCTTTGGCAACATAGCAGGAAAATGCAGTAAGTCACCCTGAGATATTTTTTTCCTGCATTATTGGATTCCATAAGGATTTGTTTCACAATGATTTTCAATGATTTCTCTATTGGCACTCCAGTAAATATTCACATTCCTGGGTACTCTTGGCACACGTCCTAATTTTATTCTAAATGGCAGTATTAACTTTTCAAATAAGGTGCATTATTGCTTTATAAAGATAAAAGTCACATGCAAATAAGGCAACTGGGCAGAAATGTGACAATTCCATTTTGACAGAAATCTGAGGTTCTAATGGAGCGCTGCAACCTCCCTCCCATCTCCCTGTGAAAATCTTTGATATAGACTCAATTGTCCATGGCATTGTTTATGGCAAGTCATGGCTAATGGCGTGGTTGGTAAGGAGCAAGGATTTAACAATAAGTTTGAGAGAGACTGTTGAGTAATATTTCATTAGGCATTTGGCAAACAATAAAATTTGTTTGTGAGATTGGCACTGAACAAAATGAAAATGTTAATGAGATGAAGTAGCTTTTTTTGTGTAATTGTAAATAAATATTTAAATTATTTTTCCGATCAAAACTGCAAGCTGTTTAAATTTGTGTAGAGACGAGTTGTTTAATGTCTGGGGTACAGTGTTAAGGGCTACAGGAGTTCTAGCTAACTTATAAATATTTTCTTTTTTGTCTAACCTATTTAGTTTTTTTTTGTTCTTGTGCATGTAGCCTGAAGATGTTTTACTAAACAACTTTGCGTTATCATATTTAAAAGGGGGGGAGGAGCTACAGGGGAGGGTGTGAGGGAGTTTCTTCTTCATTTCCCCCCACTTGCGTAATAACAGACATGTTAGCTTAGCTTTCAACAAATACATAAAGTTCTGGACTCGTGGAAGAAACACATAAATGTGGAAATGGTGGTTGGGGGTATCATAGATACTAAACTGTTAAATTTGATGGTGATACTAGCCGTGATCTTCCATTTCCCAGAAGGGTAAATCCCAGAAGATAGGCTGTACCTCCACCCACCCTGGAGGTTCCCATGCAAGGACTGCTGGTGAATTGTCTGATTTTAAACATCTCATCGGCAATAACACTGCACTCGGAACCCTCCGAGACTTGGTTTAAATTGGGAACTCCGGATGATAGCAGAATAGTTATGTGGAAATGGTAGAAGGATTTAAACCACCTCTCATTCCTGGGCCACTATGGTACTGACCCTTCCTTGACGTTTTGGTTTCTCACACACACCATCCCAATGCTGCTGCTTTACACAGAGAGGATTGCCAAAGCAACTATGCTGCACATTTCGGAGAAGGCCCAAGTTGTAAATGTGCAGCTCCAGAATGGTGATTGCCACTCCATAGAAGTTCTGGGCCACTAATGTGTTCTCCTACAGCACTCTCGGGAAATGAATAGGTGCTTGGGAGTTAATACTTGGAGCAATTACATTTTTATTCAGTGGCCTGCCATTGGATTTTCTTTTCCCTCTAAGTCACTCACCATCCTGATTTTGAAATATATCGCCATTCCTTCACTGTTGCTGGGTCATAATCATGAAACTCCCTCCCTAACAGCACTGTGTGTGTACCTACACCTTAGGAATTGCAGTGATTCAAGAGGGCAGCTCACCACCACCTTCTCAAGGGTAATTAGGGATGGGCAACAAATGCTGGCCTAGCTAGTGACACTCGCATCCCATAAGTACATTTTTTTTAATTCATAAGGATGGTTAAAATATTATTTACTTATGTTAATTGTCTTTCAGCCTGAAGTTTTAACCAATAGTAAACGTGCACTTTTATCTTTTGCGATCCTTCAAAGTTTCATTTGTTTGTTTGAAGTTAACGTGTTTTGTTGGTAATACTTTCCTGCTTTTGTTCCCCTTGTATGCTTAGGTTGTTCAGAAATTAACGAACATGATTGGAAAAAATGTGAAACTGTATGACATGGTTCTCCAGTTTCTTCGCACTCTGTTCCTACGGACAAGAAATGTCCATTATTGCACTCTACGTGCAGAACTTCTGATGTCTTTGCATGATCTAGATATCAGTGAAATATGTTCTGTGGATCCTTGCCATAAGGTACAGTGACGCTTTGACAGGTATATAATGCACACAAACTGAACATTTAGATCTGCAAAGATGTGAGGTTAGGTAGATTAGCCATGATCAATCCACACGGGGCGTTATGGGAATAGGCGGGTGAGTGGGCCGAGGTAGGGTGCTGTTTTGCAGGGCCAGTGCAGACTCGATGGCCCGAATGGCCTCCTGCACTGTAGGGCTCTATGGATCCCTTCTACTGGCACATTGTTTTTAAAGTGTGAACTGGTGACTGGAAAACAAGTAGCAGTTTATTTTTTTTAAATAATCTTATTGTCACAAGTAAGCTCACATTAATATTGCAATGAAATTACTGTGAAAAGCCTCTAGTTGCCACATTCTGGCACCTGTTTGGGTACATGAAGGGAGAATTCAGAATGTTGAAATTACCTAACAGCACATCTTTCGGGACTTGTGGGAGGAAACCAGAGCCCCCAGAGGAAACCCATGCAGGCACAGGGAGAATGTGCAGACTCCGCACAGCAGTGACCCAAGCCGGAAATCGAACCTGGGAGCCTGGCACTGTGAATCACCAGTGCTAACCACTGTGCCACCATGCCACCCAATGAAAAGCTAGACGTAATCGTGGATAGCAGAGAACGGTTTTTATCCATCGACCTCTAGGTTATGGGTCCAGCACACTTCTGCTGCGCCACTCTGCTCTGGGTTCTACGTGTCAATAGCTTTTCATCTGTATCCTAACCAATTATTTTAATGTTTTTCAAGTCTAAGAAAAGGGTATTCCTAATATAGAGAGAGACTGTGACTCAAAAATGCCTTGGGTTGCAACCCTAATCATTTTGCAAGGTTCTTTCCCTCCTGTGCAGTTAGAGCTTTCTGTATTGCTGTGTGCACCCACCTTTTACATGAAAGGTCATCTCTCCCGAGATGCTGCCAGCTCTGTTGAGCATTTCCAGCATTTTTGATTTTTAGATTTGCAGCAGCTGCAGTATTTTTATTTTTGCAACTTAAACAACCATCTTTAAAAAAACAGAAATTGAAAATTTTAAACATGTCTTCTCCGTTTACAGTTTACCTGGTGCCTTGACGCTTGCATCCGAGAGAGATTTGTGGATGCAAAGAGAGCTCGAGAATTGCAGGGTTTTTTGGATGGAGTTAAGAAGGGCCAGGAGCAGGTTTTAGGGTGAGTGATCTCCCAGCGAACAATTGTCCATTTTTATACAGGTGCAATCTGATTTGTTATTGGAGTGCTTGGGTAACACTTTCTTTTTGCAGTGACCTCTCGATGATCCTTTGCGACCCTTTTGCAATAAATACTCTGGCATTGAGTACCGTGAAAAACCTGCAGGAGTTGGTGAGCCAGGATGCGTTACCCAGAGTAAGTAGTCCCAGGCTAGCATCTGAAGGCAATGTGCTATTTCACCAGTGTTTCACTTAAAATTCTTTAAACAGTTCCGCGCAGTTAGTTCCCTGAACAAGATAAGGCAATGCCTGATGTTGACATGACCTTTTGTCATCAAATCCCAAATTGCGAAATGGAGTGATCATTATGTACTGTTCCGGGTATGTCCAATGTTAATCTGATCTAATGTTAGTTTTCAGGTGCTTTAACAATAATGGGAAGACTTGTTGAAAAATGCTAATTAGAGAATATATGTTTCCTCAAAGAAACAAAAAGGTCTGATCTTTTTGTTTCCGACTTTAATTCCTGCAATACAGATGTTGGTGATGGTTTTCGTATTTGTAAGCAAAAAATGTCCTTTACTGTCTTGTAAAGATGCCTTTTGCACCCTGTTGTGTGATAAGCTGCTGTTTTTGGTTTTAATTCAGATCTTCGGCAAAACTGCAGAATTGGAAATCCTTTTTTGCATCTTTCCATTCCTCCATGTCCTCCCCCACCAATCTCGACATCATTATTTTTGTTTAAGTAGTAACATGACGGCAGAAAGAGCTTGGAGGGATTATTGAGCCCAAGTGTGTAATTAACATCCTGTCTGACAGCAATTAGCACAATACTTGATTTCAGTCCAAGCGTTTAAGTTCGGCTTTCTCAGAAGTTGAACTCGAGCCTAAGGCAAGGCCTTATGATGCGGTGGACACTATTTTTTTGTTTCAATAATTACTGAAAAAAATATCAAGTTACTTGTCGTTCTTTATAATTATTTGACATTTTAAAAGTTGCCATAACAGTGAGACCAATGTGTGAAAACGAAAAGTGCTAAATAAAATAAATTAATCTTATAAAAAAAGACATTTGTAATAGTTACAACAATTACCTTCAATTTGTTGCCAAAACATATTTGCTGCTATCACATTACCTTGTAAAGTATTTGTTTTTCAGGACCATGTTGTGGCTATCTTATATTCCTATTTGTGTAATTTCAGCCATTTTTTTTATCACTTTGAACTCCTTACTGAGATAGCAAAGCATTTCTTGTGTACTTAAAATGCTAATTTTCAGAGCAGGATGGTGACTGGATGATTGTTTTCATGTCTAGACCCTGAGCTCTGGAATTCCCTCCCTAAATCGCTCTGTTGCTCCGTCTCCCTTTGCTCCTTCTAAGACCCTCCTTAAAACCTACCTCTTTGGCCAGGCTTTTAGTCAGCCTTTTCTAAGTCCTGTTTGGCTCCTGATCAGCTTTTATTAGCTTACACTTGTGCCGCAAGATACTTTTATGTTAAATGGGTTACATAAATACAAGTGTTGTTGTTACAATATGAAAGCATCCATGTTATTGTCTGCAAGTTAGAGCATTCTACATTGCTTGACATTTTTGTAACATTTTAGTATGATTTGGTTTTAAAAAGCAAGATAGATGTCTATTCCTCCAAAATCTAGTTTTATAAAGTGTCTTGAGATTAATAGATTATGAAGGCTAATTGTGAAATTCAACAGGACAGCCCCGACCTTCTCCTCCTGCTGCGTATGCTATCACTCGGTCAAGGGGCCTGGGATATGATTGACAGCCAGGTGTTCAAGGAGCCAAAAATGGTAAGTTAGGAAGCCTACTACATTTCATAATGCTATTAGTTATCAATGGCATTACCATCACTGGATCCCCCACTGTCAACATCCTGGGCATTAGCATTGACCAGGACTAGCCATATAAATACTGTGGTTGCAAGGGCACGCAGGGGTTGGGAATTCTGTGGCGAGAAACCCACCTCCTGACTTCCCAAAGCTTGTCCACCATCTACAAGGTACAAGTCAGACGTGAGATGAAATATCCACCACTTGCCTGGATGAGTGCAACTCCAACAACACTCTAGAAGCTCAATACCATTCAGGTCAAAGCTGCCTGCTTGATTGGCACCACCTCCAACATCCACTCTCTCTACAACCAATACAGTGGCAGCAGTGTGTACCACCTACAAGATGCACTGAAGTAACTCACCAAGGCTCGTTCAACAGCACCTTCCAAACCCGCGATCTATACCACCCGGAAGTTCCCCGCCAAGCCACGATCCTGACTTGGAAATAAATCGCTGTTCCTTCACCGTCACTGGGTCAAAATCTGAAACTCCCTTCCTAACAGTGATGTGGGTGTACCTACACCACCTGGACTGCAGCAGTTCAAGGAGGCAGCTTGCCACTACCTTCTCGGGGACAATCTGAGATGGGCAATAAATGCTAGCCTAGCCAGCCACTCCACATCCCGTAAATTAATTTTTAAAACGGTTAGCAATTGGATGCCTCACTCAGCAAAAATGCATTGGTTTGTTATCTTATGAAAGAGCGTTATCTGTTGTATTGCTATCTGTCGCTATCAAGTGTAGTTATAACTGCATTATTTTGTATTTGTTATCTTAGTTATCTGTCCTACCTATACAGGATGATGCAGCTGAAAGTGCATTTCGCATGGCGAACTGCCTGGAATGTAGCTCAACAGGAAACACTGGATAAAATGGGAGGGGGGGGGGGGCAATGAATTTACTTCGTAAATTGTATTTTATTTTGCCTGCCTTGAGAATAATGCTTATGTTACCACTTCTACACTGGCTTTTCATAATTTAATCCATAAGGAAGAATTAAAAATCCTTAATTGATAAACGGCAATTGAAAGCCTCAGTAATAAAGCTTCCATATTTATACATATAAGGAGTATATTTTAATCACTTAATTGTTTATGGCTAAAGTGGTGTGACAGCTCTGGCAACAGCAGTCCTGATCGAGCTTTCGTAAGTCAAGTTGTTGCTGTTCATGTCAGTGCCCCCAGCTGACCGCATGGAACACTTTTTTTTGTTTATACATTAAAAAAAAAATTTGTTTCCTTTTAACTTGCATTGCATTCTCGTAGAGGTAAGATTTCAAAAAGGTAACTGCTCACATTTAGCCTGTCAATATATGTTGATGATAAAATGCACTGCAGGCAAATTCCTTTAGGGGGTGTTAACAGCGCAGGTCTGCACAACTGTTGGTGGAGGAAATAGATTTTAATGGCCTAAATTAGGCTGACGACTATTGACCCTGTCGATTATTACATACAAACCTATTATTTGTTTTATTGCTGATAAACTGCTGCACAGATCTGACGTCACAGATGTACAATTTCCTTTCATCCACACCTTTTTCTTTTAATTGTCCTTCGTGGTCCAGTTTTACAGAGGGGGAAATATAGTGCAACACCTCAGACTGCATGTAAGATCCAAAGAGTGGAATTCTCCAGGCTCGAGGGGCCAGATTGCCTACTCCTGCTCCTAGTTCTTATGTTCTTATATCTTTTCAGAGTGTCAGGCTCTGACTAAATTGGCGGCACAGTGGTTAGCACTGTTGCTTCATAGCGGCAGGGACCCAGCTTCGATTCCCAGCTTGGGTCACTGTGCGGAATCTTCACAATAAAGATTTTTATTATTAACCCTCCACCCTCCAGCTGCACAGCTGAGTTTTTATGTGGAGCCACTCTGGAAAAAATTGTTCAGTGGGCGTGGTTTACGCATCAGTGGCGGGGCAGGGCCTGACGAGCCAGCAAGGCCAGCTCCACATAGATTGGTGCGCCCTTTAAAACTCATTCCCTCCCCCATCCGGCTACCATCAGCATCGGAGATCTCTTTCCCATCCCCATCACCACCATCAGCACCTGCTCTCACCCACCCCAAAACAAGCATCAGCATTGGGGGGGGGGGGGGGCTCCTCCCCCTCAACAAACGTAATGCAAATCGCCCATGGGGCTCTGCAGAAAGTCCAGGGCCAGGGCATGTCCCTCTCCCTCCGGGGACTATACTTATCTTTGTGCCCCTGGGCGGGGGGGATCTCCTTGACTGTCACGTTTTTCAGAACCTGTTGCAAATGAGTTGACGCGATAGGGATATTCAGTGAGGGGGGAAATCATGTGGTGGGGGAGCTCAGTAAAGATATTAAAATGTGATTCTCACCCTTTAACTTTAGTGAACCTTGTTACGTCACCGGCGGGAGACGTGGAAGAAGAGGAAACGTGATCTCACAAGCGATAATCGCATTTTCTTATTCTCGTGGAATTTTCTGCCCGCATCTCCATTCTCACTGATGGCTAACATGGGCTGAAAATCACCCACAAAGCCTCAACAGTGCGTCAGCAGGGCGCATACATTTAACATAATATTCTTTGCCTGTAATTTATTATCGTTTTTAAAAATGCCAATGGATGGGTGTAAAAATAAATTGAATAAGGTCTAAATAAATTGTATTTATGTTCAAAGAGTAAGAAGCTATTTTGTAAACATAAGCCACTTCTGTCTGTGATCTTTCTATAGGAGATAGAACTGATCACTAAGTTCTTGCCCAATCTGATGGCATTTGTGGTCGATGATTATAGTTTCAACGTGGACCAAAAACTGCCAACTGATGAGAAGGCTGCAAACTTGTATCCCAACACTCTCCCAGAGACTTTCATCAAGTACGTCATTGTCCAGGAGTCAATTTTACTGCTTGAATTTGGAAATACATTAATTCATGAGAACGGTTTATGAAGTATTGAATAATACTAACAGAGCATTAACACTGTCATGAAGAATTTGGACAGGATATTGTAGGAGATTGGAATTTGGTTTCTTGATTCCAAGTTACAAAGTTAGCAAAGCACAAAGTTAAATTATGATTTCTCAATCACAAAATGAGAGTTTCATAAATGGGATCTACCCCCAACCCCTGAATAACGGAGATAAGGTAATTTACCAGGGTGCATGAGGCTTATAGGCATCTCCATTAGACAGAGATATTTTGAGCTTGAGAGGCACCATCCCACATCAAGTGTGGGGTAAGGAGGCAGGACTCTATGAACTACCACAGTTCATTGTACAGGTATTGAACCCATGCTGTTGGCACCATTCTGCACTGCACTCTACCATGGGGAGGTAGTGGCGCAGTGGTATTGGCACTGGACTAGTAATCCAGAGACCCAGGGTAATGCCCTGGGGACTGGGGTTTGAATCCCACTATGGCAGATGGTGAAATTTGAATTGTCGTAAAGCACCATCTGGTTCACTGACTCTGGCCTTTTAAGGAAGGAAATCTGCCATCCTTGCCATGTGGGGCCTACAAGACCCACAGCAATGTGGTTGACTCTTAAAAACCCTCTGAAAAGATCTGGCAAACCAATCAGTTCAAGGGCATGCCTCCTGAACGAATAAAACGAGCTAACTGACCGAATAGCAAATGTTTAAATAAAAGTGAACATAAATATCTTGTGAAGCAATCACAGGAATAGCACTCACTGACATCACTTATTCCAGTATTGTCAAAAATAGGTTTAATCTTATCCCACATATTTTCCAGCTCAGAATCTTCTACAGGTCATTTCTGCCATCTGTGAACAGGACATGCAATAGCACGGTTCCTCGTCCTGTCAGTATAAATTTTCCTCACTTGAGCCATATAGGAAGTGGGAAATATAAATTAGATTTAAATGATGCACCAAAAACAAAATACTGTAGCTGAAGCTTACTTGTGACAATAAAGATTATTACTGTCACGCATGCTGCATTCTAATCAAAATCATTTTGGGTTTCTTCCATTGCTAGGTTCATTCTGGAGAATCGTGTTGCTTGTGAAATCGCACTGTACTATGTACTGCATATTACGAAACAGAGGAACAAGAATGCCATTCTCCGCTTGCTACCTTCACTGGGTGAGTAGCTGCACTGGTGGCAGGGCAATTATTTTAGGGCGTTTGTTTAAAAATTCTTTTGTAAATATTTCACCAGCTCTACCCCACAGCTTTATAACTCATTCATAAATCTAATACATCAAAAATTGACTTGTATCAATGAATACATGATGTATATCCCATGGTTCAGAGTGAAACGGGTCATCTAAGTCTCTCCGTACCCATGTTATGACTGTACTATAGTGGATACTAGCAGTGTTCAGAGTTTTAACTCTTGGGGTGAGTTGTGAATGACTACTTTTGTAAAACTGACAAAGATTCCAGTGAAACATAATGGTGAATGAACAAAGAACAAAGAAACTTACAGCACAGGAACAGGCCCTTCGGCCCTCCCAGCCTGCGCCGATCCAGATCCTTTATCTAAACCTGTCGCCTATTTTCCAAGGATCTACTCCCTCTGTACCCTGCCCGTTCATATATCTGTCTCAATGCATCTTAAATGATGCTATCGTGCCCGCCTCTACCACCTCCGCTGGCAAAGCGTTCCAGGCACCCAACACCCTCTGCGTAAAAAAACTTCCCACGCACATCTGCATTAAACTTTCCCCCTCTCACCTTGAAATCGTGACCCCTTGTAATTGACACCCCCACTCTTGGAAAAAGCTTGTTGCTATCCACCCATGGGAGGACATCTTTGTATTATACCCACTCCAACTGTGGAGAAGCAGCCAGCAGTAAAATAGACTTTGCCCTTCCAAATTTGCGATGTGTCTATGGAGAGTGTTGTGAAATAAAAATAGGAAATGCTGGAATTACTCAGCAGGAATGTAGAGAGATGCGCAGAGTTAATGTTTCCAGTCGCTCCAGAATCCTCAGATTTCCATACAAATACCTGCAGCATTACTATTATACTGAGCTAAATTTGCTTCATCCTAAATTTCCATGGTCAAAAAATCAGGAGATCTATTAGTGATGTTTAAAATTTCAGTGATAGAGATAGACATCATGGAGTCTGTGAATTCAATGCAGAGACTAAAAAATATATTGGGAAAGGAAGGTTCTCTTTTTTTAAAGGTATCAACTGCAGTACAGGTCAACTGCAGTACAGTTCCACTGACACAGTGAAATACTTTTATCACTTTCTGTTCTTCATGTATGAGCCTGGAAAATAAATCTTGGAACACTACTAAATGATGGAGGGCATCACAGTCGAGCCAGTATCCATGAAGGCATGTTTTGCCAAGGTGAACAGTGGGTATTAATCAGGAGTGGAAACCCTGGCTTTCCTTTTAGGCCCTTGACCATAACTGATATTCACAGCCCAGCCATTGATCAAGATGAGATCAGCTAACTCGGGAATTGAGCCTGTGATTTTTCAATCCCTGTGTCTTAGTGCCGCATTGGCCAGTGCCTTTACCCAGTGTGCGAAAATGAAAATGTTTTAAAAAATTTACATGTGTAAGAGCTAGTGTTAAACTTGTTTTATAAAATAAATGTTGGTTCTGTCCTTATTTTCAAGTATTAACAGGAGTAGGTCTGGATTTGATCATCATAAATCTAAGGGAAAAGAGATATGCATCCTCACTCCATAGTTTGTATATCGTAGGTAAATTGTATTCACCATTGAATTGTGTGTCAAGACTTGCTATGGTTTTACGACACTGATGTATGTGTTATTCAGACATTTCCCATTAGTAACAGGAAGGAAGGTAGTTTCCTCTATTATGGTGCATGATGAAAGCCCTCCAGTTATTATTTAAATTTATGTTAGAGCTCAAAAGTAATTATAATTTTGAATATTTATTAACTAAAGCAAATATTATAGTTTTCTGTAGATTTCTGTTTCCTCTTGAAATTGAATTTTGTTTATAAACTGCAGCACTGCAATTTGTATTGAGGTGACTAATTGTCCTTTGTATTTCATTACAGTGGAAACCTACAATGACATGGCATTTAGCGATATTTTCTTGCACCTATTTACCAGCCATTTAACATTATTGATGGAGGAATTTTCTGCAGAGGAGTTCTGTACTGCACTGTTTGACGGCTTCATCCTTACAACATTCTCCAGGTAAAAAAATGTAAATTGTACATCTGGACACATTTCTAGACTGCATTTCAAGGAGGACTGTAGCTACCATGGAATATTTAGGAATATCTCAACCCAAATGAGGGAGAACAGTTTAAGTTTGTATTCTAGTAAATTCACAAACAGATCTCAGGTTTTGAAACTAGGTGTGTTCAGGTTTCCCATCAGTGTAAATATGTTCCAGATCTTCATAGGTTCATAAGGTTTAGGGCAGCACGGTAGCATTGTGGATAGCACAATTGCTTCACAGCTCCAGGGTCCCAGGTTCGATTCCGGCTTGGGTCACTGTCTGTGTCCGGAGTCTGCACATCCTCCCCGTGTCTGCGTGGGTTTCCTCCGGGTGCTCCAGTTTCCTCCCACAGTCCAAAGATGTGCCGGTTAGGTGGATTGGCCATGATAAATTGCCCTTAGTGTCCAAAATTGCCCTTAGTGTTGGGTGGGGTTACTGGGTTATGGGGATAGGTGGAGGTGTTGACCTTGGGTAGGGTGCTCTATCCAAGAGCCGGTGCAGACTCGATGGGCCAAATGGCCTCCTTCTGCACTGTAAATTCTATGAAAAGATATAGGAGCAGAATTAGACCATTAGGCCCATCGAGTCTGCTCTGCTATTTAATCAAGGCTGATCTCATCCTGGCCTTAACTCCACCTCCTGTCCTTTCTCCATAACCCTTCAACCCAGGGACCATGGTTCAATTCTGGCCTTGGGTCATTGTCTGTGTGGAATTTGTACATTCTCCCCATGTCTGCGGGGTTTCCTTCGGGTGCTGTGGTTTCCTCCCACAGTCCAAAGATGTGCGGGTGTGGTGGATTGGCCTTGCTAAATTACCCCTTAGTGTCCAGAGATGTGAAGGTTAGGTTATGGGGTTACAGGGAGAGGACAGGGCAGACAGGGGAATATGAATGGGTAGCTCTTCAAGGGTTCAGTGCAGACTCAATGAGCCAAATTCTGCACTGTAGGGATTCTATGAACCCATTACCAATTAAAAATCTGTCTAACTTCTCCTTAAATTTACTCACTATCCCAGCATCCAACACACTGAGTAGTGAATTCCACAGATTCACAACCCTTCGGAAGAAGTAGTTTCTCCTCAAATCCATTTAAAATTTGCTGCCGCTTATCCTAAGACTATGACCTCTCGTTCTAGAATTCCCCACAAGAGGAAGCATTCGCTCCACATCTACTTTATCCATACCTTTTATCATCTTGCATATCTCAATTTGCTCTCCCCTCATTCTTATACACTCTAGAGAATATTGGCCTAAACTGTTCAATCTCTCTTCATACAACAAACCCCTCACCTCTGGAATAAACCTTGTGAACATCCTCTGAACTGCCTCCAATAGCTCTACATCCTTCCTCAAATAAGTGGACCAAAACTGTGCACAATACTCCAGGTGTGGTCTCACCATTCTCTTGTATTGTTGCAACAACACTTCCTTACTTTTATACTCCTTTACCTATAAATGCCAACATTCCATTTGCTTTCTTTATTATCTGTAATACTTATATGTTAGTTTTCTGTGTCTCATGAACAAAGACCTCCAGATTCCTCTGCAACGGACCACCCAGAAATCCCCCCATTTAGATAATTTGCCTTCTCATTTTTACGACCAAAATACTTGGCCTCACACTTATCCATGTTAAACTCCATCTGCCACATTATGGTCTACTCTCAAACCTATCTATAGCCATTTGTAAGGTTCTTATTTCCTCATTGCAACTTACTGTCCCACCTATTTTGTGTCGGCTGCAAATTTGGCTATAGAAACTTCTATTCTCTGTTTCCAAATCGTTTATATAGATTGTAAATAGCTGGGGCCCCAAGGACCGAACCATGTGTCATCCCACTACTTACATCTTGCCATTCAGAAAAAAAACATTTAGCCCAACTCTCTGTCTTCTGCCTGCCAGCCAACCTTCAATCCAAGATGATAAATTACCCCTAATCCCATGTAATCTAACCATGTGAATTAACCTTCTGTGCGGTACCTTATCACACGCCTTCCGGAAGTCAGATATGCTACATCTACAGGATCCCCATTATTCACTTTGCTTGTTACATCTTCGAAGAACTTAGCAAATTAGCCAAACATGATTTGCGCTTCATAAAACCATGCTGAATTCTGGTGGATAGCGTTTTGACTTTCCAAATTCTGATATTACTTCCTTGATAATTGATTCCAACAATTTCCCATCAACAGAAGTTAAAATAACTGCTCTGTAATTTTGCCACAATCTGCCTCCCTCCCTTTTTGAATAAGGGCATTACATTACCATTTTTACAATCCACTGGAACCTTTCCCGTGTCCAGGAAACTTTGGAATATTACAATCAATGGATCCACTATCTCTGCTGCCACTTCTTTAAACACCCTAGGATGTCGGCCATCAGGCCTGGGGTATTTGTCTGCCCTCAATCCCAATAGTTGTTTGAGTATTCCAATTGACGTTGATTGTTCTAAGTTCTTCCCTTTCTATTACCTCTGAATTGCCCGTTCCTATTGGAATGGTTCTAGTGTTCTCCATTGTGAAAACTGAGGCAAATTATTGATTTAGCTGCTTTGCCATTTCTGTGTACCCCACTATTAACTCTCTTGTTTCATCTTCCAAGGGTCCAACATTCAGTTTAGCGACTCTCTTCCCTTTATGTACTTATCAAAGCTTTTGCTAACCTTTTTGATATTTTGTGCTAGTTTTCTTTTGTAATTTACCTTAGTTCTTTTTATTACTTTTTTCGTATCCCTTTGTTTATGTTTGAACATTCCCAATCTTCCAGCCTGCCACTGGCCTTTGCAATATGATATACCATAGTTTTTGGCTTTATATTGTCCTTGACCTCCTTGTTTAGCCATGGATGGTTTTTACCCCTCTTATAATCTTTCTTCCTCACTGGGATATATTTTAGTTGAGAGGAATTGAGTATCTCCTTAAACAACTGCCACTGCTCATCAGCAGTCCTACCTATTAACCTTCCTGCCCACTCGGGCCAAATCTGTTCTCATGTAATTTCTTTGTTTATTCCAGAATGCAAGTGTGGAGACTCCACTTTCTTGCCCCCCCCCCAAAAAAACTGAATTTTGAATTCAATGAACACTACTCCCGAGCGAATCCTTAACTCTGAGGTCAATAATTAATCACTCCTCCTTGCACAAGACCAAATCCAGAATATCCTGCTCCCTGGTTGGTTGCCCAACATTCTGTTCCAAGCAACAATCTCTAATATATTCAATGAAGTCTCCGGGCTACCCTTGCCAATTTGATTCTTCCAGTCTATGTGCATATTAAATCACCCATGATTATTGCCATCCCTTTCTTACATGGCCCCAGTATTTCCTGTTTCATACTGTGTCCCACTGCAGAATTACTATTTGGGGACCTGTAGATTACTCCTACCAAGGATTTTTTCCCTCTGCTATTTCGTACTTCTACCCAGACTGATTCCCATCTTGATCTCCAGTGCTAATTTATCATTACAACACTGATCCCTTTCCTCACCAGCAGGGCTGTGCCACCTCCTTTTCCTTTCAGTCTATCTTTCCGAAATACTGCGTACCCTTGGATATTCAACTCCCAGACCTGGTCTCCTGTAACCATGTTTCAGTAATCACCACCAAATCATACTCTTTAGTTTCTATTAACGCTGTTAACTCATTAAGTTTGTTCCGAATGCTTTGTGGATTTCGATACAAAGGTGTATGTTAGTTTGATCTTAGATTAGGACAAGTGGTCGTCACAACATCGTGGGCCGAAGGGCCTGTACTGTGCTTTACTGTTCTATGTTCTAAAAGGCTCAGGGTGAAGCATCAGCAGAGAATGAGTAAAGGCCTTTGGGCAGAACGCACATGAATGAATTAATTTTCCTTGGGTTCAGCATTACTAATGATTCCAAGTCGGAGAATGCCTTAATCTGCCCAATATCTCAACAAATGCAGTGAGGCGAATCCAGAACCTGAGTCACGTTACTTCTGACCACTTTGAATTTTATCAAGGATACTACAGAGTGCTTTACAGTCAATCAGGTATTTCTCAAGTGTAGTTGCTAGAGTAAAATAGGCAGTCATGCACAGAAGGCGCACACTAACAGCAATGAGATAATGATCAGCTGTAACACTAGAATTTAGGTATACAAATTTTTGCTTCTTGAAATGGCAACTAACATTTTTGTTTTCTGATCCTCTGGAATGACCATAATATCCGGACTCGTGTTCTTATTACAGTAAAGAAAATGTGCACAGACATATCCTTCGCCTACTGCTGCATCTTCACCATAAAGTGGTACCTACAAAAATGGTTTCACTGCAAAAGGCACTCGAACCTACCAAGCAGGTGAGGTAACTGTATAGCGATCAGAGATGAGATATAAGAGGGATATATGAGAGGCGAGAGGGAAATGAGATGCAGAACAGTACTATGGATAAATGAGCATGAGCAAGGGATTAAGCTATTTTAAAGGCTGATTGTATCCCTACATAACCAAGCTTGCCTGGGATTAACTTTGGGGAACATATTGATTAGATTGTAAGAACTAGTACTGCAAGAGTATATTTTTCAGGCTACAAGAAACCCAAGGCTTTTTTACTAAAGGAAGGTGCTGTGTAGATTTGTATACTTCACAAATTTGTGGTTGGAAAGGGTGAGCTTGTGTGTTTTGGAAGAAGATATAAATTTAAATGAATTGATGGACGTGTCCTCACTCAGATGAATGATTGGGAAAAGCAAAATACTGCAGATGCTGAACTAAAAACATGCTGGATAAACTCAGCAGGTCTGGCAGCATCTGTGGAGAGTGCTAAATGTTTGGAATCATTCACCTGAAACGGTGGTAGAAGCAAAAAGATTCAGGTATTCAAGTTGCGATTCGATCCTGCCATGGTAGCAAGCATGAGTATCAAAAGGTATGTTATAGACCTTTTAAATAAAAACAAGTTTATGCTTCACCTTAACACTTGCTCCGTTTTAAATTTGCGTACAGAGTGCAGAAGCAGTGAAGGACTTATATACTCAACTTATGGAGAAGATAGAAAGTCTTAAGCAGAGTCCTGTGCAAACAGCAGAGACCCCGCCATTGGAACTGCCATTGAGAACTGCTTCTACACCTGCTGCCATCTGATAGATCCAGCTTTATTACTTGGATCGAGGCATGATTGTGCACTAGCGACAAGAATTGTACGGTGAATCATGAAGCACAGTAACTGCATTACCTCTCAGTCCCTTTGGCATTGTCACAGAATTACAGTCTGAGGTGGTACAGTCGATTGCTAAAATTTATGTTCATCCCATTTGCCACAAACTAAAATTAAAACAAATGCATTATTCCATTGAGTTGCAGCATTACTTGTTGGGCAAATAGCTCTGTGATAAATACTTTTAAGAACCGGTACTTTAACACTTTGCGTAAAAGTCCCACCATTTGTGGGGGTTCCATTCTCACAATGGGTGAAATAGCAAGCACCAAACATACTTCAGAATGGGAGTGAATTAGATAAGTTACAACCAGCCCAAATATGACATTTTTAAAGGAAGGGAGGTAATAAAAATGATTTTGAGACTATTTTATTGCCAAAATTGTTTGGCAATGCAAGAAAACAACAGTGCAAAAATTGCTAATTACAGAATATTGCAAATTAATGTTACAGATACTACTTGAAAGTGGAGGTTAGCGATGTGGCTGATGCAGGCATTGATGTGGATAAAAAGAGCAATGTTGTCCTTGAGTGCTTCACCTTTTTGTTTTTCAGTTTTGTAAAGTTCTCGGTCAGGCGCAACAGCAGTATCAATTGCTCTACCAAGGACGAGGCTTCTTTCCATGCTTGCATCATGGTCTGTTTTTTTCAATCTTTGGCCGATCTTGAAATCTGCCATCATTCTGGTTGTGGATTGAACCTTTTTAGGCTCTTCTTCCTGCTCCGGCTTCTGTTTTGGTTTGTTTAATTTCTTCAGTTCAACTAATTCTTTTGCAAATAGTTCCTTTCTCAGATTGAAGCAACTCATCCACTCGGCTGTGGCCAGGCCTTCACATGCCTCCCCTTCAACTCGTTTTGCCAGCTCACCAATCCCGGCCACTTCAACATCCACATTGGGGAACTCTGAAATCATTCACAGCCTCAGGCCAAACCTTTTTCCAATAGGCATTTATGGTTGAAGTTCTAGCATCATCCCATGAGTCAATTAAGCTGACTGCTGTGAGGATATTGAATTCCTTCCAGCAATCACAGACTATGATTTGAAGGGTCTGATTCCAGAGGGTGAAGGATGTGCTTAAAACATTGTCAGATGTAGCAAGCCTTGAATGAGACAATAACCTCCTGGTCGGCATGGTAGCACAGTTGTTCGCACTGCTGCCTCACAGCTCCAGGAACCCGGGCTCAATTCCGGCCTTGGGTCATTGTGTGGAATTTGCACTTTCTCCCCGTGTCTGCGTGGGTTTCCTCCGGGTGCTCCAGTTTCCTCCTACAGTCCAAAAGTGTGCAGATTAAGTGGATTGCCCTTGCTAAATTGCCCTTAGTGTCCAAAAGGTTGGGTGGGCTTACAGGGATAGGTTGGTGTGGGCTTAATAGGGTACTCTTTCCATGGTCTGATGCAGACTCGATGGGTCGAATGGCCTCCTTCTGTACTGGAAATTCTATGTTCCATTGATTGGTTAAGTGAGGTTGCATTTGGGGTAAAATCACAATGTCAACATCTGGATGGCCCTCTGCAAGGAGAACATGGATGCCCAGGTACATTATTGATGGTTGATAGGACCTTGAAAAACAGGTTATTTTCCTTCAACTAAGTGTGGATCTCTGGCAGAAAGCAATTCTCAAACCAGTTCTTCGAATACTACTTCTGTAACCCAGGCATTTCTGTTAGCCTTCCAAAAGACGGGCAGATGAGATTTATTTTTATCCCTTTTTAAAAGCTCTAGGTTTTTTTGACCTGTAAACCAACATTGGTTTAAATTAAACCAGCCACAGTGGAACATAACAGAAGTGTCAGCCTATCCTTTGCTGCTTTAAAACCAAGAGCTCTCTTTTTTTTAATGTAGATTCTTTTTGGCAGCTTCTTCCATCCCATTTTCATCTGTGTGAAAGATTCTGCTCGATGTATCCCTGAAGCACCTTGGGGAAACTCCTGTGGCAGCTCCCACACCAACTTCACATTATGCAACCTGAAATGCTTTTTTAATACTATTGAACCATCCTGTGCTAGCTGACAATCCTTTGGAAGTCGAAGGAAAGGTACCTTCTGCACACCTTCATCATCACTGTTACCATCGGTAACATGAGCACTACTCTCTTTACTACTTTCCACGTGCTGGTACAATTCAGGTGCTTTGTTTCGAATGATTGGACCATTTGCTGTGGCCTTCCTTTGATGGTGGTTTCTACCCACATGTTTAGTAACTTTTCTATTTCCTCTTAATGTAGATCTTTCCTACTCACAAACATTAACTTGGCAGAACGACTACCAGAAGCACTAACACTGGCTCTTTTTTTTCAGACAACCTTATGTACATTCATTAACACTATTCCCTGGCCAACATGGGAGCAGTGTTCACCATTTTTTTAGTCTATCTAAGATTGTGACTGTTTATTCAAGTATCATTGCTTTCCTGGGATGTTTTCTGCTTGGCTCTGACTCTCATGTTTAGTAAAGTGCTATACTGCTATACCGTACTGTAGAATACTGGTCAGGAGTTACTGCATCCCGTAAATCACGGCAACTCATGCTGAGACGGCTCATGTGCAGTTTGCATTTCTCACGTTAGCCATCACAAAATCAACATTTTGGTGGCCTCTGAATTCAGTGTTTTATTAACCTTTTGGGACCCACATGTGTTTAGATGAGAGGTTAAATTTGTTAAATCGCGGATAAGCGAAGATTTGGAGTCTCGATTGGATCTACAAACACGTTTGTGCGGGTAAACAAATTCACTGTGGAGGCGGGTAAACAGCGTGAGTTTCACTGTAGAACAGCACTAACGTATCAAAGTTGGTCAGAAGTCCAAATGGCCAACTTCAAAGACTTATATCTGAATTACTGAAGGTCGTTATCACTGCAATTCTCTTTGGAGGCATTTTTCAACCATTCCTATTATTGATGGCATTTACGTTTCCCTTATAAATAATATTTAGTTTACCCTGTCAGATGCTCGCAACCTAGAAGAATGGTTAATTTACCAGCCAGAGGGAAGTGTGGCCAATATATTTGTTAGTAAAAGTACCGATCGAGGATCGTGATCTTTTAAAATGTTTTTTTTTAAGTATACTGGTGACAGGAGGCACTTTCAAAATGCAGATCAGTAAAGCAAAAAATTGTGTAAATGCGTGGACTTCATGGTTTAGCAACAATAGAATGTGGAACAAATATTTGTAAATGTGTTTATTTCAGCACGAATACTGGAGAAAAAAATTTGTTCGTATAGTTATTTTTGTTTGACGAATTTAGGTGCAAAATCTTTGTATTTTTTTTTGTAAAATAAAGTTTAAATACTGACATTCTAATATTGTGTGCACATTTCTTGGACAGACTGTTCTCATCCACAACATAAGTTAATTACATTGGTTGGCAATCCCCTGTCATTGTGAAGGCACAGTCTTTGAAATTGAAAGACAGGCGGGTGAGTTGTGTGCTGCTAAGTTGAGGTATGCACCCAATGGGCGGAACATGTATTATGGGTTATTCCTTTTCCACTCATTGATCATGCTGCTGCTAATGTCCGTAAACAAATTATTTTTTTAAATTTGGAGTACCCAATTCATTTTTTCTAATTAAGGGGCAATTTAGGGTGACCAATCAACATACCCTGCACATCTTTGGGTTGTGGGGACAAAACCCACGCAAACACGGGGAGAATGTGCAAACTCCACACGGACAGTAACCCAGGGCCTGTATCGAACCTGTAACCTCGGCGCCGTGAAGCTGTAGTGCTAACCACTGCGCTATTGTGCTGCCCACCCATGTCCATTAGCAATGAAGGGAGATTAAAATTTGAGTCTGTGTTTTCCTATTGACGAGTGGCTGAGGCAGAAACAATTAGCAGATTGGGACATCTGGCTGACTTTACTGTGAGATTTGTAGCTGAAGAAGAAACATTATCCCACATGCTATTATGACTACGGCGTGGCCTACAGGGTTAGACAAGTGATTAATCAAGTCTGTATTTAATCTTGCTGTAAATTCTGAAATCTCCCCCCTAAACCTTCCCGCCTCTCTGTCTCTCTATCTTCAAAACATGCCTCTTTGACTAGGGTGGGTTGTCAGGGTTTTTGGGATAAATGCTCCTGCCACGCACTTGATGTCCATAAAAACTTTTTTTTTATTGTTGAATATGCTTGAGAAACTTTCACAAAAGGTTGAGTTTTGAGCTCATTCCCTTGGAAATTGCTTTCTATTTCTAATGACCTACAACCGTGGATCTCTGCAGTCAGAAAAACTATTTAAATTCTGATGCTCTTTGAACAAGCTGAATTCTGGAGCTTTGTGGGGAAAGCCACGGCTGCTCTAGGTGGACAGCACAGTAAACTTTGCCGGTCTTGTTTGCAACCTGGGACAAATCTGAGAAACTCAGATAATTTTTTATAATGAAGGCTTTGGGCGTAGAGCTTGGCCACCGTTTATAGCCCATTCCCAATTGCCTTTGGTGCTGAGCCGCCGCCTTGAACGCTGCAGTCCATCTGGTGTAGGTACCCCCAGAGTGCTGTTAGGAAAGGAGCCCCAGGATTTTGACCCGAGTGAAGGAACGGTGATATAGATCCAAGTCAGGATGGTGTGTGGCTTGGAGGAGAACAGTAGATGGTGGAGTTCCGATGCGTCTTTGCAACACAATCCATATTGCCTGCTCGATCCTTTGCACCGAGTTTTAAGAGATCAGAAGTAAAACATGCATTTGTGTGTTGCAATCTTGAGGCTGACTACGAATGTGCGTATAGTATATTGTGGCTGAAAAAGTAGACTCTACTTCTACACCTAGTATATGCATCAACATGATTTTTGGGACCTGTAATATGCCAGGTTGACTTAAGCACTGATTTATCGTAAACATTTGACTTCAATTCCCCTTTTCTATAGCTTTCTGCTGCAGCCCTTTTTTTTTCCAAGCCCTTGCTTCATTCTGGATTGTGTAATTCCTGTCTGCTTCAAATATGGAACACTAGTGTGATACTGAAAACCGGCTGAGAAGGCGCACATAGACCAGGAACAGAAACTTCCATTAGGCTCTGGCTGGAATCGATACTGGCCATCTGAAAAGCATTCAGCTTGATGCATAAACTTTTTGGTTCTCCAACATTCCATCTGAGGCTGAATTAAGAGGGCAGGTTGCCCCACATTACGGACAGTGTGTGAAGGACTAATACAGATTTCGACCAGTAAAATTGGGCCATATGGGACTATATGGACTTTGTGATTACCCACTCCAAAGACAAAGAATATGTAACAAACTTCCAGACACAGGTGATCAACTTTGCAGCAGGACGAAGAACAGACAAAAGAAGCCATCAGACTCCATAATGAGCTGATGGCTGGTCAGACTGGGGAGTTTCAGAGGACAATGGCCAGTGGTGGGCGTATACCTATGACTCAGTCCAAGCTCACCAGTATAAAGAACGAAAATCAAACCGATCTTGAGCGATTACCTGTGAGCTCCCCAGGCACAACCATCACAAGAAGAAAGGACTCTGGGTTTCGAAAACCAGAGAAGACATCCACATCGAGTGATCGTAGCCTGCCAGCCTCCTTCACTAAGTGCGGGTAAAACCCAAAGCGCAACTGTGAATTTGAGTCATATTTTGTTGAGTTGTGAATAAAATTGTTTAAACTGTGAAATTGTTTTGTCCTTCGTTCATCCCGCAAATAAGGGCATCTGGGTAAAACCTTTGAGGAAGTAAACTGGTCAAACGTATCAAGGTTTTAAAGGTACAACATTTTGGCACCTCAGATGGCCCTTCAATAAGAAGCGATATGTTATTCTGAAGTCGAACCTTCAACCCAGTATTCTCCAACATTCCATCTGAGGCTGAATTAAGAGGGCAGATTGCCCCACATTACGGACAGTGCGTGAAGGACTAATACAGATTTCGACCAGTAAAATTGGGCCATAAACCGGGTGTCTGGAACATGAGGTGAACAAACCATGTATTTAGATCCAGGATATTCAAGGGAGTTGCGAAAATTTGTCGGAGGGAATTTAGTGAAAGCTGGACCCCTAGCCCAGAGGATTCCCACATGTGACAAACCCCTAGGAAGAGAGAGAGAATAAGAACAGCATAAGCACGAGGAGCAGGAGTAGGCCACCTGGTCCTTCGAACCTGCTCCACCATTCAATGAGATCAATGCTGATCTTTTGTGGACTCAGTTCCACTTTCACGCCCGAACACCTTTATTCCTTTATTCTTCAAAACTATCTATCTTTATCTTGAAAACATTTAATGAAGGAGCCTCAACTGCTTCGCTGGGCAGGGAATTCCATAGGTTCATAACCTTTTTGGGTAAAGAAGTTCCTCCTAAGAGTACAGAAATGGCAGAAAACCCAGAGTGAGAAGTGACCCAAGAAGTGGGTACTACAGTAAATTAGAAAGGATCTGAGACCCAAAGGTCAAGAGGTAGAGTACGGACCGTCGAGTTTAAAAAGCGCAGCACAGTTGCATCAGTGCTTCTCTCACCGGATGGTGGCTGGTTTACCCACCCCCTCCTGTACTGTTTGATAGCGTTAACCGTCCTGTAGTCGATAAGTTCGTCAGTATTGATGTAAATCCGGCGTGCTTTCCGTATCTATCGATGAGCAGTGAGTGCAAAAATTAGAAAACGGGACCGGGATCTCTAAAAGTCACGGAAGACTTGGGGGAGGGGTAATTATGATACGATTAGGCAAGAATTAGGGAGCATAAGATGGGAACAGAAACTGTCGGGGAAAGGCACAAATGAAAAGTGCAGCTTGTTCAAGTAACAAATACTGCGTGTCCTTGATAGGTATTTCCCTGTCAGGCAGGGAGGAAATGGCAGTCTGAGGGAACCATGGTTCACAAAAGAGATTGAATGTCTTGTCAAGAGGAAAAAGGAAGAGTATGTAAGGATGAGAAAACAAGGTTCAGTTGGGTCGCTTGAGGGTTACAAGGTAGCAAGGAATGAGTTAAAAAAAAAAAGGGCTGAGGAGAGCTAGGAGGGGGCATGAGAAGTCCTTGGCGGGTTGGATCAAGGAAAACCCCAAGGCTTTTTACTCTTATGTGAGAAATAAAAGAATGACCAGGGTGAGGGTAGGGCTGGTCAAGGACAGTAGTGGGATATTGTGCCTGGAGTCAGAAGAAATAGGAGAGGCGTTGAATGAATACTTTTCTTCAGTGTTCACCAAGGAGAGGGGCCATGTTTTTGAAGACGAGAGTGTGATACAGGTGGATAGGCTGGAGGAGGTAGATGTTCTGAGGAAGGATGTATTAGCAATTTTGAAAAATCTGAGGGTCAACCAGTCCCCTGGGCCAGATGGGATATATCCAAGGATTCTTTGGGAGGCAAGGGATGAGATTGCAGAGCCTTTGGCTTTGATCTTTGGGTCCTCCCTGTCTACGGGGATAGTGCCAGAGGACTGGAGAGTGGTGAATGTTGTTCCTCTGTTCAAGAAAGGGAATAGGAATGACCCTGGTAATTATAGGCCAGTTAGTCTTACTTCGGTGGTCGGTAAGTTAATGGAAAAGGTCCTGAAGGATAGGATTTATGACCATTTGGAAAGATGCAGCTTAATCCGGGATAGTCAACACAGATTCATGAAGGGTAAGTCTTGCCTCACAAATTTGATTGAATTCTTTGAGGAGGTAACTAAATGTGTAGATGAAGGTAGAGCAGTTGATGTTGTATACATGGATTTTAGTAAGGTGTTTAATAAGGTTCCCCATGGTCGGCTCATGACGAAAGTAAGGAGGTGTGGGATAGAGGGAAATTTGGCCAATTGGATAAGTAACTGGCTATCACATAGAAGACAGAGAGTGGTGGTGGATGGAAAATTTTTAGACTGGAGACCAGTTACCAGTGATGTACCACAGGGATCAGTGCTGGGTCCTCTGCTATTTGTGATTTTTACCAATGACTTGGAGGAGGGGGTTGAAGGGTGGGTCAGTAAATTTGCTGATGACACCAAGATTGGTGGAGTAATGGATGAGGTGGAGGGCTGTTGTAGGCTGCAAAGAGACATTGATAGGATGCAGAGCTGGGCTGGAAAATGGCAGATGGAGTTAACCCTGATAAGTGCGAGGTAATTCATTTTGGTAGAAAAAATTTGAATGCAGATTACAGGGTCAACGGCAGGGTTCAGAGGAATGTGGAGGAACAGAGAGATCTTGGGGTTCATGTCCATAGATATCGGAAGGTTACCACTCAAGTGGATAGAGCCGTGAAGAAGGCTTATAGTATGTTAGCGTTAATTAACGGGCTTGAATTTAAGAGCCGCGGGGTTATGCTGCAACTATATATGACCCTGGTGAGACCATATTTGGAGTATTGTGCGCAGTTCTGGTCACCTTATTATAGGAAGGATGTGGAAGCATTGGAAAGGGTGCAAAGGAGATTTACCATGATGCTGCCTGGTTTGCAGGATAGGTCTTATGAGGAAAGGTTGAGGGAGCTCGGGCTTTTCTCTTTGGAGCGGAGGAGGATGAGAGGCGACTTAATAGAGGTTTATAAGATGATGAGGGGGATAGATAAAGTGGACGTTCAGAGACTATTTCCTAGGGTGGATGTAGTGTTACAAGGGGGCATAACTATAAGATTCAGGGTAGGTTCTTTACTCAGAGTAGTTAGGGCGTGGAATGGACTGCCTGCTGTGATAGTGGAGTCAGACACTTTAGGAACTTTCAAGCGGTTATTGGATAGGCGCATGGAGCACACAAGAATGACAGAGAGTGGGATAGCTTGATCTTGGATTCGGAGAATGCTCGGCACAACATCAAGGGCCGAAGGGCCTGTTCTGTGCTGTAGTGTTCTATGTTCTGTGTTCTAAGAAGGAATATTCAAATCACCTTGTGAAGGTGGCCAATGACAAAAGGCTCTTCGAGAGATCCTTTCTGTCAAAGGGGGGAGAGGGATATGAGTTTTAGAAGAAGTTAGTGTGGGAATAATGAGTTTTCGAAGTAGTCAGTATGGAAACATGAGTTTTAGAAAACATTGGTGTGGAAATTAGAGTTTCAAAGAGGTCAGTGTGAATATTTGTGCTCTGGATAGTCTGGGATTATCCTGAGAAGAAAAAATAAGAGACTAGTGAGTCTTGGTATATGAAGTTTTAGAAGTCAGTGTGGAAATTGGTGCTGTGGAAGCATCTTAATGTTAGAAGTTAGAAAAAGAGGTTAGCATCTCCAGTCTCCGTCCAAAGAGGTATGATGTGTGCTTTTGGGGAACAAGGAATAGATAAAGATGACTGAAATGTAAATTGGGGAGCTGCATCTTTTGTGTTTCAACAAAAAAAAAGCTAAATTAACAATTTGGAACGGGTTTGAATTATATTCTGAATGCATATCTGAAAGAAATTGGGAAGTGGTTGATTTTATTCCATATAAGGATTAAAGTTAGTCTGCAGACTTTAATCAACTCATTCAGAGCTGCTGGCAGCTGAAAAAAATAGAACTGATTGTGTGTTGGTATGTGTGATTTTTCCTTGTCTGAATCTGTCTAGTGCCTGTGCCACTGAGGTAACCCTCTGGTCTGGTTTTTAACTTCAAAGTTGCTTTTTTAATGTATGTATGTAGTTGTATTTTGAATTGGATTGAGGAGCAGGACTAGCTGTAAAGCAATTGTTCGAGCAGGAGAGTGGTGATTCTGGAGCAATGGAAAAGCCACTGTGGCTTTCGAAGAGTTTAAACTTGGGGGGAAGCACGATGGCACAGTGGTTAGCACTGCTGTCTCACAGTACCGAGGTCCCAGGTTCGATCCGGATCTGGGTCACTGTTCGTGTGGAGTTTGTACATTCTCCCCATGTTTGCATGGGTTTCGCCCCCCACAACCCAAAGATGTGCAGGGTAGGTGGATTGGCCACGCTAAATTGCCCCTTTATTGGAAAAAATGAATTGGGTACTCTAAATTTATTTTAAAAAACTTACTATATGTATATATATTTGTGAGAGAATTTACCTTTTATTTGAGTTTAATTACAGTTTTGAAGAAAGATCAGTGAAGACTACTGTCTTAATCCGCTTCATTTGCTTTCTTTAAAAATTCTAATTATTTTTCAGTTTGTTAAAATTGAATGAAAGTATAATGCTTTGAATTCTTTTTGTTTGAATGGAGGCTTCCGTGGATGAATGAGAGTGTGTGTGTATACTAAAGAATTTGTGTATTTCCTTTGGTGTTTCTAGTTTTATTTGGATGGATTTGTTTATTGTCACGTGTACCGAGGTACAGTGAAAAGTATTTTTCTGCGCGCAGCTCAACAGATCATTAAGTACATGGGAAGAAAAAGGAATAAAAGAAAATACATAATAGGCAACACAAGATATACAACGTAACTACATAAGCACTGGCATCGGATGAAGCAGACAGGGTGTTGTGTTAATGAGGTCAGTCCATAAGAGGGTTATTTAGGAGTCTGGTGACAGTGGGGATGAAGCTGTTTTTGAGTCTGTTCGTGCGTGTTTTCAGACTCCTGCCCGATGAAAGAAGTCACATGTTATATTCTGCAAACTGAGTTTTAAATCAATTGGGAGTTGTAAACTGGATTTAAATTTTCTTTTAAATTGACTGATACATCTAAACCAAATTAACTCATTTGGCTTCAGGCCGAGTGTATCTTTGTGCTTTTGTTTTAAATAAAGATGAATCACAAGTCACAGCCAACGATTCTAGCGGCTTCAAGAAATCCAAGATTGCTCTGTCATAACATAGTGACAATGGGGACATTTTTCTTTTGTGGTAATGGTTAACTCATTCAGACTTCACTGTTGCCCTTTGAATTAAAGTTTGTGAAGTGTTACACTTACCTTCTGCACCAATTGCAATGTCTGATGATTTGACTTCTCTTAAAACTACCGTGCCGGGATATAATTGTTCTTGAGAGCTAATTGATTAAAGAGCAATTAAGTGAAAATAGTAAATAATGTGGAAAGGATAATAAAAAATTCTAATTTTGACAAATAAAGAGAAATTGGTGTTAGTCTGTATGGGTTGCAGAGCTTCAAACCCCGTTCACTGTTTGAAAGTAGATAAACAGTTTACAATGTCACCATTTGAAACTAGGATATTTTATATAAGTAATATTAATTTTGTGTGTGTTATCAATACCGAGTAAATGCTAATTCTGCTAATGAGTATGTGAACATGTAAAATTGGTTGTTTTAATCCTGGGTATTTAACTAGAAAGAGTTTAGAAATTAGTGACCTTCTGCACAAGGGTAAGGGCTGTTATGTGTGCAGGAGTGAGGTGATCTACAGGTGGGAGATAATGTTAAATTTGGGGAGTGTCAATGAAGCTGCAGCAGATGATGGGATTTTCAATCACTTAATCACCTGGGGTTAGGGAATGGGAGTCAGAACTTTAAAGGAAATAACTTGGGACAATATTTGGAATTGGGGTTTAAAGTGGAAGTACACTCTTCGATACATGTCATGTTGCATTTTGTTATTATTGCTACTGTTCTCATTACCATAAAGCAAGCTTTTACAAAGATATGTTAAAAGATGGACAAAAGGCAAATGGAAGTTTAATTAAATGTGGCATCGACAATGAGACAAAGGAATTGGGTTTTAAAATACGTAATTGAATAAGCTTTGAATATTGTATGGAAAGTGTGTATCTCTGGCTCACTCTGGGAAATATGGTCGCTCAAACTAATGATCCCATGCGTTTACATTTATGGGATCACAGGGGAAATGTGGTGCTGAAAACAGCCTGAGAAGATACAGAGGCCAGGAACAGAAACTGGCTGGAATCGCTACTGGCCATCTGCAAAAGCACTCAAGTCATAGATACATATAGATACATAGAAAATAGGAGGAGGCCTTTTCATCGCCATTCATCTCCGCCATTCATCCCGATCATGGCTGATCATCCAACTCAGTAGCCTAATCCTGCTTTCTCCCCATAGTCTTTGATCCCATTCTCCCCAAGTGCTATATCCAGCCGCCTCTTGAATATATTCAAAGTTTTAGCAGCAACTACTTCCTGTGGTAATGAATTCCACAGGCTCACCACTCTTTGTGTGAAGAAATGTCTCCTTATCTCTGCCCAAAATGGTTTACCCTGAATCCTCAGGCTGTGAACCCCTGGTCCTGGACACACCCATCATTGGTAACATCTTCGCTGCATCTACCCTGTCTAGTCCTGTCAATTTATAAGTCTCTATGAGATTCCCCCCTCATTCTTCTGAACTCCAGCGAGAACAATCCCAGCCGAGTCAATCTCTCCTCATATGACACTCCCGCCATCCCTGGAATCAGTCTGGTAAACCTTCGCTGCACTCCCTCGAGAGCAAGAAAATCCTTCCTCAGAGAAGGAGACCAAAACTGTACACAATACTCCAAGTGTGGCCTCACCAAGGCCCTGCACAATTGCAGCAACACATCCCTGCTTCTGTACTTGAAACCTCTTGCAATGAAGGCCAACATACGATTAGCCTTCTTTACTGCCTGCTGCACCTGCATGCATACCTTCAGTGAATGGTGAAGTCAACTCATAAACTTGTTATTGGGGCTATATGGACTTTGTGATTACCCACTCCAAAGACTTTGAATATGTAACAAACTTCCAGACGCAGATGATCAACTTTGCAGCAGGATGAAGAATAGACAAAAGAAACCATCAGATCCCATAATGAGCTGATGGCTGGTCCGACTAGGGAGTTTCAAAGGACAATGGCCAGTGGTGGGCTTACTCAATCCTAGCTCACCAGTATAAAGAAAGGAACATCGAACAATCTTGAGCGATAACCTGGGCGCATCCCCAGGCACAACCATCGCAAGAAGAAAGGACGCTGGGTTTTGAACCCAGAGAAGACATTCACATCAAGTGACAGCCTTCTTTACTAAGTGCGGTTAAAACCCAAAGCTCAGCTGTGTGTCTGTCATATTTTGTGGAGTAACAGAATTGTGAATAAAATTGCGTTCAACTGTGAACCTGTTTTGTCCTTTGTTCATCTCGCAAATAAGGGCACCTGGGTAAAACTTTTGAGTAAGTAAACTGGTCGAACCTATCAGAGGTTTAAAAAGGTACAACACTAGATATGGTAGATTACTGTTTAAGGAGAGATGGACCATTTGACCCAACACTCAGGACATCTCAGATGTATCAGTGGGTGCTATTTTAAGGATAAGAGGTCCAATTCTCCGCGCTCGTTGCGGGATGTTCTATTCTATTGAATTCTAAGTCAATGGGATGAATGGCTGGTGATGATGCTTGAGGGATGACTGGTGGCCAGGTCATGGTGAGAGCTTGTTTCTCTTTTTTAAGAAGTGTTGGGTGATCTTTTGGGTACACCTGATGGCAGACAAGGCCGTGGTTTAAACGTTTAATCTTCAAGACATGCGTGCTCAGTTTTATTGCCAGATTGGCATTTGTAATAGTTTATTTTGTTTAATATTTGTACATTATAACATCTTCCCATAATATACATTTAGTAATTTTACAAGTCCTATCACATGCTGTCTTTAATAGGCAAGTACCAGTAGCTCCCTTATCTTAGAATATTGTCAGACAATCTCCACATCAAACAAATCGGCCATACACTGATTTACAAAAAGCCTGAGACCAGCTACTGTCAGAAATAGATATTTCAAAATTGATTTAGGGCACTAAGTGTTGGGATTTTGCAGGCTTGCTGTTATTGATGACTGGCTTGAGATTCACTATCCATTGGCTTCAATATGCACAACACATTAGTGTGTGTATGTGTTTATATGCAGAAAAGTTCATCTTTATAATTGCTTTACCTTGCATTATTATTCTGATTACAAATAATGAAATTAATTGGGTCCAAACCAAAACATGTATCTCTTACTCTTGATCTGGCAATAGCCACTAAATGAATAAATCAATTTCAATACCTTTCTCTTGAGTAGGTAGTTTGACATTTGGATATCTTTGATTCAGAAGTGTGTGCTTCCTTGTGATGGCTCCTTGCTTTGGTGGGTAATAACTGAATAGGCATTTATTCGGGTCACTGTCCGTGCAGAGTTTGCACATTCTCCCTGTGTCTGAGTGGGCTTCACTTCCACAACTCAAAGATGTGCAGGTTAGGTGGATTGGCCACACTAAATTGCCCCTTAATTGGAAAAAAAAGAATTGGGTACTTTTAAATTTATTTTTTTTAAATAAAATAAAAACTACAAACTAATCCTCATGCAAATCTGTTGAATGAATAATGTGCAGAATACATTTCAGGGATAACAGTAGGCATTAAAAAGAAATGCACTGGACCTAAATAGAAATCAAATAGTTTTCATATCAATTCTCCAATGATTATACTCCTGTCTGCACCAGTGAAGAGAATATTCAATGAGAGAGCCATTTTTGAGGATTTGCTGGCAGGATCGATGAGGGAGAACCAGTGGAGGGATTTTCAGAAGGTTTTTTTGGTAAGGTCTCACACAAAAGGTTAGCAAGCGCAATTAGAGCTCATGGGATTGGAGTGATTCACAGAAAACAGTAGGGCTAAACAGATCAGCGCTTGGGCCCCAGCTATGCACAATCCATAATCAATGATTTGAATGTGGGTAATTAATATAATATTTCCATCTTTGCTGATGTCACAAAACTTGGTGGGAATGAGAACTGTGAGGAGGATGCAAAGAGGCTTCAAGGGGTTTTAGACAGACAATGCAGATTGAACATGATTTGAAAAATTGTGAAGTAAACACTTTGGTAGGCAAAAGCTGAAATCATAGGAGCCTTACAGTGCAGAAGAAGGCCACTTGGCTCAATAAATCTGCACCAACCCTCCAAAGGAGCACTCTACCCAGCTCCACACCCCTTCTACCCCACCCTATCCCTGCAACCCCATAACCTAACATGCACATCATCTCTGGACACTAAGGGACAATTCAGCATAGCCAATCCACCTAATGTGCACATTTTTGGACTATGAGGGGAAACCGGAGGAAACCATGCAGATGGGGAGAACATTCAAACTCCACAGAGTCACCCAAGGCTGGAATTGAACCTGGGTCCCTGACGCTGTGAAGCAGCAATGTCTTTGTGCAGAGTATTGTTTAAATGGTGAGAGATTGGAATGCCCAAGGGAACCTGGGTTTTTCGTTCATAAGTCACTGAAAGCTAGCATGCAGCTGCAGCAAGCAGTTAGGAAAAGTGATATGTTCATCTTTATTACAAGGGAATTTGAGTACAGGGCTAAGGAGGTCTCACTGCAGTTGTATGGAGCCTTGGTGAGACTATATCTGGAGCATTGTGCACAGTTTTGATCTCTTTGTGAAGGAAGGATATACTGGCCAGAGAGACAGTGCAACAAAAGTTCCCCAGACTAATGACAGGTTTGCCCTATGAGAAAAGACTGGGCCCGCATTCTATAGAGTCTAGAAGAATGGGAGGCGCTCTCAATGAAGTGTACAAAATTATTACAGGGCTCAACAGGGTCGATGCAACAAGGATGTGTCCTCTGGTTGGGGAGGTGGTCTAGAATCAGAGGACGGAGCTGAGGAGGAATGTCTTCAGTCAGAGGGTGGTGACATGCTCTACCCCAGAGAGGTAAGGAGGCTCATCATTGAGTATGTTCAAAGCAGAAGTCGATAGATTTCAGAAATACCAATGACTTTAAGGGGTTAGTATGGGAAGATGATATTAAGGGAGAAGATATCGACCATGGTCCAGTTATATGACAGGGCAGGCTCAAGGGGCCAAATGCTCATATGTCATTTTTATGTGGCTACATTTTTCTAGTTGCAATTAGTTTCAGCTGCCAAAAACTGGATTTGCTGTATCGCATCATTTATAATGACCTCATGCAATGTCGTCAGATCAATGAAGGCTGCTATCGAAGGAGATTGACCAGTCTTGAATTTGCCTCGTGCGATGTTTAAGATCAGAAAATATGTTTGGAAATCATCTGGCAGAGTTAAACAGCAATTGAATATTTATTTGTACTTTACCAACAGTTAAAAAAAAAATTTAAGTACCCAATTGATTCTTTCCAATTACGGGGCAATTTAACGTGGCCAATCCACCTAGCCTGCACATATTTGGTTGTGGGGGTGAAACCCATACAAACACGGGGAGAATGTGCAAATTCCACACGTCCAGTGACCCAGAACTAGGATTGAACCTGGGACCTCGGCGCCGTCCTAACTACTGCGCTACCGTACTGCCCCTACCAATAGTTTTTTAAAATGCATTTAAGGGAATGCTAGATAAGTACATGAAAGGGAGTAGAAAGATGAAGTACTGTAGTTGAAAGCTTGTGTGGAGCAGCAACACGTGGGGGCTGAATGGCCTTTTCTATGCTATAAATATTATGTCAGCCTATATAAACACATCTGCTAGGGCTGGTACCATATTAAAATACACAGAACATACAGATCCTTGGAGTAAAGAGCTCAGATTTCAGACCGAGATTCATGCAACACATTCTGGCAGTTCCTTGTGTAACCCAGGAACATGATTCAAACAGGAAATTAGAATTTTTAGCGTTCAAGCTTAAACTCAGTATTACATTTAGGCAATGTTCCAAGATGCTGGACAGAGTGGAGAAAGAAATGCATCAGGGAGGAGACACCAAGGGTATTAGTAGATTGGTCAACAACTTGGGGAAAATCTTGGGGAAGAAGACTTTTAAAGATAAAGTGTTGGAATGTGTGCATATTTTATACTGATGTGCACGAGGCAGCTTCTAAGTGTGGATATTGTGGCAACCGTTTGCTTTTGCACCCAATGGTGAGAGAAAGGAAAAGGTCATCTAGGTGAAGGTGACTCAAGGATAATGGAGAGAATTTAAGACTGGTGGAAACTACACTGTTACAGCAACATGGCGGAGAGATTTGAATACAAGGATGTGCTATTTAACTTGGAAACAGGCTGTTTGATGAGCAATGACTGGACAAATAGAACTTGGTGCAGAACCGGGTAGGATCTGTTTCCCTCTCATTGTTAGTGTAAACATGTCAGACATTACAGAGTACAGTTATATCATCCATTCATTACAACAAAGTTAATTTACATACATACATTTTAGATACATGCACACTGGGTATTACTGCATTGTTTTGGGCAGGTTCTTGAACTTTCCACACGGTTTAGTAGAGTACTGAAGTACTGGGATAATCCTTCGCCATGAAAATTGATGACTTTAATAAAATGATCATAATTTATCACCAGTACAATTCTAGTGGCTTATTTTCAATGTCAACTTAAACACATTTCTTATCCTCCCAAATGTATTCTTTGTGAATACCATTTCAAATCACATGTCCACAACTCTTTTATTTGATGCCAAAAATAAACTCCAACATGTGTATTTATTTCTTATCTGTTTTGGCAGATGGAGAAACAATTGACAAAATTAAAACTCGACAAAATTACACGTTGGTGGAAATGACAAAATGACAGCAAAATTAACGCATTTCTTGAACTGCTTTACCTCCTTAAGTGGTGTTTTTGTGCTTTTATACCCAGCCTCTTTTGGGGCTTGTGTTACAACTTCCAGCACTGTTTTTTCTTCTTTAGTAAAATAGGACAATTGGCAGGTTTCAACCACCTGGTTACTTGTATTACTTTTAATAAAAATAGGTCCAAATAGTTTTCCTTTAAACTCGTTCTTATTTTTTAATATAAATTTAGATTCTCCAATTTTTTTTCCAATTAAGGGGCAATTTAGCATGGTAAGGGTGGCACGGTAGCACAGTGGTTAGCACTGCTGCTTCAGAGCTCCAGGGTCCCAGGTTCGAGTCCCGGCTTGGTTCACTGTCTGTGAAGAGTCTGCACGTTCTCCCTGTGTCTGCGTGGGTTTCCTCCGGGTGCTCCGGTTTCTTCCCACAAGTTCCCAAAACAATGTGCTTGTTAGGTGAATTGAACATTCTGAAATCTCCTTCAGTGCACCCGAACAGGCGCCGGAGTGTAGCGACTAGGGGATTTTCGCAGTAACTTCATTTCAGTGTTAATGTAAGCCTACGTGTGACAATAAAGATTTTTATTATTAATATCAATTCACCTACGCTGCACAGTTTTTTGGGTTGTGGGGATGAGACCCACGCAGACACGTGGAAACTCCACACGGACAGTGACCCGGGGCCGGGATTGAACCCGGATCCTCAACGCATGAGGCAGCAGTGCTAACCACTGCACCACCATGCCGCCCTCTTATTTATATAGTACTCTCTCTGTAAATTGTCACAATGATGGAAGTGGTGCAGGGTTTATCAAATGCAGCAAAAATAGCAAAAAGCACCTGATATCAGAGCATGACATGTACAATAAATACGCTGAACTAGTTCAAACAGCTTCTTCGCAACGTTATCGAATTCATACCCATTTCTGTTTAATTTTTTCAAGTTAAAGCAATCATGCGCTGTCAGCCAAGGTTTCAGATATAATGCCGGTTTGAAAAACAGCTACAAAGCGATATACCTGTAGCAACAGCTTGGAAAGGTGAGACATCCATTCCTTGAAGTCTGTCCTCTCACCAGTGATTTGCCATTCTAAAAGGTGCAGGGCATGAGTACAAGGTGAGTCTCACCACTCAGCACTTAACCTAGTACTCAGCTCATGATAATGTTGTATTCAGCTGTTAAAAACATATCTATCCCTATATTCCTCCCGCAAATAATAATGTGTAGTAATGATAATGTAATAACACATGGCCTGGGTTACATGACTAGTAATGAGGGTGAAACGGGAGTCTGCACATACGCAGTTGAATACAGAAAACCAAACATTGTTATCAATGACACTACACTCTTCAGAGGATGCGCAGTTGATGTCCTCCTGACTGCAAATCAATGTGAAATCTGTCAACTGGTGAGAATGCTTACACCTATAGAATTTACAGTGCAGAAGAAGGCCATTTGGCCTTCTGCACCAGTCATTAGAAAGACCACCCTACCTATGCCCACACCTCCACCCTATCACTGTAACCCCACCTCACCTTTGGTTTTGGACATTATGGGCAATTTAGCATGGCCAATTGACCTAACTTGCACATCTTTAGACTGTGGGAGGAAACAGGAGCACCCAGAGGAAACCCACGCAGACACGAAGAGAACGTGCAGACTCCGCACAGACAATGACCCAAGCCAGGAATCGAACCTGGGACCCTGGAGCTGTGAAGCAATTGTGCTAACCACTATGCTACCGTGCTGCCCATGCTTTTAGGCTAGCTGTAAAAAAAACCTTGAAAAGGTTACACCTTATTCAAAAGGGTGTATGGAGGTTTTGGTAGTGCACCAAACTCATAAATACTGTTAAACTAACCAGTTCTGCAAGAGTAATTTTAGATTTGTTGAATGTCACATTTCTCCATTAATGTGGAACCTTGCGTTAAAAAAAATTAACTTACATCCCAACTATTTATTTCCCAGGTGTAAAAATTTTAAATTGCAACGGAAGACATTTAGTGTTTATTTTACTTCCTTATTTGCTGTCTGTGGGGATCATACCATGTGGTTGCCCCACTCGATTATATCACTGTTGCCAAATGATTTGGCATGAGTAACACAAAGACTTCAGGAAAGAGGAAGCTTATGCCACCACGGAAACTGTTTGATCTTCGTGGGCAGCTTTCTTTGAGGTCAGTGGCGAGCACCATGACCACAAAATCCAGCTCGGTGTGCCCTTGTGGAGAGTGTGCTATTCTCCAGGGGAAAATTATACATGGAGAGGCTTCCATAACTATTCTGTTGATTGATCATCCTGTGTAATTAACTTGACTGACCTTGCAGGGGTTCAAGAGCTCAGTCCATCTCCTCAGATGTCCACAGTTTGAAGTGAGCAATAGTGGGCTTGAAATCAGTGCAAAGCGTTGTGCTTCAGGGCAGTTTCAGAAAATATAATGGAAATCATTCCCCCTAACTCTCCCCTGCAATGCATCCCCAGTTCCAGATAGATGGTGGTAGGTGTAATAAAGCTGAAACGGGTTACAATAGCGTTAATATATCATTCAGTACTTATTAATCTTGGCTCAGCAATGCAGCACATTAATCATTCCCACAAGAAAACTAGGTCATTGTGCTTTCTAGCAGCAAATATACTTTGGTACTTTGAAAAGCAAAAACAGCATCAATAAATTGTAACCCCAGGCTTCTTGCTGCTGTCTTATATCTTGGGAGCCATGGCAAGCAATTTCCCAGGATTTTGTTTGTTATCACTTTGAACGATGTTGGGTGGGATTCTCCATTGCCCAGCGGTGATATCGCAATTGGCGATCAGGCCGAGAATCGTTTCCGAAGCCCAGAACGGGGGCTGCGACAGTTTGATGCCGGTTTTTGAGTCTCCACCCCCTCCAAAATGGCATAATCACGTTGCGTGCCGCTCGCCGTTGGCACATCATCAGAAGCACCTCCCCCGGTGCCTCTTCCCCCAATGGGCCGAATTCCCGACGATACGGAATACTTATGCTATTTTTCTTCATTGACTCCGCCGGGTGGCTGTAGACTATGCCCAGTGCTGCCATATTTGCGGAAGAGCTGTGCCGCTGGCCGGGGGGGAGGGAGGGGAGGGTGGGGGGGGGGGGGAAGGGAGGGGAGGTGGGGGGGGGGGCATTGGCGATGGCTGGGGGGGAGTGGTCCGGTGATGATGACGAGGATTACTGGGGGTAATTATTTGACAGGCCGGGTCCGCGCGCGGCCGCCACCATATTGTACGGCGTGGCCGCTGCCCTGTGCATGCGCGGCCATGGACCCAGCCAATCTCCAGTCATTTTTGACGTGGGACCGGGAGCTTTACCCGGCATGGCTGCTAGTCCCCCAACGGTCCTGGAATCGGCGCAGCTGTTGTGCATTTTTCTGGTGTAAAATGCCACTGTTCCCACGCCGGCGTCAGCACTTAGTTTGGAAATCAGAGAATCCAGCCTCTTGAATATCATGGCATATATCCCTCTCAATTTGTTATTTCCTCGTGTGGACAAACTATCATTATAGCTCAGGTGCTTGATGTCAGGTTTTGGATGGGTAACCGTTTAAACCTTTTCCAGAGCTATAATGTCCTCTCTGTCATATGGTGGGTGATGGGAACTCCAAGCCAATAATGCCCTATGTAGCTCTGCATAATATCTTCTAACCTGTAGTCTATCCACATGGTGAACAATTACTGCTGCTCAATAATTTCAATGATCATTTCACCTACACCCACAAAACCCTTTAATGTGCTGCATTCTTTAGGCATATTTCTCATGTTGGTTTTTCTCCCCTACTCTCATCACCAAGGTTCATTTTTATCACTCACGTGGATGAGGCTCTGAGTCAGGAATGGCATTGGAAAAGCCATCTCCCCAAGGACGTTGGAAAGGCAGATGGAAGTTTGCGATCAAAGGGTGTTGAGATTAATAGCTGCTTGTTGCTCACCAATTACTTGCTTTTCAGAAATCAATCAGTTACAAACAACAAAGAATAAAGAAAAGTACAGCACAGGAACAGGCCCTTCAGCCCGCCAAGCCTGCGCTGACCATGCTGCCCATCTAAACTAAAATCTTCTGCATTTCCGGGGTCCATATCCCTCTATTCCCATCCTATTCATGTATTTGTCAAGATGCCCCTTAAACGTCACTATCGTCCCTGCTTCCACCACCTCTTCCAGGTACCCACTATCCTCTGTGTAAAAGACTTTCCTCATACATCTCCTCTAAACCTTGCCCCTCGCACCTTAAACCTATGGCCCCTGGCAATTGACCCCTCCACCCTGGGAAAAGGTAAAGAACAAAGTAAAAAAAACACTATTAACATTATCACAAAGTTTGCAGAATGACAGTACTGGCGGATAATCTGTAACAAAACCTGTTCCGATAACTGTGAAACTCAGTTGAAACTTGTTATTGTGCATTTTAAACCCAACGTGTACTTTGGAACATATCAATGTCTTGTAACTGCTTACAATTTACCATTCATCTTTGCAATTTGGGTGAAATTATAATTCAATCATGCACTGAAAATATAATTAATTGCAGTAAAGTCTTTCTCCACGTGCCTCTGAGTAACTTTTATCAGTGTTTCCCAGTTCATGCCCTGTGTGATCTGGTACTTGCTTGCTAATGTTACATATTTTACTACTACAGACAGAACATATTTGGAAAAGCAACTAAAATGAGAAAAGGTACCAGAATTGCTACAGCTGTTGCGAGCTGTTCAAGATTAGAAGAAAATTATGTTGCCGAGAAGTTTCAATAGTAACGGTAACTCATTATTATTATACACCGATCCTGGAGGAAATTATATTTCACAATAAGACTATTTTGTTCTCCTGTTACATTTCCTTTTGATATTGGGCAGTTAATATTTTGTGGTCCAATCTGACATGTAATATGGTCACATGTATTCGGCGTGAAGGAAGTAAGCAGGACTTTAATAAGGTAAAATGGGAAAATCTGTTTTTGGCTGGTTATAACTAGAGACCTTTGAATTTAAGTAAATAACTAGAGTGAAGGGAGAGGTTAGGATTTTTAAATGTACAGAGTTATTAGGATTTTATGCTCTGTCCTACTAGAAACAATAATGTAAGCAAATAGCTTTAAAGAACAGCATGGTAGCACAGTGGTTAGCTCAGTTGCTTCACAGCTCCAGGGTCCCAGGTTCAATTCTCGATGGGTCACTGTCTGTGTGGAGTCTGCACATTCTCCCCGTGGCTGCGTGGGTTTCCTCCGGGTGCTCCGGTTTCGTCCCACAGTCCAAAGACGTGCAGGTTAGGTGCATTGGCCATGATAAATTGCCCTTAGTGTCCAAAAAAAAAGGTTTGGTGGGGTTACTGGGTTACAGGGATAGGTTGAAAGTGTTGTCTTAAATGGGGCGCTCTTTCCAAGGGCCGGTGCAGACTTGATGCTGAATGGCCTCCTTCTGCACTGTAAATTCTATGATTCTATGAAAACAGAAGCATTGAACAGAACAGTTCGGATGGGGCAGTTTTTGTACAGTGTGTGCAGGAGGGTTTCCTGACACAATATGTGGATAGGCCGACAAGAGGGGGGGCCACATCAGATTTGGTACTGGGTAATGAACTGGGCAAAGTGTTAGAAATGTTTGTGAGAGCACTTTGGAGATAGTGACCACAATTCGGTGTCTTTCACTATTGCAATGGAGTGGGATAGAGCCATACGGCAGGGCAAGGTTTCTAATTGGGGGAGAGGTAATTATGATGCAATGAGGCAAGAATTAGCAAGCATAAGATGGGAACAGAAACTGTCAGGGAAAGGCACAAATGAAAAGTGGAGCTTGTTCAAGGAACAAATACTGCGTGTCCTTGATAGGTATTTCCCTGTCAGGCAGGGAGGAAATGGCCGTGTAAGGGAACCATGGTTCACAAAAGAGGTTGAATATCTTGTCAAGAGGAAAAAGGAAGAGTATGTAAGGATGAGAAAACAAGGTTCAGTTGGGTCGCTTGAAGGTTACAAGGTAGCAAGGAATGAGCTAGAAAAAAGGGCTTTGGAGAACTAGGAGGGTTCATGAGAAGTCCTTGGTGGATCAAGGAAAACCCCAAGGTTTTTACTCTTGAAATGAAAAGAAATGAAATGAAATCGCTTATTGTCACGAGTAGGCTTCAATGAAGTTACTGTGAAAAGCCCCTAGTCGCCACATTCCGGCGCCTGTCCGGGGAGGCTGGTACGGGAATCGAACAGTGCTGCTGGCCTGCTTGGTCTGCTTTAAAAGCCAGCGATTTAGCCGAGTGAGCTAAACCAGCCCCTCTTATGTGAGAAATAAAAGAATGACAAGGGTGAGGGTAGGGCCGGTCAAGGACAGTAGTGGGAACTTGTGCATGGAGTAAGAAGAAATAGGAGAGGCGTTGAATGAATACTTCTCTTCAGTGTTCACCAAGGAGAGGGGCCATGTTTTTGAGGATGAGAGTAATACAGGCGGGTAGGCTGGAGGAGGTAGATGTTCTGAGGAAGGATGTATTAGCAATTTTGAAAAACCTGAGGGTCGACAAGTCCCCTGGGCCAGATGGGATATATCCAAGGATTCTTTGGGAGGCAAGGGATGAGATTGCAGAGCCTTTGGCTTTGATCTTTGGGTCCTCACTGTCCACGGGGATAGTGCCAGAGGACTGGAGAGTGGCGAATGTTGTTCCTCTGTTCAAGAAAGGGAATAGGAATGACCCTGGTAATTATAGGCCAGTTAGTCTTACTTCGGTGGTCGGTAAGTCAATGGAAAAGATCCTGAAGGATAGGATTTATGACCATTTGGAAAGATTCAGCTTAATCCGGGATAGTCAACACAGATTCATGAAGGGTAAGTCTTGCCTCACAGATTTGATTGAATTCTTTGAGGAAGTAACTAAGTGTGTAAATGAAAGTAGAGCAATTGATGTCGAATACATGGATTTTAGTAAGGCGTTTGATGAGGTTCCCCATGGTCGGCTCATGAAGAAAGTAAGGGATAGAGGGAAATTTGGCCAATTGGATAAGTAACTGGCTATCACATAGAAGACAGAGGGTGGTAATGGATGGAAATTTTTTAGACTGAAGACCAGTTACCAGCGGTGTACCACCGGGATCAGTGCTGGGTCCTCTGCTATTTGTGATTTTTACCAATGACTTGGAGGAGGGGGCTGAAGGATGGGTCAGTAAATTTGCTGATGACACCAAGATTGGTGGAGTAGTGGATGAGGTGGAGGGCTGTTGTGGGCTGCAAAGAGACATTGATAGGATGCAGAGCTGGGCCAAAAAATGGCAGATGGCGTTTAACCCTGATAAGTGCAAGGTGATTCATTTTGGGTAGAAAACATTTGAATGCGGATTACAGGGTCAACGGCAGAGTTCTGAGGAATGTGGAGGAACAGAGAGATCTTGGGGTTCATGTCCACAGATATCTGAAGGTTGCCACTCAAGTGGATAGAGCCGTGAAGAAGGCTTATAGTGTGTTAGCATTTATTAACAGGCGGCTTGAGTTTAAGAGTTATGCTGCAACTATACATGACCCTGGTGAGGCCACATTTGGAGTATTGTATGCAGTTCTGGTCACCTCATTATAATGTGGAAGCATTGGAAAGGGTGCAAAGGAGATTTACCAGGATGCTGTCTGGTTTGCAGGATAGGTCTTATGAGGAAAGGTTGAGGGAGCTGGGGCTTTTCTCTTTGGAGCGGAGGAGGATGAGAGGCGACTTAATAGAGGTTTATAAGATGATGTAGGGGATAGATAGAGTGGACGTTCAGAGACTATTTCCAGGGGCAGATGTCGTGTTACAAGGGGGCATAACTATAAGGTTCAGGGTGGGACATATAGGAGGGATGTCCGAAGTAGGTTCTTTACTCAGAGAGTAGTTAGGGTGTGGAATGGACTGCCTGCTGTGATAGTGGAGTCAGACACTTTAGGAACTTTCAAGCAGTTATTGGATAGGCACATGGAACACAGCACAATGACAGGGAGTGGGATAGCTTGATCTTGGTTTCGGCCAATGCTCGGCACAACATCGAGGGCCGAAGGGCCTGTTCTATGCTGTACTGTTCTATGTTTGATGATCCTTGTAAAATAAAAGTTTAAATGTGTATGATACAGGAAGTGTGTTACAAACCGGAGAGGGGTTTAAATTAAACAGCTCTGATTTCTCCTCTCACTACCTGTCTGTAAACGGCTATTGTTTTGATTTCCCCCTTTATATTTTCCCCAACCCTTAAATTTAGTGTGTTCCAATCCTCTATGAATAAATTCCACAGCAAGCCTGAGGTAGGATAAAATAAAAGGGGTTGGTTTATTTTTATAAGCATGTTTGAGAGGTGTTTTGCAATGTCCACACCTTTACACTCATACAACACAAAGAGCAATAAAGGAAGAATGATCAGGGCTTGACCGCAATAACATTTTTACGTGAGTCAAGAATCCAGAATTAAAAGTCTAAAGGGATGTTTCTTCAGATGGCAGGTTGATGGTTGCAGGGTGAAGGGTGATCCGTCTTTTGAGAAACCAGACTGCCACCAGTGGAGAAGGCATGTAGAGTTGAGTCAGTCTTGAAGGCAGCTTTGATGAGAGCCGGATTCTTTACGCTGCCACCGGCTTGATGGTAAGACGGTAGGCAACAGGCTGATTGCCTGGAACTGCTGTTTCTCTTTGGAGGTCAGACTGCAGCTGTCTGGGTTCAGGTCCACTGGACAATATTACAAGTTCCAGCAGCTTGGGTGGTCATGTGACATACCTCCCACCACTTCTAGATGTTGCACAAAGGATGTATTTTCCCAGGGCTGGAATCTTGAGGTGTTTATTAGGAGTCAGGATTCCTTCTGTTTGTGAAGACACTGGATTCAGGTTGACTAAACATTATGTATTGGAATCGGTAAAACGTATGCCATTAGCACCACATTGGAGATTAGGAGTTCCCTTCCATTCCAAATCCCTCCACTATTGACACACAGTGGCAGCAGTGTGCACCATCTAGAAGATTCACTGCAGAACTGACCAAGGCTCCTTAGGCAGCACCTTCCAAACCCATGACCGCTACCACTTAGAAAGACAAGGTCAGCAGACACAGGGAAACAACACCAACTGGATGTTCACTCACCATCCTGACTTGGAAATTTATCACTATTGCTTTACTGTGGCTGGGTCAAAATCCTGGAACTCCCTTCCTAACAGCACTGTGGGTGTACCTGCCCCACAGGGACTGCAGCGGTTCAAAATGGCTGTTCATCATCACCTTCTCAAGGGCAATAAATGTTGGCCTATCCAGTGATGTCCACATCCGGTAACGGAATAAAAATAAATGATCAGGTCTGATAACATGCAATGGCAGTGTTCCAACTCACATGTTAAGAGGGCTAGAATACAAGAGCATGGATGTACTTCTGAGGCTGGATAAGGCTCTGGTCAGACCCCATATGGAGTATTGTGAGCAGTTTTGGGCTGCATATCTAAGGAAGGATGTGCTGGCCTTGAAAAGGATTCAGAAGAGGTTCACAAGAATGATCCCTGGAATGATGAGCTTGTCATATTAGGAGTGTTTGAGAACTCTGGGTCTGTACTCGGAAGGATGAGGGGGGATCTTATTGAAACTTGCAGGCTACTGAGAGGCCTGGATAGAGTGAACGTGGAGTGGAATGTTCCACTAGTAGAAAAAAAAAGAACCCGATGTCGCAGCCTCACACTGGAGGGGAATCCTTTAAAACAGAGATGAGGAGGAATTTCTTCAGCCAGAGGGTGGTGAATCTGTGGAACTCTTTGCCGCAGAAGACTGTGGAGGCCAAATCACTGAATGTCTTTAAGACAGAGATAGATAGGTTCTTGATTAATAAGGGGATCAGGGGTTATGGGGAGAAGGCAGGAGGATGGGGATCAGAAACATATCAGCCATGGTTGAATGGCCTAATTCCGCTCCTATGTCTTACGGTTTAACATGTGAACTGCCTTTCAGGATAGTTTGTGAACTGCTTTTGTACATTTGATTAACGTCTTCAAACTTCTTTGAGGGGAAAGAAGAATGGAGTATCCTAGATGTCTTATGTTCCTCTTCCAATTCCTGGTTTGGGAGCAGTAGCTGTGGGTTCCTGATCTTCCCACAGACATTTTCTGGCAAGTTAGGCTCAAGTCAACTTCATCTGAAATGGGAAAAAAATTAGAGTGCAACACAGGGGCTGTAATTCTGCGGGGTTATTGTGTCCTTAGCTGAAAGAAATGAACAATGGAGGGAAGACAGAAATAAGAATATTGTCCGAGAAACCAGGACTCAGTAAGATAGATTGGCAGGGTACGAAATCGGCAACGGGAGTGTCTGTGCAAGGAAAAGTTCTCCAGCAGAAGTGAAATTGAGGAAAAGCGGGTGAAGACGAATCAATTATATCAAGGGATAGTATCTTATTCTTCAGTAATTTCAGATTAAGCATTGTATAAAGAAATTAAACTGGAGATATTTCATATTGAGGTCCCAATGTGCTGAGGGAAATTGCGTGTCACATGTCTCTACCTCGACCTCTCTGACTACTTTTCAGTCCCATCTCCAGTTGTCCCTCTGAGTTTGTTACTTGAAGCTGAAAATCCTGCTTTGTGTGTGTGTGTGTTCCCTGTTGCCATGGAGACCAGCCTAAAGGCAACAAGCACCGAGCATTTAAAAGGTTGAACTCCCAGTGAGGAACACCCAGTGAGTGATCAGGAAAACAGCCGAGGGGCGTTAATAGCAATCCTCTGGGGGGGGGGGGGGGGGGGGGGGGGGGGGGTTATTTGAAGATTTAATTAATTAATTAATAATCTATATTGTCACAGGTAGGCTTAACACTGCAATGAAGTTACTGTGAAATGCCCTCGTCGCCACACTCTGGCGCCTGATTGGATACACTGAGGGAGAATTCAGAATGTCCAAATGACCTAAGGGCGGAATCCTCCGCACTCGCGACTGGGCGGAGAATAGCGGGCGGTGTAAATTTTTACGGCCACGCTGGTCTGACGCCCTCCCGCTATTCTCCCCCCCCCCACGCCCGCCTCCCGACACGAATCGCTGCCCGCCGTTTTTTTACGGCGAGCAGCGATTCTCAGCTGGCCGATGGGCCGATTTCCAAGGCATTACGACAGTTTTTATGAACGTCAAACACACCTGGTCTGACCGTTTGTAAAAACGGCCGTAAAGTCCCGATCTGAGGAACCATGGCACCGATTGGCACGGCAGTACCACGGCCGTGCCAAGGGTGCCATGGGCCCGCAATCGGTGCCCACCGATCGTGGGCAGCGGGTACTTACCCCGCGCACTCTTTATCCTTCCGCCGCCCCGCTGTATCCATTCGCAGGGCGGCTGAGGGGCATACCGGCCCGCGCATGCGCGGGTTTCACGCAAATGCGTGATGACGTCATCCGCGCATACGCGGGTTGGAGTCGTCCAATCCGCGCATGCGCGGCTGATGTAATCTGACGCGTCAGTCGTCGCTAACTCTGGCTAGCGGGCTTACCGAAATTCGTTAAGCCCGCGATGCCAGAGTTCACGGCCGCGGGATGCTAGCCCCGACCGGGGACCAGAATCGGTTCCCAGTCGGGGGGGCGGAGGCTGGCGTCAAACCCGCCCGTTTTTGACGCCAGCCTCACGATTTTCCACGGGTGCGGAGAATCACGCCCTAAGTCTTTTGGGACTTGTGGGAAGAAACCGGAGCACCCGGAGGGAACCCACGCCGATACGGGGAGACCATGCAAACTTGGCACAGACAGTGACCCAAGCTGGGAATCGAACCTGGGACGCTGGCACTGTGAAGCAACAGTGCTGAAACCATTGTGCTTTTTTGTGTCCATATTTTAATATTGTAAAATGTTAACGCCATCAGTTTAAGCTTTTGTTTTAGTTCCATTGATAAAAGTTTCGACTTTATCTGGTATCGAAATTTCTCAATGAGGTACAAGGTGTGGCTTGCTGCGGCCACTCGTGTGGGCTAACCAGTTAGGACAAATGATGTAAGAGACATTGAAGTTCAGCAGCTCGCTGGCGCTGATGGTCCAACCCCAGTAGCCCAAGCCTGGAGCAGCAGCATCAGCATCAGCAGCAATATCCTCAGCCAGCAGCCAGCCCTCCTATTGTCAGAGAGGAGACTCGCTCCTTCTCCTGAAAGACTGCCGTTGCTGCATCCAGACCATTCCTCCTGCTGTATCCAGCTATCCCTCGCTCTCCACGGTCTCACGGTGTTGTGGTTGGGCCCCTTTTTTAAAAATCATCAGAGGCTTCGGAACGCCCTGGATTCCCCGCCCGAGGCTCCTGATCTCGCAGTACGGGAACGTTTGGTGCAGTATGATTCATACAATGCTGTGTAACGTGTTTATGTCTCTTACCTCCATTCCCCGGCCAAATGTGTTAATGCCCTCTGCGCCCCCTGTAAATGTACATGAAATAATATTGCTGGAACTGTGCAGTAGGTTGGGGGGAGGAAGAGGGGGTGGGGGGGGGGGGAAGAGGGGGGTGGTTGGGGGGGGGAAGAGGGGGTGGGGTGGGGGGGGGGGGAGAGGGGGTGGGGTGGGGGGTGAAGAGGGGGTGGAGTGGGGGGAGAGGGGGTGGAGCTGGTGGGGTGAAGATGAGGGGTGCGGGGAAGAGGGGGTAGGGGAAGGGGGTGGGGTGGTAGGGGAAGGGGGTGGGGGGGGGGAAGAGGGGGTAGGGGAAGAGGGGATGTCGGGGAGGGGGAAGAGGGGATGGGGGAGGGGGTTGGGAGGGAAGGAGGGGGGGGGAGAAGAGGGAGGTGGAGGAGGGGGGTGGAGGGAAGAGGGGGTGGGGAGGGGGGTTGGGGTAGGGGAGGAGGGTTGGGGGAAGAGGGGGGTGGGTGGAGTGGGGGTAGGGGAAGGGGTGGGGAGAAGAGGTGGGGAGGGGGTGGGGAAGAGGCGGGAGGGGGAAGAGGGGAGTTGGAGGAGGGGTGGAGGGAAGAGGAGGTGTGGGGGGGGGGGGGGGATTGCAGAGGAGGGAGAGAGTAGACATTTATAGGGGCTGCCGCAGAGTGAGGGAGCGGGAGATGTCTCTGAGTTGCTGCCACGGTCTTCTCTCCGGTCACTGGCTCACAAGAGGGTCGCCTCGACCCATTCGTTCCCCCTCCATTCTCAACCTTCAGCTGGGGTCCTGTGTTCCGCCCAGAACACACACTCCAGACACGGCTCTCATGCTGAATTGTAGCTGGGGCGCATCATTCACGGATTGTAACAGAAATACAAGGGAAGCTATCCGGGACAATGTCCAATAATCCGGAATCATTCTGCCCAAGCGCACACTGAAAAGAGAATGAAGTGCTGACAATTCTCTTCCAGCCTCCCCCAGGTAACATGCCAGGTGTTAAATACATTTATTTTCACTTGACCATTTATATCTGGGTGGCATATTTTGGGGTGACAGACATGCCTTACTGCTTGGTTCTGCTCTTAATTCTTCCATCCCAACCTTTAGTCAGACTTCCTCATTTCGATTAGCTAAGATCTGAGTCTGTACAATAGTCACTTTCGATTAGTTATCCAGGAATTTCTGCAAATTGCGAGGTTGCCACATGAACATTTCATCAAAACCAAACCAACCCCGGTCCCATCCATCTCCGGCTGCGCAATGGAGAGTGTTTGAACCAGGCGGCAATGCGCCGGTTAGCTCCTGGGAGCAAGGGCAGGAGTCCTGTTAGCGAGTGAGAGAGACAAACATTCGGGCTGAAGCCCATTGGGGTTCCTATCTATTGGACTGACCGATCAGAAACCAGAATTTCTGACAACGAAATGAGCTATTTCTGTATCTCAAGCACAAATCTGGCGTTCTTGATTAATAAGGGGATTTCTTGATCAATAAGGAGATTAGAGATTATGGGGAGAAGGCAGGAGGAAGGGGGGAGGAACGTATCGACCATGGTTGAATGCTCCTGTATCTTATGGTCTTATGGTATATATATATATATGTATAGAGAGAGAGAGAATGAGAGGCTATAGAGATAGTGGAGAGGCGCAACAAGGAGTTACAATGATATGAAAAATAACCATCAGGATAAGCTAGTAGAATAGATATTTTGCTTGCAAAAGAATTGTTACACTGACCAGTGTGAATTATTACGTTTGGTAAGAAATAAAGGAAGTTCCATATTACTTCGAAAATAAGGATCTCAATGGGGTGGAAGAGCAAAAGGGGCTGGGAATTAAAATAGATCAATCACTAATCCGTTTAATAGGGCCGTACGAAAGATAACTGAGTTAACGAGGTTATATCCAGACAGATAGAATTGAGAATTAAAGCAGTTAAGCCCTAACTTGCATCAAACCTTGGTTAGGCCACGCTAAGAGCACGGTGCACATTTTTGGTCTCCATATACAAGAGTGTGGTGGATGCTGGGACAGTGAGTACTTTTAAGGAGAAGTGGACAGAGTTTTAATAAAAAGATATGAAGGGTTAGCGGAGAATGGGCAGGACAGTGGAAATGAGGCCATGATGAGATCAGCCATGAGCGTCTTGAATGGTGGAGCAGGCTTGAGAAGCTAAATTGCCTACTCCTATTCCTAGTTCTTATGTTCTGAGAAATAACTTCTGTATAATTCCAACCTCCAGCTCTTGCTCTGTATCCCTGTAGGTAACAGCACCTCAAGCATAGATTTGGTGTTCTTGATTAATGAGGGTATTTCATGATTACTAAGGGATCAGGGGTTATGGGGAGAAAGGAGGATGGGGATGATGAATCATTTCAGCCATGTTCAATGGCAAGCAGACTGAATGGGCCGAATGGCCCAATTCTGCTCCTGTATCTTATGGTCTTAAGATAATGGAGAGGGTGGACAAAAGGAGTTACAAAGATAATGTGAGAAATCATAACTATCAGCAAAGATGAACATGTTCTGAAACAGGGAAGGCTCTGGGGGTGACTAACAAAATGATGGGAGGTTTTGATTGAATGGCTGTGGAGAGAATCTTTCCTCTTGCAGCGAAACAGCGAGACTGGAGGCCATCAAAATAAAATAGGCAGCAAGCCATCCAATAGGGAATTCAGAATAATCTTTAAAGCTGGCATGGATTAGTTGGGCCGATTGGTCTGTGTCTGTGCTGCTTATTACATAAGAACATAAGAACATAAGAACTAGGAGCAGGAGTAGGCCATCTGGCCCCTCGAGCCTGCTCCGCCATTCAATTAGATCATGGCTGATCTTTTGTGGACTCAGCTCCACTTTCCGGCACGAACACCATGACCCTTAATCCCTTTATTCTTCAAAAAACTATCTATCTTTACCTTAAAAACATGTAATGAAGGAGCCTCAACTGCTTCACTGGGCAAGGAATTCCATAGATTCACAACCCTTTGGGTGAAGAAGTTCCTCCTAAACTCAGTCCTAAATCTACTTCCCCTTATTTTGAGGCTATGCCCCCTAGTTCTGCTGTCACCCGCCAGTGGAAACAACCTGCCCGCATCTATCCCGCATCTATCCTATCTATCCTATCCTATCTATTCCCTTCATAATTTTAAATGTTTCTATAAGATCCCCCCTCATCCTTCTAAATTCCAACGAGTACAACGAGTACAGTCCCAGTCTACTCAACCTCTCCTCATAATCCAACCCCTTCAAGTCTGGGATTAACCTAGTGAATCTCCTCTGCACACCCTCCAGCGCCAGTACGTCCTTTCTATGCAATTTTATGAAATATCCAATAATTTAATCTAAATATGATGCTGCTGAATGGAAGACTCCTTCATTTTGACATTTCAGGGCCCCATATGCTTTCCAACATAGCATTTGACCCCCACCCAGTTCAGATTATTGACAACAAGCCTTTACCCCGCTGGGGAAATGCTGCAACATCCGTGACGTTCAGTGATGGCGACACCAACGGTGGGTGCAAACACACAAGATGAAAGAGGCCGTTTCTATGGGGTTTTTGTTGACAAGGAAAGCCGGCAGTTTTGAGTCTGTCGCCACAATGAGCGGCCATTGCAGTAACGATGCTTCAGTGCGAGTGAAGTTTGTTTTTCCATAAACTCTTCCCACATAACAATCGCCCGCAGGGCTGGAAATACACAGTTCCAGGCTGAGTGAACCTCTCACACGGCTCAATGAACGTCAGTTCGAGCAGGTATTGCCGATCAACCAGCTGTTCCCATGGAGACGGCATCACCCTTTCATCCTCATTTCAAGGATCATAGCATCCTCGCGTCTAATTATTCAGCAAACAAGATTCCCAACATCCGCTAGCAATTGAGTCAATCGCAGGCGCGTGCACACAGGCACGCCCACACATAGGCAGGTACAACACAGCCACATTCATCCAAACACGCCACACACAACATACACACATAACCCCTGCATAATACACAGATCACAGATACACGCATGCATAGAAGCATCCATACAAACACACATATAATCCCTGCACGTGGACAGATACAACAGACATGTACACATGCATGCAGACACACAACATACCCTACACACAGACACGTACAACATATATATATACCCAGAAACCCACATCCCCTAAATGCAAACGACACAGACATGTAGACATGCATACTGTCACACATGCGTCCCCTACACACAGACACAGATACACACACAGACGTGTACACATATATACAGACAACTCCATACACATACACGGGCATACAAACTCCCTCAGGTATAACAGTCATACACATTTCAGACACACACCGACATCCTACACCCAGGCAGGTGCAGCAGACAAACACATATGCAGACTAACACACACACCCTACATACAAACAGGTACAACAGACATATACATATACAGACACACTCATACACACACCCTGCACACAGACAGGTACAACAGACATATACACAAACTCCCGACACACAGAAAGGTACATCAGACATATACATATACAGACACACTCACAAAGACACCCTACACACAGACAGATGCAACATATATATATGCAGACACATATACAGACACACATTCACAGAAAGGTGTAACACAGACATGTACACATACACACAGACACACACGTCTACACACACAGCATAGCCCCAAAACAATAGACATGCACAGATATAGACACATAGCCATACATAGACACATATACAGCCCCACAGATATGCACACACACAGTTACAGATATAGACAGATACATAGGAAAGCAAGCTGGTATATATAGACACAAATATCCCCATATGCACATTCACGTGGTCACACAAAGGCGAATAATGGCATCGTGAGCACTTCAGGAAATATTCAAGGGTGTTAAATCTTCCTCCCGCCCATCACCTCACTGTCTCGTCAATACCTGATTTTTCCGCCGTTGATTAAAAAACATTTCTACATTTGCGGTTACTATCTTTTTCAAACGCTTTGGCATTAATTTATTGTTGATAGGCCTGGCAGCAAAGGAAGCTCGCTAACCAAAGCTTTAAATGCAGAGTGGGTATAGTAATAATATTCTATTGACACAGAAAGGATGCATCGCCTCTCCCAAGTGGAGTTCTAGATGCAAACCTCTATTATTGTGGCCACACAGAGAGATGGGGAACATTTAAACAGCTGACTTTTTCTACCAGCTCTTCACTGCCTTCAACAAAATTGGAAAACGTGGGCAAAGTTGACACTTGTGAAATAGAGGGACCCCTCCCCCCCCCCCCCCCCATTCCTGCTAATGATAGAATTGTCAATGGTCTTAACTTTCTCAGTGTAAATGTATCCAATGGCTTGTGTCGATTCTGTGAACCTCGCTCCTCAAAATCCCGGGGAGGTTTTACGAGTTTTAATCTTGCTTTCCTCCCCCCTCCCCCCCCCCCCCCCAAAGAACCACTCAAGGCGGTCGCAAACATCACAGGCACCACCTCAGCCTCGCTCAATGCCTCCCCTGTCAAATGCCGCAAGCCCTCAGCATCCCCGAATGGAGCCGGGGGTCCTCATCTTCCTCCTGTACGTGATGATCGTCCACGAGCTGGTTTGCGGCTGGATGGAGTACAAAAGGCAGGCAGCCAAACCCAAAAAGCAAGCCCGTCCTGTCTGGTGTTCCAGGTGAGTGAGTGGTTATTATTGCCAAACATCTCCGCGTTTCATTGTTTAAAACAAAACTCAATATGGATAACGCAATGGGATTTAAAACAAAACAATAAAATGCTTACTTAATAGATTCGGGTTACTGATTGGTATTTCAACCGAAGGTTTTAATGGCTCTATCAGTAGGTTGTATCTGTACACACGCTAGTAAATAGTCGTTTATTTTTGGGAAGAGACAAGACTTGTATTTTGGATATAGGGATCTCAGGATCCCTCAAAACACTTTTGAACCAGCAAAAACTCCCTTTTTACTATTTATATATCACCTTCATGGTAAATAAAAATATCTAGTCACTGCACAAGAACATTCTAAAACAAAATCGAAGGTCCAGCAAATAAGAGGATTTTAAGGAAGCTGATCAAAAGGTTGGCCAAAGAGATTGGCTTTAAGTCCAAAGATGTGTGGGTTAGGTGGATTGGTCATGCTTCATTGCCCCCTAGTGTCCAAAAGTTAGGTGGGGTTGCTGGGTTATGGGATAGGGTGGTGTGGGCTTAGGTAGGGTGCTCTTTCAGGGGCCGGTGTAGACCCGATGGGCTGAATGGCCTCCTTTGCACTGTAAATTTGATGATTCTATGATCTGAAAGGACAAATGTGAGCCAGACAGAAGATGATAGAATTCCAGAATTTAGGGTCCAGGCAGCTGAACGTGCCACCCCCAGAGGTTGAGCCATTTCTTTTAGGCATCTTCACAACTGTTGTACCCTTTTGGGAAAGAGTTGTGGCAGTGGTGGAAGGATTCATGATTTGATTATCACATTGAGAACACTCCCTCCATGGCCAATAAGTCCTGGCGTTGGACTCTAACCCAGAGCTTCGGGTCCAGTGGTAGGGGATTACCACTGTGCTACAAGGTGGAGCATGTGGAGCGATGAAAATAGAGGATTCTCAAGAGACCAGTATTCGAGAAGCACTGATACCTCCGAGGGGTTTGTGGCTAGAGGAGATTACAGAGAAAGGGAGAGTTGAGGAAGGGATGTATTTGAAAAGAAAGATTATAAATTTAAAGTTGACGCTTTTGTTAACCGGGAGCCAGTGGGGCTCTGAGAGCACAGGGCCGATGATGAATGGGATTTGGTATGAGTTAGGACAGGGCTGTCCTCTGTGGCGAGAAAGATGGGTGCTATACTCTGTGGGGTCTAGAATAACAAAGGGTAATCTCTTGAAAATGAAAATCGCTTATTGTCACGAGTAGGCTTCAATGAAGTTACTGTGAAAAGCCCCTAGTCGCCACATTCCGGTGTCTGTCCAGGGAGGCTGGTACGGGAATCGAACCGTGCTGCTGGCCTGCTTGGTCTGCTTTATAAGCCAGCGATTTAGCCTTGTGAGCTAAACCAGCCCCTTAAAATGAAAATCGCTTATTGTCGCAAGTGGGCTTCAATGAAGTTACTGTGAAAAGCCCCTAGTCGCCACATTCCGGCGCCTGTCCGGGGAGGCTGGTACGGGAATCGAACCGTGCTGCTGGCCTGCTTGGTCTGCTTTTAAGCTGGGAGGCTTTTAAAGAGAGGTTGATAGGCGTGCAAGACAGACATGTCCCTGTGAAAATGAGGGATAGAAATGGCAAGATTAGGGAACCATGGATGACAGGTGAAATTGTGAGATTAGCTAAGAGGAAAAAGGTAGCATACATAAGGTCTAGGCGACTGAAGACAGACAAAGCTTTGGAAGAATATCAGGAATGTAGGACCAATCTGAAATGAGGAATCAAGAGGGCTAAAAGGGGTCATGAAATATCTCTAGCAAACAGGGTTAAGGAAAATCCCAAAGCCTTATATTCATATATAAGGAGCAAGAGGGTAACCAGAGAATGGGTTGGCCTACTCAAGGACAAAGGAGGAAAGTTATGCGTGGAGTCAGAGAAAATGGGTGAGATTCTTAATGAGTACTTTGAATTGGTATTCACCGAGGCGAGGGACATGACGGATGTTGAGGTTAGGGATAGATGTTTGATTACTTGAAGTCAAATCGGCATAAAGAGGGAGGATGTGTTGGGTATTCTAAAAGGCATTAAGATGGACAAGTTCCCAGGTCCGGATGGGATCTATCCCAGGTTACTGAGGTAAGTGAGAGAGGAAATAGCTGGGGCCTTACCAGATATCTTTGCAGCATCCCTGAACATGGGTGAGGTACCGAAGGACTGGAGAATTGCTAATGTTGTCCCCTTGTTTAAGAAGGGTAGCAGGGATAATCCAGGTAATTATAGAGTGGTGAGCCTGATGTCAGTGGTAGGGAAGCTGCTGGAAAAGATACTGAGGGATAGGATCTATTCCCATTTGGAAGAAAATGGGCTTATCAGTGACAGGCAACATGGTTTTGTGCAGGGAAGGTCATGTCTTACCAACTTAATAGAATTACTTGAGGAAGTGACAAAGTTGATTGATGAGGGAAGGGCTGTAGATGTCATAGACATGGACTTCAGTAAGGCATTTTATAAGGTTCCCCATGATAGGCTGATGGAAAAAGTGAAGTCTCCTGGCGTCCAGGGTGTACTAGCTAGATGGATAAAGAACTGGCTGGGCAACAGGAGACAGAGAGTAGTAGTGCAAGGGAGTTCCTCAAAATGGAGAACTGTGACCAGTGCTGTTCCACAGGGATACGTGCTGGGACCACTGTTGTTTATGATTTAGATAAATGATCTGGAGGAAGGTATAGATCAGGGCCGCATACGGCCCGCCAAAGGTATTTCTGCGGCCCACCAAGTCATTAAAAAATTTTTTTTTTTAAGGTTAATGGGGGGGGGGGGGGGGGGGGGCTGTTAGGTTACTTACTGGTATAGGGTGGATACGTTGACTTGAGTAGGGTTGCTCGGCACAACGTCGAGGGCCGAAGGGCCTGTTCTGTGCTGTACTGTTCTATGTTCTATATGAGGCGCCCAGAATCATAACCGGGTGAAGTAATTATTTTACTTAATATACTATGCGGCCCTTTGTGAATTGTGAATTTCTGAATGTGGTCCTTGCACGGAAAAGTTTGCCCACCCCTGGTATAGATAGTCCGATTAGCAAGTTTGCAGATGACACTAAGATTGGTGGAGTAGCAGATAGTGAAGGAGACTGTCAGAGAACACAGCAGAATATAGATAGATTGGAGAGTTGGGCGGAGAAATGGCAGATGGAGTTCAATCCGGGCAGATTCGAGGTGATGCATTTTGGAAGATCCAATTCATGAGCGAACTATACTGTAAATGAAAAAGCCCTGGGGAAAATTGATGTACAGAGATATCTGGGTGTTCAAGTCCATTGTACCCTGAAGGTGACTGCGCAGGTCGATAGAGTGGTCAAGAAGGCATACTGCATGCTTTCTTTCATCGGAAGGGGTATTGAGTATAAGAGTTGGCAGGTCATGTTACAGTTGTATAAGACTTTGGTTCGGCCACATTTGGAATACTGATTACAGTTCTGGTCGCCACATTACCAAAAGGATGTGGATGCTTTGGAGAAGGTGCAGAGGAGGTTCACTAGGATGTTGCCTGGTATGGAGGGCGTTAGCTATAGAACATAGAACAGTACAGCACAGAACAGTCCCTTCGGCCCTCAATGTTGTGCCGAGCCATGATCACCCTACTCAAACCCACGTATCCACCCTATACCCGTAACCCAACAACCCCCCCCCCTTAACCTTACTTTTATTAGAATACTACGGGCAATTTAGCATGACCAATCCACCTAACCCGCACATCTTTGGACTGTGGGAGGAAACCGGAGCACCCGGAGGAAACCCACGCACACAGGGGGAGGACGTGCAGACTCCACACAGACAGTGACCCAGCCAGGAATGAAGAGAGGTTGAGTAGATTAGAATTATTTTCATTAGAAAGACGGAGGTTGAGGGGGACCTCATTGAGGTCTACAAAATCATGAGAGGTATAGACAGGGTGGAGAGCAAGAAGCTTTTTCCCAGAGTGGGGGACTCAATTACTAGGGATCACGAGTTCAAGGTAAGACGGGAAAAATTTAAGGGCGATATGCATGGAAAGTTCATTACGCAGAGGGTGGTGGGTTCCTGGAATGCATTGCCGGCGGAGTGGTGGTGGTGGGCACGATATCGTCATTTAAGATATATTTAGACAGATACATGAATGGGCAGGGAGCAGAGGTATACAGATCCTTAGACAGTTTTAGATAGAGGATCTGGATCGGCGCTGGCTTGGAGGGCCAAAGGACCTGTTCCTGTGCTCTAATTTTGCTTTGTTCTTTGTTCTTTTGTCATAGTCTCAGGAAAGGCTGAGATAAGGAGAAATATTTGAGGTCAGAGGCTTGTGACTCTTTAGAGTTGTCTACATCAGAGGTTCTTATGAGTCATTGACTATGTTGAAGGTTGAGATCAATGGATGCTTGGGCATGAAGAGAATCAAGGGTTATGGAGTTGAGGTGGAAAAGTGGAGTTGATGTAGAAGTGAAACCATTATTTTATTGAATGGTCAAACAGGCTCAATGGTCTCTATGGCCTAATCCTCTTCCTATTAAACATAGAACATAGAACAGTACAGCACAGTGCAGGCCCTTCAGCCCACAACGTTGTGCCTGTTTCTCAAGGCAAATAGAGGGACGCTGAGCAAATAGGAAAGGATAAAACCAGGGAGGGACTGATTTAGATTATTGTTACGAGTACTGAGGTACAATGAAAAGTATTGTTCTGCTTACAGTCCAGGTAGATCGTTCCATATATGGAAAATATAGGACACAATGTAAATGCATAGACACAGATATATGGGTGAAGGGAAAATATTTTGAATTTAATCAATTTAGAAATGGGGAATATAGGAGGGGAGAGAATTGATAGAGGAGTATAATTTAATGAAAAACAAGACATGGGCATAAATTCTGAATGATGGTTTATGCAGGATGGAGTTTGGGAAACATTTTGTAAAACATTTTGTATTGTCAAGCTGGAAAGTGATGGAGGTGATAAGAGTTTCAGCAGCAGTAGGCGTGGGGCAGAGAGAGATACTAATGGCCATAGATTTTATGGAGGTGAATATAGACAGTTTATTTTTTTAGAGTACCCAATTATTTATTTTTACAATTAAGGGGCAATTCAGCATGGCCCGTCCACCTAATCTGCACATTTTTGGGTTGTGGGGGTGAAACCCACGCAGACACAGGGTGAATGAATTTTTTGGTTGGGAGGAAAGTACCGAGAGTTGGTTTTATTAGCGTCATCCCGTGTAACAGCATTTCATACTGAATTATACAGCTGTTTAGCACAGGGCTAAATCGCTGGCTTTGGAAGCAGACCAAGCAGGCCAGCAGCACGGTTCGATTCCCGTAACAGCCTCCCTGAACAGGCGCCGGAATGTGGCGACTAGGGGCTTTTCACAGTAATTTCATTTGAAGCCTACTCGTGACAATAAGCGATTTTCATATCATGAGTTTCCAGCAAATTGAAAAAAAGATTGACTCTTAAATAGCACATGCTCATATCTTTTGCTTATAAAATTCGCCAACCTCCCAATGTATGCACAATACCATGTTTCACCTTACATGGTGACAGTCTCGGTGGTTGGGCTATTTTGTAACTGACGGACTGGATAATTGCTGTGTTATTAGGAAGACCTTTATAGGAATTTGTGAAATAAATCTCTGTTGAAGTGCACACCATGAACTCAACAGCTGCTGAAGTTATTCATTAGAGCGAACGCAGTGAAGTGTTTATGAGAGAGTCTCTATGGTTTGAGGTCTGTTAACTCTTTATACACTTGTTTGGGCTATTCTGCTTCAAAGGCAGCCCGATATTAGACACTGCGCTGGAAAGATATCGGTGCAAGATTGGTTCAAGCTAAATTGTGAAAGTAGAACACGAGCCACAAGTTCTAATTAATGGAAGGTACATTTAATACTGATGTCAGTCGGTATTTGTGATGAAAAAGTGATCAGCACTTGGAATGGCTATCTGGTAGGCATGAAAAAGTAATATCCCTGGAATAGCTCAAGAAACAGGCGCAAAGGGCTGCACGGTGGCGCAGTGGTAGCACTGCAGTCTCACGGCGCCGAGATCCCAGGTTCGATCCTGGCTCTGGGTCATTGTCCGTGTGGAGTTTGCACATTCTCCCCGTGTTTGCGTGGGTTTTGCCCCCACAACCCAAAGATGTGCGAGGTAGGTGGATTGGACACGCTAAATTGCCCCTTAATTGGAAAAAATGAGTTGGATACTCTAAATTTATATTTTTAAAAAAGAGATACAGGCGCAATAAAACGGTTTCTGCTGTGAGTGAATAAGCTTACAAACATACGTACGGGGAGCAGGAGTATGCCTTTCTGCCCCTTGAGCATGCTCCAGCATTCAATAAGATCATGGCCGATCTGTTTGTATTGACTTCCGCATTCCCCATTAATCTACCTCTGCCTTAAAAATATTCAGAAGATCCATCTTCCACCACCTTCTGAGGTAAAGAGTTCCAAGGTTGCACAATCCTTTGAGGGAAAAAACGTTCTCCACATCTCTGTTCTTTTAGAACAATGACCCCTAGTTCTGGACTCACCCACAAAAGGAAACATCCTTTCAATGTCCACCTTGTCAAGACCATTCAGGATTTTATATACTTCAATCAAGTCACCCCTTACTCTTCTAAACACGAGTGGAAACAAGTCCAGCCTTTCTAAACCATCCTGATTCTGCAGTCGTTCTCCTTTGAAGTAATACTCTGCTTTTCTGCTTTTTATTCTTCCAGCCAAAGTGAACAATTTCATACTTTCCATCATTATACTCCATCTGCCAGATCTTTGCTCACTAACTCAACCTATCTATATCCAACTGCAAACTCCATGGGCAGGGTTCTCCAAATCCCCACCCACGTGTTTCTCGCTGGCGCACCGTCCGCTGATGACAGGATTCTTTCTTCTCACCGCCTGTCAATGGGATTTCCCATTGAAGTCACCCCAAGTTGTTGAGAAACCTGCAGGTGGGGGTGCGCTGCCAGAGAGAATCCCAACAGCCAGAACATTTTGGCACATATGTTTTCTTTACAACATACTGTCCTACCTAGATTTGTGTCTTTTGCAAATTTAGCTACCATGCCACAACTCCCCTCATCTGCCACTATGTAAATTGTAAAAGGTTGAGACCCCAACATGACTCCTGTGGAGCTCCACTTGTCACTTTTAATTCATTGGTCATAACATGTTGACGTTTCCATAGGAAAACTTGCATTCCCAATTATCTAACACCTACAATTTAAAACATTCAGTGAACAGGAATTGTGTGTCTCAGTTTTCAAAATACACTCCTATAGATCTTATACATTCCTGTATGTATATATTACAAGTCACAAAACATATGGGACTCCCATCCTTCTGATCTCTTACATAGACACAGATCATAATACAGTCAAAGGTGAAAACACATATCAATTGATTATAATGATTAAATTCACACAATGACAGGACAAAAGCAGCAGAAGAATGTTACTCTTACACATATCGTATTGCTTGGCTAGAGAAGACCGACATGTTTTAGAATCGAGACCCTTCTGAGAATCTTTAAACAGACATGGCCGAATAGTGTAAAGCGGAAACCCAGGGGAGCTGACAACCACGGATATCCCTGCAGCCAGTGTCTCATGCCTCAGATCGAAGGAGATCATTTCAGAACAGAGAATTGCTTCAAGGAAGTAATAAATTCTTGCTCAATCAGTATTAATTACCTCTATCACGTCAAATTGTATGGAAATGGCAGCTCACCCCCCTTTTTTTCCCCACTGTCTGGAGCATGATGTCAGGATCAAAGCAATACCTACTGCAATGGTACCAGTATCTACAGTGTCTGAACAGTGTTCCATATTCTCAATGAGTGTTGCTTGGATCACCATTTTCCATTCATTACATACGTGCTGTTCAAGATTTGCAGATTATACTCTGCATAGCAGATTGGCCCTAGTCATTATTGCTGTCTTGAGGGCAGCACGGTGGCTCAGTGGGTTAGCTCTGTAGCCTCACGGCGCCGAGGTCCCAGGTTCGATCCCGGCTCTGGGTCACTGTCCGTGTGGAGTTTGCACATTCTCCCCGTGTTCGCGTGGGTTTCACCCCCACAACCCAAAGATGTGCAGGTTAGGTGGATTGGCCACGCTAAACTGCCCCTTAATTGGAAAAAATGAATTGGGTAGTCTAAAATAAAAAATAAAAAATTATTGCTGTCTTGGGGGAAAATAAGTTAATGAACCTATTTCAGTAGGGTAGCATGGTGGTGTAGTGGTTAGCACTGCTGCCTACGCTGAGGACCCAGGTTCGATCCCAGCCCGGGTCACTGTCTGTGTGAAGTTTGCACATTCTGCCTGTGTCTGCATGGGTTTCACCCCGACAACCCAAAGATGTGCAGGGTAGGTAGATTGGCCACTCTAAATTGTCCCTTAATTGGAAAAAACAATAATTGGGTACTCTAAATTTTAAAAAAAAGTACTCCTTTGCCACATTGTCTAATTATGAACATGTTTTTGTTCAGAATTTATTTTAGCACAGAAGGCGGTCATTTTCCCCTCTTGTGTCAATCTGAATAATGAATTAAATAATTGAATTAGGAAATTCAGATTTGAGATATTGAGCACAAGTTTTAGCCAAGCAAACGTTAAAGCAATGTTGCTACGTTTCTTTAAGCAGTGGCTTGCATTTGGCAACTTAAGAATCACTACACTTGAAAATGTAAATTTTTACATGAAGCACTTTGAGTCTGGCTTTGCCGTGTTAAACATGTTCATCTTTCTATTCCCAGCCACGTGAAACCCGGAAGTCTAGCACGCTCCAGGTCTCCAATCCGTTACATGAAACGTGAGAAATTCAGGGACTGGAAAAAGTCTGGACGCATAGTGAGAAAAGCGTGAGCACAAAATGTAAATCAGAACTGGTTCTCAGCCTGGAGATCCTTCACATCCTTAATGTGTACATGATATTGGTAATGCCAAGGAGCTGCCTACCACCCACCAGAGTACAGTGATGCAGTCTGCCACATCGAACACCCTTCCAACGTCTTGTAGCTTCTATAAAGGAAGCAAGTCATTTGAAAACAATTGAAATGTTGATGTATACATTATTTTGCACAAGAAACAAAATACTTTGCATTATTTATTGCCATTCTGAATGCTGTGATGAGTTGATATATTATTACATATGACAGAACTGCATTGGTATCAGTAGTATGATTAGTTGATATTATCCACTGATAAAGGACAATGTCTTGCATATTTCTGTCTAGTTGGCTTGTGTTCTTCTGATGTGACATGTCCAAAATTGCAGGCATGCAGGGCGATCCATTAGAAGACACCCTGTAACAATGGGGAAATTAAGAGAAACATTGGTAATCTTTGCCACCAGTAGACAACCCCCCCATGTTGTAAAGCATACGGGTAGGTGATAAAGACAAAGCGGAAACAGTGCTCCTGCTAACTGCTAACCTCATGCATTACACGTCAGTAACCTTCCCAAGAGCTGAAGTCTAAAAACTCACTATTTGGTACGGTCATGCCAAATTAGCATATAAATGGAGGGGAAAATATTCCAGGGCCTCAACATACTTTTAAAAATAAATTTAGAGTACCCAATTATTTGTTTTCCCAATTAAGGGGCAATTTTAGCATGGCCAATCCCACCTTTGGGTTTGTGGGGTTGAGACCCACCCAGACACGGGGCGAATGTGCAAACTCCACACGGAACGTGACCCGGGGTCAGGATCGATCCCGGGTCCTCAGCTCTGTGAGGCAGCAGTGCTAACCACTGTGCCACCGTAGGACCGCCACATGTGATTGAAATTCTGCTCCAGTCACAAATAAGGATGAGTCCCATTCAAAACTCTACAAAATACATTATGGTTCACATCGAACATATATTCCTGGTTCATGGACGACATGTAAGTTGGACATTGAGGCTATCCTTCACATCACAAACATACTGTTGCAAATAAAAATACATTATTAAAATACTATTTCTGTTTTTGAAATATATATTTGTTTCTTTCAAAAAACATGCAAAAATATTTTCTTCAAATTTTAAATAGTCAATATTAGGACACAGAAATCTAGCGGTCAGAGAAATTCAGTGTATCCCTGGACGAAAATCAAAATATTTTTGATTTTTATTGCAACAAATGCCTCATGATTTACATGAACAGAACAATATAATATTCCAATGACATCGATTTTATTACTGATAAAAATATTCGTTACAACAGTATAATATTCCAATGACATCGATTTTATTACTGATAAAAAATCCGCTAACAGTCTTGCATGATTTGTGGAAATGTCACAAAAAAGCTTCCTAACTTGCCTTTTCTGGTATTATACATGAGATTCTGGATATTTATTCTGTGGTTATTAAATTTTTGGGTTTAATGATATACTGTTTAGTCTTTGTTCTAATCTGTATGTATTTAGTAGACGGAGTGTGTTTGCCGAATTTTAAATGTATGAACTGAATTCTCGATCCCTGGAGAGGAGACGGGACTGGAGGCGGGTGAGGGCTTGAAATCAAATCCCGGAGCAGCAGGCCCAATCTTCCAGTGATTTCTGACAAGCCATTGGGATCTCTATGCCAGCAAGCGGTACAAAACACAGAAGGTCAGCACTTTAGCTTGTGGAACATAACAGCTAGTTAAAGGGCAGGGAGATATTTTTGATTGCAGGCATGGGGATCAGTGGGGTTCCAGTTATGGCTAGTCTATTTAATATCAAAGGGGAATGGCTCAGGCAGAGACACGCAGTGGCTATTGAGTACGCAAAGATTGCACAGCAATAGCTCTGCAGGCACTGGATCATCTGGAGGAGAGTGAGCCTCCATGGGCATAATAATGGGGTCCAGGCAGCTGTGGGTTCACTTTTGGAGGCAAGGGAGGTGATGCGCGAGCAATAACTACTGAAACGAAGGAGTAGTCTGAATTGAAGGCTTTAATCAACAAGATGTTTCCCCAGCAGCTCGAGTACAGAAAGAAGGTTAGCTGCTGGGAAACACGGATTCTTATACCCCGCCTCATTGGACGGAGCTACCTTACGTCCTGGCCAATGAAATGCAAACACTTGGGCCAATGAGCAGCGAGCCTTCTCCACCAATGGTAGCTCACACTCCCAGGTACCGTAGTACCTCTAGTCATACTACCACAGGAGGGAAACGTGGAGGTGGGGCTCAGCTATTTGGATTTGGGAATGAGCAAAGCAGGTGTGGTTATTGCTCCTGAGTCACACAGAGGAGTTGGCAGGCAGGGGCTGAAGGTATACCCTCCATATAGAGGGGATACTCACAGCGATTGAGCTTCCTGATTCTGACCAAAGTATCAGGGTCATTGAAGGACATGCCTACTGAGGCAGGTCGTAGTACAGTTGTACTGGTGGGTGGCCATCTTACCCCTCAGCAGTCGCATCGACATGTATTTCCAGTGACCGTCAGTGATCATGGTGTTGGACGTCTTTGCCTTGATCCTTCCAAGGGCCAGCAGCTGATGTCACTGGCATCTGCTGTCAATCCCAGCAAATGAGAGGTAATGAGTACCCTGTTTCAGAGAGCAGCAGATTACATTGAGTCACCGCAAATGGGACAGTGGAATTTGCTTCCATCACTGGACTCCCTCTGTCGCAGGGGGTGTCAACTTCACCCACATGGCTATCAACGAAATGATAGATCAGCCAGGGACATCCACGAACAGGAAGGCATCCCCAAGATAAATCCAAAGATGTGCAGGTTTGGTGGATTGGCCATGCTAAATTGTCCCTTAGTCTCCAAAGATTAGGTGGGGTTACGTATTTATGGGGGAGTTGGCCTAAGTAGGGACCTCTTTCAGAGAGTCAGTGCAGACTCGATGGGCCAAATGGTCTGCTTCTGCAGTGTTCTATAATTCTATTCACTCTCTCAATAGTCAAATGGTGCGTATCTACTAGAAGCATTTGCTGCAGGTCTGTGCATGGTACCCTGACAACTGCGTTCTTCACCCTTAGGCAATTGGAGGTGCTGCAACTGTTCATGGTGCCAGAGAGTTTGCATGCATAGCAGCTAGAATACAAGGGATATCCATTGAAGAGATGGTTTCAGACACCAGGGCACAGTTATTCAACAGGGGCATTAGGGAGCTACAATCGCTGGCCGCTCAGGCTATAGAATTGTTGAAGGTGATTAGCTGGTGTCTTAACTGGTCAGTATTCTCCAGCACGCTCTCTCAAGAGTGTCTGGTGTTGAGTGATCTGTGCGCTCTTCACAACATGGCCCTCCAGAGATCTGTACGTTTTGAAGCAGCAACAGAGGAGTGGTAAATTCCCTCAGTAGGGCAGGAGTAGGAAGGCAAGCCTGGCAAGGACCCAGTGGTCCATGAAGGCTTCCAGCCATTGACCAGGATGGAAAGGGTATTTGGGTTGCACTGATTTAGACATATTTCCCCCGAGGTCCCGTCATCTTGGAAGACAAACAGCTCATAACCTCGTCTTTCTATAGGTGAGGCCTGGAATCCAGCACACAAATGATTTCTGACAAGCCATTGGGATCTGTATGGATCTGCATGTGATTCCCATATTGCCTGAAAGACAAGTCAAAGACAACACTACAGGGTAGCACTGTGGCGCAGTGGGTTAGCACTGCGGCCTCACAGTGCTGAGGTCCCAGGTTCGATCCTGGCTTTGGGTCACTGTCTGTGTGAAGTTTGCACATTCTCCCCGTGTTTGGGTGGGTTTCGCCCCCACAACCCAAAAAGTTGCAAGCTAGGTGGATTGGCCATGCTAAATTGCCCCATAATTGGAAAAAATGAATTGGGTACTCTAAAATTAAAAAAAAAAGACAACACTACATCAAACAACACACCCAATTCTATCTCTTCCGCCATCTCATCATTCATCTACCTTTAACCCATCAATTATTAGGTTCACACCACTCTGGCTGCAATTATAATCATCTTCAGTACAATATATTGGACCACTTAATCCAAAAGCATAACCAAAGTGGCACACCCAAGTGAATCCAATGTAAGACAAGGATTTGGTTCCCTCCACCCTCAGCTGCTCTAACATGGTGCTCCACCTGTAACTGAGGTGGGGGCACCCTGCTCATTTGTGTATGTGGCTAAGGCTGAGATGCCTGTGGTGGTCATCCTTGATGTCATTGTGCCAGTGTGGGCACTGCAGCAGGGTCTTTCTGCATTGATGGAGGCTCAGTTGGAGGTGCCAATTGGCATCAAATGATGAAGTGCTCCAGGAAAGGTGCCCCCCGCACACTCATCGCTACCCTCTCATGGACCATACACATGTCAGAGTAGAAAAAAATCTGGGGTGCTTTTGGCATCCACTCAATACATCATTGTGGCATCTGTGCCACTAATGTGCGAATGCTACAAAAATGGCATTACCTGGTAGTCTGTGCATTGCTCTGTGATGCCATGTATGGCTTTACAAGAGGTTGACCAGCCTCTCAATGGATGAGCTCAAGTTCTCATTTGCCTGAGATATGGTTGAATGCGTCATTGATGGACTTCTCTATTTTCTCGGCCCATGGCTATGCACAGCCTCAGGGATCCCCGACATTTGGGCACACATCTCCCGCCGCTTCTCCTGCTCTTGCCAGCCCCCAGAAAGCCATTAAAGCAGTGATGGCAGTTAATCCAGGCCCTCCTCACCACTCACTTCCTCTGCAACTTTCAACCAAGATTGTTTAGTCTCGCTGGCTGGCCTTCCCTTGCCATTCGCTGGGAACAGGATGTCACGGCACACTGATGCCACCTTCACGGGAACCTCAAGTATGGGAGAAGTTTGAGCTACCACGGGGTGAGTTCAGATACTGGCAGGTGGGCCAGTGAAATGGGGGTGGCCTGACAAGACTGCTGGTCCTTCTGTGTGACTGCTGGTCTTCTCCTGCCATCTCCTGAAAACCAGTAACCATAATAATGATTGCTGACTCCTTAACATCTGACCACTGTAGCCATCTGGGATGGCCACTTCCAGAATACAAAATGGATGTTTGCAAAGACTACAGGGAAACATGGACAGTGCTAAGAAAGCAGGCATGCACAGAGCCTGTGTGCGTATTGAGAAGGCAACTCCCAGACGAGACTGAAACTGTAGGTCAATTGGCATGTTGATGGCCCATCTCCGGGAACAAAGGAATAACATTCAAGTAACCGATACCCCGGGCAGACACCCCGGCGCCAGAAAAGACACAAACAAAGCAAGACCAACGGCCACCTAAGGCACTCCAAGCCATCAGGGCACCCACCCCTTTATTGGGCGAGATTGATACTGACGATCAAGATGCGGTCCAATTCATTGGGGCCAAGTTCAAGGCCCGCCCAAAAGCACGCAAAGCCCCCTTTGAGTATAAGAAGAAGCCCCCGAGAGAGAATCGCTCTCTTGGACTCGGCTCTCGAAGCGGAGAGACCCGTTCACCAGCTGTACCAGAAGCAAGTAAGTCCAAGGTCAACACTTGCCATCAGACGGACGACCTTAGCTGTGTTCCTGTTGCACCTTCGCACCCAACAGCCTCAGATTTGAACAATGGCCATTGTTTCTCTGACTGAGTGGGCACCTGAAGTTAGGTAAAGGTGTTAGAGTTAGAAATAGATTAGTTTGTGGTATTTGTGCATGAGTAGAGATTATTGTGTGTGTAAATAAATAGTATTGACTTTGAACTAACTAACTGGTGCATTGGTTCTTTGATTAGTGGTTTGAACCTTGTGGCGGTATCGAAAGATACCTGGCGACTCTAGAGCAAACATAATTAGGATTAGAACCAGATAAACAGAGCAACACCGCCTCACTGCTGTGCCACCTACCCTTGTCACGATGCGCCTGTCTAGCACATCTGGCCACTAATTGGCTCGCTCATTTATAATCAGGTCACATGTCATTGAGACGCTGTGACAGGACCTAGAAATGTACCTGACATCAGGGTCCCAACAGAGGTTCTTCTCTACAAATTAATTTCTTTAAAAAAAAGATATTTCATTCCAAGCATGTTCACCATAGTAACAAAACAATAACAGCCAACAAAGTATACAGTTTGTACATTTTCCTCATTTACTCCCTCCTCCCCCCTGTGACAAACAGCTCCTCAAATATCATCATAAATGGCCTCCATGGTACCTTGAAGACCTCCTCTGACTCCATTAGGGCAAAATTGATTTTCTCCAACCTCAGACTTGTACAAGTCTCCCAAACATGCCCTAGGCCCTGGTGGCACAGCTAGCCTCCAAATCAGAAGTATCCAGCATCGGGCAATCAGAGAGGCGAAGGCGGTGACATTGGCTCCCTTCCCTTCAGCACCTATGACACACCAAAGATCAAAGAGTGGCACCATGGGGTCCGGCATCATCTCAAATCCTTGATAGGTCCCTAAACACCTCCTCGCCGGCCCCCTCCCACACCTTCTGCAACCGTCTCATATCTCTGGGAAAAACCCACTCACCGGGGCCAAGTCATGTGGACCTTATGAGCCACCTTATATTGTATAAGAATCATCCTTGTGCAGCAGGAAGTTGAGTTCCCTCGACACATTACTTCGCCCAAAGTCCCCAACCTATCTCCCGCCCCAATTCCTCCTCCCACTTCCGCTTGATCTTGTTCACTAAGGTCATGCCCTAGTCTCCCAACCACCCAAATATGGCCCCAATCATACCATCCCCCCTTCATCCCAGAGCAACATTTTCTCCAGAGATTTCGGTACCCGAGGGAACGAGGGCAGCTCCTTGTGTGCAAAGTCCCGCACCTGCCAGTATCTGAACTCACTCCCCTGTGGTAGCTCAAACGTCTCCCACAGTTCCTCTAGCCCTGTAAACTTGCTCTCCAAAAACATGTCCCTGACCCGCATCATTCCTCCCTCCATCTCCTGTACATCCCATCCATCTCCTCAGGCACACACAGTGGAGTCATCACCGACACGTGCCCAAGTTTGAAGTGCCTCCTCAGCTGGCACCAAATTTCAGCGGTTCCCCCATCCCACTTCTGCCTTTGCAACAGAGTCGTACTAATCCTCGCCACCCTCCCTGCCCACACAAATTCTGCCTTCCGAAAAAGGCATTGATGAGAAAAGTCGGGAGGGACTGAAAAACAAACAGTAATCTTGGCAGTACGCTCATCTTTACTACCTGTACCCTCCCTGCCAATGTCAAATACAGAGTATCCCACCATTTAAGGGCTCATTTAACCTCCTCCACCAACCCCATCAGGCTCCACCTATGCTTCTTGGCCCACTCATGCATTACCTTCCCAGATACCGGAACCTCTCCCCTGCCAACCTTAAATGGCAGAGCCCCCAGACTCCGCCCGCCCCGAAGCATTAACCAGGAAGACCTCGCTTTTCTCAATGTTTAATTTGCAGCCCGAGAAGGCCCCGAATTTCTCCAATCAGCCCATGATTCTGCCCATGTTTTCTAACGGGTTCGTCACAAACAGCAACAGGTCATCGGTATACAGACACAGCCGGTGCTCCCTGCTGAGACCCGATGTGCCATCACCAAGGTACTCAATTGCCATCGTTCCCCTACGCAGCCCAAAATAATGCACGTTTGTCTCATTCGATCACTCACGCCATGGGGACCGCATACAACAACTGAAACGTGGCCAAAAATCTCAGCCCAAACCCAAACCTCCCCAGGATTTTGAACAAATACCTGCACTCAGATCTTCTCTGCGGCCAGTAACACAATCACCTCCAGCACGCTCCCTCCCCCCACCCCGACGGGGTCATAATGACGTTTAGCAACCTCCTAATATTACTAGAAAGCTGTCTCCCTTTCACAAACTCCGTTTGGTCCTCCAAGACCACATCTGGTGCACGCCCATCCAAGTTTCTCGCCAATACCTTTGCCAGGACTTTCACGTCCATGCTCAGCAGATCCTTCCCCTGTTCTGGGATCAGCGAAATTGATTCATAGCCAGCATTGCCGGCAGTTCCCTTTCTCCACCGTTTCATTGAACCTGCCCAGAAGGTGGGTGGGTGGGGGGTGGGGGGGGGGGGGGGGGGGGGGGGGGGGGAGGTGGGGGTGAGGGCCGGGGGGGCGGAAACTTTCGCAAGCTCCTTATAAAATTCCATCGGGAAGCAGTCCGGCCTCAGGGCTTTGCCCGACTCATCATGCCAATACGCTCCATCACCTCCTTTAGACCTAATGGTTCCTTCAGCACCTACCTCTTCTCCTCCTCCAACATCCAGGAACTGACCCTTACCAGCCTCGTTCTCCACCGCACTGCCCCCTCCCCAGTCCCATTCAGCCCCTCAGAGAAGGCCTTGAAACGTAATTTATCCTCTCTGGATCCAACACCACTTCCCCCCTTCTGCCCTCACCTGCAGGCTTTTCCTCAACACTGCCTATCACCACAGCTGGTGGGCCAACATACGGCTCACCTTCTCCCCATACTCAAACTGCCCCCCCCACCCCCCCGCCTCCCCCCGTGCCTGCCGCAGATGACCTACCCCCCTTCCTGTTGCTCCTCTCCAGCTCTCCTCCCCGGCTCCACCCCCAATACCCCGCACATAACACAATGCAAGAAACATCACCCCCATACAGAATATTCCTGAACCGCCCAACGCCCCACGCTGACTCCTGACAACCCCTCATGCACTAGAGCATAACCAATAGAGTGCAATTCAATTGAACATTATACCCCCAACATTGAAGGGCTCCCCCCTCCAAAACAAATCAGCAATTTAACTTCAATACAAAAATACAAAAAAAGGGGGGTGCAACCATCCCAGAACAACCGTCCCAATCAAGAAACAAAAACAGATAACAACATTTAACAGAGGCAGAACTCCCACCCATGTTCCCACTTCAGCCCTCCCCCAGTTTATGATCCTTAATAAAGCAATTCGCCTCCTGCGGCGTCCCAAGGTAATATTCCCGGCCCTCGACAGTCACCCAAGGTTTGGTCGGGTACAACACTCCAAACTGAATCTGGTGCCGGTACAACACTGCCTTGGCCTTGGTGAACCCTGCCCATCTCTTGGCCAGCTTAGACTAATGGCCTGACAAATCTGGATTCAGTTTCATTTGCACTCTCAGTCTTGCTGTGCTCTGGCCCACCTCAGGATCTTTTCCTTGTCCTGGAACTTGTGCATACGCACAATCACCACCGTCTCCCCTGCTCTTGGCTTCTGCCTCAGGGACCTACGAGCCCGGTCTAGCTCCTTGGCCTTATCCAGCACCTTCTTGTCCACCAACCTCGCCAGCATCCTTGCTTTGTAGCCAGTCACACTTGTTCCCTCCGTTAACTCCTGTAGGCCCCAAATCCAAAGATTCTGCCGCCTGGACCTGTTCTCCTGGTCCTCCACTTTTGCTCGCAGTATCTTGCACATGTCCCCCAGGATCACCACCTCCGCTACCAACGACACAATCTGGTCGAACACCACTTTCTCCAGCTCTTGGATTGGCACCCCCTGCACCTCGAGGCGCTTCTCCATCCTTTCCAAAGTCCCACGGAGAGGTGCCACTGCCCCCTCAATCACCTTCAACCAGTCACTCTGCATTTCTTTACAATGCTGCTGAAACTCCATTACTCCACTGGCAGCTTTCCTGTCTTCAATGACCCTTCCCCCTCTTCCAATGCTTTAGCCAGGGCTCACAAACCTTCTGTCGAGTTTGATCGCCCACAGACATGCCCATCCGGGAGAAATCTGATTCCCCTCCACCCTCCGTACAACGTTTCCGGCAGAATTCCCTGAAATTCGGGTAAAGAAACTCCAAAACTAATGCCACCAGGCAGAAGCCACCCAGTGTGCGCCCACTCACTCCATGGCCGCCACTTGAAGCACAAATCATTTTCTATACAGGAACAATACATTACTCAGGGCAGCACGGTAGCATTGTGGATAGCACAATTGCTTCACAGCTCCAGGGTCCCAGGTTCGATTCCGGCTTGGGTCACTGTCTGTGTGGAGTCTGCACATCCTCCCCGTGTGTGCATGGGTTTCCTCCGGGTGCCCCGGTTTCCTCCCACAGTCCAAAGATGTTCAGGTTAGGTGGATTGGCCATGCTAAATTGTCCTTAGTGTCCAAAAGTGCCCTTAGTGTTGGGTGGGGTTACTGGGTTATGGGGTTATGGGGATAGGGTGGAGATGCTGACCTTGGGTAGGGTGCTGTTTCCAAGAGCCGGTGCAGACTCGATGGGCTGAATGGCCTCCTTCTTCACTGTAAATTCTATGATAATCAATAGAACTCCAATTAAAGAATATGGTATTAGAATGCAAGCAAAGGCTGATTTTTATCCTTATGTGAACCTTATGAATAGGGTTCAGATACTCTCACCTGAGTGAAACATTTGATAAATCCGTTGAATTTTCAGTTGGGAAGTGGGAGAATTGGTCGAGACTTGTATTATGTGTCAATATGCAAATAAAACTGTATTTCTATAATTTTGTGGATGTTGAACGCAATAATAGTTTCACTAATATTTATTGATAATAACATGACAAGTTGGTTTGTTTTACATCGTGTTTGAGAATGAATGATATATTTCACTCAACAGAAGAGATATGGGAATGTAGGAACAAGAGAATGCCTCTCCCACCACTTATGATCATTTTCAGACCTTGAATAGATGATAGAGCTTTGAATTATATGTTTTGGTGGTGTAGCTCAGTGACACAGTTCGTTTGATTTACACCCGGCCCCTGGCAGCAGCCTAATGCAAAAACATCTTTGTCAGGCGCACAATTGCTGTAGCTCCTGGGTTGTATGGTCACATCTCTGATCAGTGCAAATAGATTCTTATCACACTGAGGCAGGATGGGCTGACAATCCATCAATCAGACGAGGCCACCAATTTCAGAATGTCTCCAAAATGCCACACTAAACAGAATGAACAAAGGAGCAGAAATTCTGGAACATACAAAGGGAGGTTGAAATACACACAGCAGGTCAGTCAACAGAAAATATAGAGAAAAAACATCAGTTAAAATTTTGGACAAGGCACACCCACAGAATCGGGTAAGGTTCTTTTTCCAGAAACATTGTCCCATCTTTTCTCCTTACTGTTACTGAGGAACCTCCTGTGCATTTCAAGCACATTCTGATTTTGGACTTGACTAAAACAAATGTCCTCACGCCGGCGTAAAAACGCTGGCGTTTCACTCCGAAGAGTCCTATAAAAAAAGAACAGTCGATTCACTCATCTACAGGGGGCTAGCAGGTACCCAGAGTGATTCACGCGGCTTAGCTATGGATAGGGGCCCCTGCACTTCCGGACTGGAGAGCGCATGCGCACTGCGGCGGCCTCCAGCTGCTGAGCCGAGCGCCGTGGCGGACTCGGACAGCAGAGGCAGCTGCAAGATGTAGGGCCCCCCGATCGGCCGCACGCAGGAAGATCTGTCTGGCCTGATCTCTTCCCCGGCCGCCAACAAGACTCCCGCCGGTGCCCAATCCCCCTTCCTCCCACACTAGGGCGGCCGCGGACTGAGTCCGCAGCCGCTACGTGAGAGTCCCAACTGGCAATAGCATGTTAGTTCCACGCCGTCGGGGCTTTGGCTGGTCGGGAGCGGAGGATTGCTGAGCGGGCATCTAGCAATGGCCCCCCCCAGCCGGCAGAGTACTGGGGCCCGGAGAATCGCCGGACTAACGCCGGGCTGATTTCGGCGCAAAATTGGATTCTCCGCCCCGGCAGCAAACATGATTTCGGCAAAGGGTTGCGGAGAATCCAGCCCAATGTATTGAAGCAATACAGTATATGACAGCAGAAGTGAGTTCGAACAAATGAACCCAAAGCTGTTCTCTGGCCCTGTTGCTGCTGAGTGTCTTTAAGACAGAGATAGATAAGTTATTGATTAATAAGGGGATCAGGGGTTATGGGGAGAAGGCAGAAGAATGGGGATGAGAAACACATCAGCCATGATTGAATGGCAGAGCAGACTCGATGGGCCGAATGGCCTAATTCTGCTCCTATGTCTTATGGTGTTTGTGGTGGTATGCATCGCTGTAAGTACACAAGGGGTTAATGTAAATACATGTAGACTAGCTAGACACTAGAGGGAGCACCAGAGACATGACACACAGACATTCAACCAATAGGTCAGTAAGATAGGACACAACCAATGGGCATTCACGATACACACAGAGGTGACACCACCACAGGAGGGCATTATACCAACCCATATAAAAATGACACAGCACACAAGATCTTCCTCTTTCCAGTGGAGACACTCAGTGTGTACACAGGGTTGATTCAACACATCACACCCACCACCTGGATTGTAGCAGACTGGTTCGTCAGTCTGAGTAGCTATAGCAGGATTAACGGGAGCGTTGAATCCAAGTAGGAGAATTGTTAACAGTTTAAATAAATGTGTTAAAGCTATCTCCAAGTCTGAACCTTCCTTTGTCAGAGTGCACATCAAGGAAGCATCTTATGCTATGTCATGGGCATAACAAAACAGTGTTATGGCCAGGCAGCATCTGCGGGGAGAGAAACAAAGCGAAAGTTTCAGGTCAGTGAACTCTATGCTGAGTAGCTTCAGCACTTCCTTTTTACTCCCCCTCTCAGATATTCCACATCTGCTGTACTTTGCTCTTGGCTTCTGATGAACTTCTGCATATTTTCATCCATTGGGCTACTTCCATCTCTGAAGCTGTGCCTTGCTCCGCCCACAAATCCATCATGCTGTGCGACCAGAACACAAATCAGGAAAGAAAAACCTCAAAGAAATCCCCATTGCCAATTGTGGCGACATGTCGCGGTTAACACGGGCAGTATGGCTCGTATTGAATTGAAAGTGCAAAATCCATTTTTTAAAAGGAGCCCCTACCTTGTTTATTTGAACCCTACTCCTGAACAACATCCTCAGTGAAATGTTATGAATTGTGTGCTCCCTCCAGCAGAGATATTTATCATGCTCCATAGATTTCTCTTTTCCAATTCCAATTCTCTTCCCACAGCTAGTGATGCACTTATGCAGACTTTTGTCTGCTTCCATAGTTAGTAATTGCTGGAAAGTCTTTCGCCAAGAGCTCTTGGCTTCAGGGGCTCCACTTCACATCACATGTGGCCGACCAGGAGTCTCTCCTGCTTTTACCGCCAGCCCTTGCCATGTTTGGAAGTAATTGCAGGTGGGCACACTCAACCTGTTTGACTGTACTATCATGGAATTTACAGTGCAGAAGGAAGCCATTCGGCCCATCGGGTCTGCACTGACTCTTGGAAGGAGCACCCTACCCAAGCCCATACCTCCACCCTATCCCCGTAACCCAGTAACTCCACCCAACACTAAGGGCAATTTTGGACACTGAGGGCAATTCAGCACGGCCAATCCACCTAACCTGCACATCTTTGGACTGTGGGAGGAAACAGGAGCACCCGGAGGAAACCCGCGCACACGGGGAAAACATGCAGACTCCGCACAGACAGTGACCCAAGTAGGCAATCGAACCCAGGTCCCTGGCGCTGTGAAGCAATTGTGCTAACCACTATGCTACCGTGCTGTTATGAACACACCTTCCTTACCCAGCAAATCCTGGCGTGGGACTCAAATCCATAGCTTCTAGCTCAGAAATTTTAGCTCTGACTAAGTCCAGAGGGGTGAATAAATTCCTCTCTTTCCACCCCTGAGGTGGATTATAATAGAGTACTATTTTTAAACAGTTGTGATTTTCAATTCTGTATGTACTTGACCATAGATAAGCTACATGAGGAAATGAACCTGCAGATGTCTTGAGTCAACAGTAAGGAGTTAGTTTTATTGTTAAAAATTCACTCAGATGAAAAAATAAAAGTTATTTAAAAGGTAAAAACACACGTCTAATCCAGTAACATACACGCAACCATACTAGCAAGTAAAACAGGACAAGTTACAGGGTTGACAAGGTGGAACTGATAAGAGTTCAAGTCTGTCAGTGAAAAATAAATATACGCCCAACGTTCCTTTGGTGGTCTTGAAATTCCAGTTGTGTTACGGCTGATGTAAGCTGGTTGTTTTCCTGGAGCCAGTCTCTTTTGATCTAGACTCGGTCTTTTTCCAAAATGGCTGCTCAAGCACTTGAAATTCCTTTCAATTTCAATTCCTTATCTCGGTGACGTATTCCAAAATATAATAGGGATAAGGTCCCAAACCTTATAGTGAGTGAAAGAGAGCTGATGTTGCATTCTGCAGTCTTCTTCTTGATGTTACTGGTGCTGCCTGCAGACTTACTATACTAAACAGAAAGCTTATAATCATAGCTTTTCACATGTGAGGGACCGATCAGGTGACAGTCGGCTCTTGGTTGGCAGCTTTGATCTCCCATTGTTAAAGCTATCAAGATACCATTAGGAGGAAGCCTTTAAAATGATTTCCATATGCACATTACACAAGGCAGAGGTTCCTTTTTAAGAATGGTTCCTATACATTCACTCCAATATCAGCAACATTTATTCAGGGCCTCCTTGCATGATGAGTTTCATCAGTCCTTCCTTGTTCCTGGTAATTGCAGAATCTAGTGGTCTATTGTCCTTTTGCAGAGTGCTCAGACTGTGGTAGGTGTGGTGAATATGATTCACACTATATATAGTTGCCAATATCACTCCATGTGTTCGTTATCTACCCATTGTAAGTGCAGTTGCACTATCCGACCACCAGGGACAGTCGCTCTGGGAGTACGCGAGAGTTTGTACTGGGCTCCTCCCTTGGCTCCGCCCAGGACTCCTCCGCCTGGGACCGATGTATAAAGATCAGTGCCTTAGAGCCAGCCTGCCAGTTCACCTGAAGTTCAACGACGAATAGGCTGGCTCTATTGTAAGTGTATTAAAGCCTCTGTTCAGATCCAACTACACGTGTTCGCTGAATTGATGGTTCCATCAATTTAATACACTTAAGAAGCTGTCGAAGTAAAGCATGGAATCCGCTCTAAAACCAGGACGTCTAGAACTCGATCCGCAGGATGCAGAGGTGAAAGAAACCTTCTGCCACTGGCTGAAATGTTTTAAGGCCTACCTACCCGAGATCAGCACTGCTGAAACTACGGAGGAACAAAAGCTCAGCCTACTGCACGCGAGGGTAAGCCACAGAATTTCTACACAATTAAATCCAGCCGGTTCCTACACCGCTGCGCTGGCGATTTTGGACAAAATGTATATTAGGCCCATGAACGAGGTCTTTGCCCGCCATGTGTTCACGACTCGCCGACAACGGCCTACTGAAACTTTAGCTGAATTTGCACGCGAGTTGAACAATCTCTCAAATGACTGCAAGAACCAGGCCGTAACCGCGGCCGAACATAGGGAGCTTGCTGTGCGTGATGTTTTTGTAGCGGGCCTTCGATCTAGCTATGTACGCCAGAGACTATTAGAAAATGGGGCCCAGGGCTTAGAGACTACCGTAGAGGCTGCTATCACAATGGAAATTTCCATCCGCAGCCTCAACTCGTTTCCCGCGGACCACGCTAACCCCGCATGGGCCCCCGACCTGAGGACCCCCCAAGCCTGTGCCGCAAGGCCCCCAGCTATCGCGCTGCCACAGCCGGCCGCCCTACTGTCCCAGTCAACTACTCAAACTATCCAGCTGCTCCAGCTAATTACTCAGCTCCCCCAGCCAGCTACTCAGCTCGCCAAACCAGTTATTCAACTGCACCAGCCTGCCACTTCTGTGGACAAAGCCAGCACCCGCGGCAGCACTGCCCAGCCCGATCCGCGACCTGCAACAGCTGCGGGAAGAAAGGCCACTATGCTAAAGTGTGCCTCGGCAGAAGGGCCCCAGCCCTCAACACCCCAACAGTCCAAAAACATCGCCCCCAGCACCAGCAGGCCCGCGGGGCCCGAAATGCTGCGGCCTACGCTCAGGCTCTGCCCCCTCCCGCCACGTGCGATCCATGGGGACCGCCATCTTGGCAAACCTCCACCATGCGGCCGGCCACGTGCGATTCATGGGGGCCGCCATTTTGGACACCATCTTCATCACCACCCTCCACGTGCGATCCACGGGCCCTAGCTGCATCCCCAGACTCAAACAGCTCATCGGAGGAGTACGACCTCCCCGGGCAGTCACCACATGGCCCGCAACTCAGCGCAGTGTTCCTGCATCAAGCTCGCCAGAACGCAGTGGCATCTACTCGACAGGACGCCCGATCGGAAGAATTCGACTCCCACGAGCACCCACCACACGGCCCGCAACTCAACACGGTCACCCTCGACCAATCTCGCCCCAAGCATCTGAGAAATTCGATGACGAAGGTCCAGATCAACGGGTACAACACGTTGTGCCTCTTCGACTCCGGGAGCAAAGAGAGCTTCATACACCCAGAGCTGGTAAGACGCTGTTCCCTCCCTATTTATCCCATCAACCAAACTATCGCCCTCGCTTCGGGCTCCCATTCCATCCAAATCCAAGGCCGCACTACAGCAACGCTAACGATTCGAGGCGCTAGCTATTCCAAATTTAAACTGTATGTCTTGTCGATCTCTGCGCGCCACTCCTCTTAGGCTTGGATTTCCAATGTAATCTCAAGAGTCTCACCCTCAGCTTCGACGGGCCCCTGCCCCCACTCACTATCTGCAGCCTTGCCACGCTGCGCATCGCCCCCCCTCCTCTCTTCGACAACCTCACCCCGGATTGCAAACCGGTAGCCATCCGTAGCAGGCGGTGCAGCCTGCAGGATAGGGTATTTACCAGAACGGAGGTCCGAAGGCTGCTCAGTGAGGGGATCATAGAGGCCAGTAACAGTCCCTGGAGAGCTCAGGTGGTGGTCGACAAGACCGGGGAAAAATTCCACAAGGTCGTCGATTATAGCCAGACCATCAATCGCTTTACGCTCCTAGACGCGTATCCCCTCCCCAGAATCGCAGACATGGTAAACCAGATCGCCCAATATCGGGTATTTTCCACGGTGGATCTGAAGTCTGCATACCACCAGCTCCCAATCCGCCCGGAGGACCGCCACTACACGGAGTTCGAGGCCGATGGCCGCCTCTTCCATTTCCTCCGGGTTCCCTTCGGCGTCACTAACGGGGTTTCGGTGTTCCATCGAGCAATGGACCGAATGGTAGACCAGTACGGGCTGCGGGCCACTTTTCCGTATCTGGATAATGTTATCATCTGCGGCCATGACCAGCAGGACCACGACGCCAACCTCCACCGTTTTCTCCAGACGGCCCAAAAATTAAACCTTACATATAACAAGGAGAAATGCGTGTTCCGCACAAACAGACTAGCTATCCTCGGCTACGTCGTGGAGAACGGAGTCCTGGGCCCAGACCTGGACCGCATGCACCCCCTCCCCTTCCCCCATGGCCCCAAGGCCCTCAAACGGTGCTTGGGGCTCTTTTCGTACAACGCCCAGTGGGTCCCCCAATATGCGGACAAAGCCCGCCCACTCTTCAAGGCCACACTATTTCCCCTGTCTGCTGAGGCGCGCCAAGCCTTCAGCTGCATCAGTGACGACATCGCCAAAGCAGCCATGCGGGCGGTGGATGAATCCACTCCCTTTCAGGTTGAGAGCGACGCCTCAGAGGTAGCGCTAGCAGACACTTTAAACAAAGCAGGGCGGCCCGTTGCATTTTTCTCCCGTACCCTATCCGCTTCAGAACTCCGACACTCCTCAGTCGAGAAGGAAGCACAAGCCATCGTGGAGGCTATCCGAAACTGGAGGCACTACCTCGCAGGTAGGAGGTTCACCCTCATTACCGACCAACGGTCGGTCGCCTTCATGTTCGACAACTCGCAAAGGGGCAAAATTAAAAATGACAAAATTCTTCGGTGGAGGATTGAACTCTCCACCTATAATTACGATATCAAATATCGACCGGGGAAGCTCAACGAGCCCTCGGATGCCCTATCCCGCGGGACATGCGCCAGCGCGCAAATCAGCCGCCTAAAAGCCATCCACGATAACCTCTGCCACCCAGGGGTCACCCGGCGCGCCCACTACATCAGAGCCCGAAACCTGCCTTTCTCCAACGAGGAGGTAAAAGCGGTCACCAGGGACTGCCCGATCTGTGCGGAGTGCAAACGGCACTTCTATAGACCAGACAGGGCCCACCTGGTCAAGGCTTCTAGGGCCTTTGAACGCCTTGCGATCGATTTCAAAGGGCCACTCCCCTCCACTAACAAAAACATTTACTTCCTTAACATTATTGACAAGTTCTCCCGATTCCCCTTCGCCATCCCATGTCCCGATATGACCTCCCACACAGTCATTAGGGCCCTGCATAGTGTCTTCACTCTGTTCGGTTTCCCCAGCTACGTGCACAGCGATCGGGGTGCGTCCTTTATGAGTGACGAGCTGCGTCAGTACCTGCTCGACAAGGGCATCGCCTCGAGCAGGACTACAACCCCAGGGGGAACGGACAGGTGGAGAGGGAGAACTCAATGGTCTGGAAGACCGTCTTACTGACCCTCAGGTCCAGAAAGCTCCAAGTTTCCCAATGGCAGGAAGTCCTCCCTGACGCGCTCCACGCAATTAGATCCCTCCTGTGTACAGCTACCAACCAAACCCCTCACGAGCGGCTCTTCATTTTTTCCAGGGGCACTGCCACAGGGGTCTCACTTCCGGCGTGGCTGAGGACACCAGGCCCGGTTCTCCTAAGGAAGCACGTCAGGGCGCACAAAACCGACCCCATTGTTGAAAAGGTGCGCCTGCTTCATTCCAACCCATAGTACGCATTTGTTGATTTCCCGGACGGTCGCCAGACCACAGTATCTCTCCGGGACCTGGCACCCGCTGGATCCAGCCCCCATCTACCCCCACCGAGGAACTCCTTTCCCCGTTCCCTATGCGGCCGCCCCCTTGCGCCCCCGATTCTGCGAGGTCACCCCACCAGTCCCGAGCGCCAGCACCAGCCCTCACCCCACGACACCAGTCTCTATTCGACCAGGAGGTGTATGAGGCTCGGACAAGACTCACCCCGGAGCCGGCAACCGTATCCTAGACCTCGACGCCCGCCCAGCCACCGCAAGAGGCTGAAACCCTGGTGCTCCACAGCTCAAAACGAATAATTCGTCCACTGGACAGACTGACGCTTTGAGCCATCACCCCCGCCGGACTTGATTTTTTTAACAGGGGGTGAATGTGGTGAATGTGATTCACACTATATATAGTTGCCAATATCACTCCATGTATATATGTTCGTTATCTACCCGTTGTAAGATCAATGCTGTATATAGTTGCCAATATAACTCCGTGTATATATGTTCATTATCCACCATTGTAAGTGCACTTGCGCTATCCGACCACCAGGGGGAGTCACTCTGGGAGTACGCGACAGTTTGTACTGGGCTCCTCCCTTGGCTCCGCCCAGGACTCCTCCCCCTGGTACCGATGTATAAAGATCAGTGCCTTAGAGCCAGCCTGCCAGTTCATCTGAAGTTCAACGACGAATAGGCTGGCTCTGTTGAATGTGTATTAAATCCTCTGTTCAGATCCAACTACACGTGTTCGCTGAATTGATGGTTCCATCATGGAGTCCATCAGCAGAATGCAGAGATATGTACCTCTGACCTCTGCAGCCATTTTAAAATTTGCCTTTGCAATTCGAGCTGTTTCTTTTCTTTTTAAAAACAATTCAAGGAATTACACCAGCCAACAAATCTAACGATTAATGTTTCACAGTGCACATCGTTGTGACACTTGTAAGCTGCTAATTTTATCTGAACTTGATTTCCCAGGAAGTACGCCATTCAAAGCTTTCTGTGAATGATTTCTGGGAAGCGTGACTTCAGTTACGTGAATAGATTGGAGAAATTGGGATTGTTCTCTTTGGAGAATAAAATGTCGAGAGGTTGAAACCCTGAAGCCTTAGGATAGAGAAAAGCAGTTTCCATTGGCAGAAAGGTCAAGTACCAAAGGACCCTGATACAAGGGGAATGGCAAAAGAACCAATGGTGAGATGAGGGAAATCTTGTTTTAAGCAGTGAGTGGTTAGGAGGTTATGATCTGGAATGGACTACCTAAAAGCGTGGTATAGGCAGATTCAGTCAAGGCTTGCAAAAGGGAACTGGAAAAGTGCCTGAAGCGAAAATATTTGCAGGGCAATGTGGATATGTTGTGGGGAGTGGAACCTGCACAGACATGGCAGGCCAAATGGCCTGTCAGTTCTGCAATACTCAATAAGGGGGCAGGATAAGGAGCTGATCATTTAGGGCTGAGATCAGGGGACATTCCTTCATCCAAAGGGTTGAGAATCGTGGAATTTCTCTACCCCAGAGGGTTGTGGACGCTCCATCAGTGAATATATTTAAGGTTGCGATAGACAGTTTTTGTTCTCTCAGGAAACAAGGGAGCATCTTGGGAAATTGGAGCTCAAACCCAAGATCATATTGGGCTGAATGGCCTCCCTCTTCACTTGTAGGGATTCTAATTCTATGGTTCAATATGATCAGGCCTGCACCGAGCCTCTCTGAAAGAGCACGCCCCTACCCCATCCCCATAACCCCACCCAACTGTTGGACACTAAGGGGCAATTTAATATGGCCTATCCACCTAACCTGCACATCTTTGGACTCGGGGAGGCAACCGGAGCACCCAGAGGAAACCCACCCAGACACGGGGAGAATGTGCATACTCAACACAGTCATCCGACTTTGGAACTGAACCCAGCTGCCTGACGCCGTGAGGCAGCATTACTAAGCACTGTGTCACCATGCCACCCCTTTCATTCATTTATGGGATGTGGACATTATTTATTTCCCTTGAACTGAATGGTTTGCTAGGCCATTTCAGAGGGCATTTTCTAATAATCATCTTTATTAGTGTCACAAGCAGACTTACATTAACACTACAATAAAGCGACTGTGATAATCCACTAATCGCCACACTCTGGCGCCTGTCTGGGTACACAGAGGGAGAATTCAGAATGTCCAATTCGCCTAACAAGCACATCTTTCAGGACTTGTGGGAGGAAACTGGAGCACCCGGAGGAAACCCACACCGACACGGGGAGTACATGCAGACTCCGTGCAGACAGTGACCCAAGCCGGGAATCGAACACAGGTCCCTCCTGGCGCCATGAAGCAACAATGCTAATCATTGTGTTACCATGTTGCCTATTTAGGCTGTGGATCTGGAGTCACATTTATGCCAGACCAGAATCAGGATAAGGACAACAGATTTCCTTTCTTAGAGGACATTAATGAACTAGTTAGGTTTTTACAACAGTGGTTCCACGGTCACCATTAGACTTTTAATTTCAGATTCTTTTATTGAATTCAAACTTCACCATGGTGTGTGTTGGGATTTGAACTCAGATCCCCAGAATATTACCGTAAATCTCTGGATTACTAGCCTGGTGACAATACCATTATCCCACCGCCTAGCCGAATGACAGAGCAGTCTCGATGGGCCTTATGTTCTTCCCCTGCACCGATTTCTTATGCTCTTGTGTAACCATTCTGGAAATCTACAAGCCGCTATTTCAAAATTATTTCTGCAATCTGTGAAACAAAGCCAGTTGTGTCACTTTTACAAAGCTGTGTGCAGCCAATGACAAAGTACACCAGATGGCATCAACCACAATTGTCTTTCAGTGGCCGGATGTTGTGAGGGAGCTAAAGAAAGACTCCAGCCAACATACTCATCCTTGAATAGGTTCCAATTTAGTACAACCTTTCTGGTATGATATTGGTTGGAGCTGACTCTACTATTTTTGAAATGAGCATGTCTTATTTACAATTGAGAAACATTCAACACTAAATGCAATGCAATGTAAACATCAAATTAATGGCAAACCTTCAAGACTAAATGATGTAATCACAAAAATATACCAGGCCTGTAAATTTTGCACGATGATTCATTATTCCATGAAATGACCATATAAGCTAAGAATCAGAGGATGGTCAGAGTTATACCCTAGACGAGCGTAACTGAAAAAGAAACAGAGAGGGAAGGGGAACATTGCAGGCAATAAAGTGGGAGGTTTTTAAAGAATGGGCTGCAGCCATGATAGAATGGCGTAGCAGACCCGATGGCTGATTGGCCTAATTCTGCTCCTATATCCTATAACTTATGAGTTACATTACAGACATGTATTTTCTTTCTGCTTTCATGGGCCAGCACTTATTGCCCATCCCTAATTGCCTTGAGATGATTTTGATGAGTCACATTCTTGAGCCACTACTGCCTTTGTGGTGACTTTGATTAAGCCAAACCAATATGGATGGCAGGTTTCCTTCCCTCAAGGACATTAGTGAAAGAGATGTGGAGGGATTTTCCTACCCTTCCCGCCAAAATTATCTTCTGCTTCCGTAGAAGGTGACCTCCTGCGGTGGGCGAACTATGCAAAAAAACGCCATTGACCTCGGTGGGCCGGAAGATTCTGCCGGAGGTCAATGTTGATCCACCGGAAAACATGCAGCTGGCTGGGAGGGGGAAGAGGGCAAAATCCCAGCCCGACAATCGGATAGGTTCATGGTCGCCGTGAATGATACACCTTCCAGATTCAATGAATGAATCAGGCTGCATGCGGAGTAAGGAAGTAGTCGTGCGCTGTAAAATGTCTGGTTATTTTCAACCATCATGAATTCAACTGGAAGTTTAGGGACTCTAAGAACAACATAAGGACCTTACAGACTAAGAGAAAAAAAAGGGGGGGGGGGGGAAAACAAGTAGCAAGAACCAAAAGAAGCCCTTAAAGAATGTGGCAGAACAAAAACATTGTGGCGGAAATAAAGCCTTCAATGACAGCAAGAGACAAGTATCATTAAAAGGGAAGTTAACCGTCTTTCTTCATGAATATTTGTGAAAGCTCTTTGCAGAAACGAAAAAGAGAAGGTGATTAATCAGACTTACAGAAGTTGCTTTTGTTCCCCCTGCCTTGGTTTCTATAAGGGGGTAACCCTCTGTGAATCTGAACTCCTTGTGGCATCTGTTTTACAAGATTGTAGGCCCAGTGATAAAGAACACCTAATAATGCCACCCACACAACCGTCTCTCAGAATGATTGAGCCAAAGAAAACCAGCAGCCAATCATTTGAGTGCTGATTACTTGACAGCATATATTTTGACGAGAACAAGACTGCCTATTAAAATGTGCAAGCAACTGAGAAACTACAGTTGACATATGTTAATATGACCTGATCATGGAATTTATGGGGTACTGGGAGACCACTTGTCGAACTTTTCATAGTCTTTCAAATAGAGGTTAACACCAGACTAATGAAAGTTAACGAGAATGATTGCAGTTTTTTAAGAAACAATGTTGGTCGCACTCTCAGAACTACAGGCTGGCTGGGGTTGAAAACCTGTCCAAACATGCTTAAGGAAGCAAATTGAGATCAGTAAGCAAACCCTAAAGGCAACTGATGTGAGTTGGTACTGCTTCATGGCATTAGGCGAAGGAAAGAGCCTTTGCATTTTCAACAAATCAATTAACATCTTAGAACTATCGTATGACTTAGAATCCCTACAGTACAGAAGGACACCATTCGGCCCATTGAGTCTGCACCAAACCTCTGAAAGAGCACCCTACCTAGGCCCACTTCCCACCAAACCTGCAAATCCCTGGTCACTAAGGAGCAATTTTAGTGTGGCAAATCCACCTAACCTGCACATCTTTGGACTGTGGGAGGAAACCAGAGCAACCGGAGGAAACCCACGCAGACACGGGGAGAACGGGGAGAATTCCACACGAACAGTCGTTCAAGGCTTGAATTGAACCTGGACCCCTGGCGCGGTGAGGCAGCAGTGCTAACCACTGTGTTGCAGTGTTGCCCCTTTTGAGGAGATGATTGAATTGGCCATCAGAAAACAGGATAGGTTGAATTTTAGATGCCTGTCACAGCCTGTTATGAAAAGGAAGTAAAATAAATGAAGAGCTGAGACCGCAGAAGAATATTGTAATTAATGAATAATTTGATGTAGCTCAAACCTAGGAATCAATCCTGGAGCCAATCCTGTTCTTCTTATTAAACTATAGTCTCAACAATGTTGTGAAATAAATATTTATATTGTCTTCTGTTAAATTGCCTAAGCAAGCAATATAAAATGCGGCAAAAAGTAGCATTCACTGGCATTTTTAGCTAGTGAAGACCAATACACCTTGCTGGTGCTTGACAAAAAATGTACAACATTAAAAGATATAAGATGAGAAGAGCAAATATCTCTGAACTTAAACAAAGAGCTTGGCTTGTGGGAAATTAATGAGGGTGTTAAAAGTATTCTTGATTTATTTAACATTTTGATCTGATTAGAAATTTAAACAAAGACTGATGGATAATTTTGATGCAGGTATTTCAAACTGTGAATGGAATGGATCAGCTGGAAGGTGACCTCTCAGTAACAAAGCAGGAGCAAAGAGATGGGTAATCATTTATATAATGTTAAATTGACTGATAGTGGAGAAGCTAGATTACAGCTACCGCCTAGGTAGTGTTTTGGGATATTATTATTACATTAATGAAACTATATGGAATCGCAGAATCCCTGACAGTGCAGAAGGAAGCCATTCGGCCCATCGCACTGACCCTCCAAAAAAGCACCTTACCTCGGCCCAAACCCCCACCCTGTGTCCAAACCCCACCTAATCTTTTGAACATTTAGGAGGGGCAATTTAGCATGGCCAATCCAGCTAATCTGCACATCTTTGGACAGTGGGAGGAAACCAGAGCACCCGGAGGAAAACCACACAGACAGGGGGACAGTCACCCGAGACCGGAATTGAACCCAGGTCCCTGGCACTGTGAAGCAGCAGTGCTAACCACTGTACCACAGTCCTAGTTGGTATCCATTTCCATCCCAGTCACCTTCACTGGCTCCCTATTCCTCCATGCATGGGTTTTACTACCATCTTACACAAGAACCTACCTCTATAACCTCCAAGGGCCTTGGGCGCACACTAACTGGTCTACAATACCTCCTCCTTCCCTCCACCCTACCACCATCAGTGGTACAGCCTTCAACCATATGGCTCCACACCCTGAAACACCCTCCCTCAACCACCTCCAACCTTGCTGGGGCATTTCGCCCCATCTTTAAAATAAAAGCCCGCGTGAAACATATCACTCCAACCACACTGGCTCAGTTCTCCTGTTTACTCTTCGACTCCCACCCAGGAACTGCCTCAGGACATTCCACTCCAAAAATAAATGCACGTTGTTATTGACTGAGAGTTGAACTGGATTAACATAGTTTTGTTGCATAAAAATAATGAGAAGAAACTCATTAGAACAGAAATAATGTTATTTATTGGGCACTTTATGGTGAATTAATAATTTCTTCTTTTTTTAAACATAAATTTAGAGTACCCAATTCATTATTTCCAAATAAGGGGCAATTTAGCGTGGCCAATCCACCTACTTTGTGTTGTGGGGGCAAAACCCACGCAAACATGGGGAGAATGTGCAAACTCCACACGGACAGTGACCCAGAGCTGCAATTGAACCTGGGACCTCGACGCAGTGAGGCAGCAATGCTAACCACTGCGCCGCCGTGCTGCCCGTGAATTGCTAATTTCCTCACAATTTAGCACCCACATTAATGCATGGACCTGTGGGAACAATATCAAGTTGTATTGATATAGTTTTTTTAACATAATAAAAAGTCCAAAAAGCAATATAAAGAAAAATTATAAAACAAGATTTGACACTGAACCACTTGACAGAGAAAAATTGAAATTTTAGAGTTATAACATACGGTATAAGCTGCCAATAAATATTTTTACAAATGTCTGTTGGAAGAGAATTGAATGTATTCATTTTTTATTGGTTTGTAGTACAGTCACATATTTCAGACAGGAGAATGTGCCGGTTGGTATGGAGATTATGATCTAATCCTCTTTCTTTCCTGACAATTTGCTTCATGTGTTGATCACCTTTTGATTTAAAAAGCTGTGAATTGCCTTTTTCATCTTTTCCGTCCTGAATCTCTGTTGCTTGCTCTGGAATTCTAAATACGTTGGGGGGTGGGGGGAACTTATCCATTTATAAATCATTGAAGACCCTCATAATCTTAACAACGTCTGCCACATATTCTTTTATTAAAACAGTAAAATTCCTGACTGCACTTTCAACTATCAAGCCAAACGTGACCAATGGGCTGTTGTTAATGCCGAGTGTTGGACGACTCAATGCCCGCCAATTCGGACATCAATCCAAACCCGTCAGGTTCTGATTTCTTTCATTCTCATAATGGTTTTATTAAAACAGTCAAAACTCACTTATAAAGGGCAGCATTGTAACACGGTGGTTAGCACAGTTGCTTCACAGATCCGGCATCCCAGGTTCGATTCCCAGCTTGGGTCACTGTCTGTGCGGAGTCTGCACGTTCTCCCCGTGTGTGCGTGGGTTTCCTCCGGGTGCTCGAGTTTCCTCCCACAGTCCAAAGATGTGCAGAATAGGTGGATTGGCCATGATAAATTGCCCTGAGTGTCCAAAAAGGTTAGGTGGGGTTACTGGGTTATGGGGATAGGGTGGAGGAGTGGGCTTAAGCAGGGTGCTCTTTCCAAGAGCCGGTACAGACTCGATGGGCCGAATGACCTCCTTCTGCACTATAAATTCTATGATAAAATTCTATGATAAAAAATGCTTCAAGGTAAAGGAACAGCCAACTTTCCAGAAGCAACTGCTGTTCTAATTTTCTAACCATGCATGTGACAACCATTCAGTGGAGGACTTACATGGATCCGTATCCAACATCTTAATTTTGAATGGTGTTTGAAATTTTTATGTGTCTTAAGGAATTATATTAAGCAATATCTATGTCCTCCCACTTACTCTTGCCTTTCACCCATTGCTTAGAACAGAATTTATTTTGCTGTATATTTAAAATTTGAAGCAATATAGGTTGGTGTTGTAAAGTGATATCTCTGAAGGATATTCCAGTGGTGATGCTTGTTCCTTCATCCCTGTGAAAGACTCACAAACACAGTAAGCAATAGGGTACCTGACATTTCCTAATTTAATTCCAATATGTACACAGGCCATGAACTAATCAAATTGTCTCTTTAAATGGATCTCAGAACATGACTTGGATAAAGATGATGGAGTTTAGTTTAATTCATTCCATTCAGGGGAGGCAGTGGCGAGGTAGTGGTATTGTCACCAGACTAGTAAACCAGAGACCCAGAGCAATGCTCTGGGGACCCAGGTTCAAATCCCGCCACTGCAGATGGTGACATTTGAAATGAATAAAAATCTTGAATTTAAAAAGTCTAACGATGACCATGAAACCATTGTTGATTGTTGTTAAAAACCCATCTGGTTCACTAATGCCCTTTAGGGAAGGAAATCTGCCGACCTTACCTAGTTTGGCTACACGTGATTCCAGGTCCACAGCAACATTCGTTGACTCTTTAATGTGCTCAGGGATGGGCAACAAATGCTGGCCAAACGAGTGATGCCCTCATCCCAAAGGGCTGGTTTAACACAGTGGACTAAATAGCTGGCTTGTAAAGCAGACCAAGGCCAGCAGCGCGGGTTCAATTCCCGTACCAGCCTCCCCGAACAGGTGCCAGAATGTGGTGACTAGGGGATTTTCACAGTAACTTCATTTGAAGCCTACTCGTGACAATAAACGATTTTCATTTCATGAAAGAATTTGTAATGAGTTGCAGTTCTATAATGTATATGTATTACAGCTTGTGCGGGCTTTGCAATGCATTTCACCATCAAAGATTTCTGTGCAAGGGGCCATAAAAAGACTGACTGCCCTGACATAAATATGCCTACCCTACCTTGTGGGAGCACTGTCATTAGTCCAAAATTCAGTCATTTCCCAATAAATCTCAAATGGTTTAGGTAGATTTTGTTCGTGTGTACCTGTCAGGCAATGGTGTTAAATGGAATATTGGTTAGAAGAGTCCACAGAAGAATGGTCTTGAATAAAATAAACCAAAAATAGATCAAACTGTTTAACAACTGCATTTGCTTTGGCTTGTTTTTTAACTGGGATGTCTCACTGTGGCAAGGTTTATTTACAGAGGAGGATATCGCACCCTGCCTGGTGACATGCTGTCATTGTGTCACACAAACTGAACCGATGATATACATTTATTGACTTTCATCTCAATTAAAATTGGATTGGAGCCTTAGGCGGATTAAACAATTTAGTAACGTTAAACTTTCTGTCATCGAACAATTATTTGTCATTGTTTAACCTCTCACACAGTTGGGAAATTCTGCGCCTAAAAGATGTTTCAACAACTGTATTTTAATTAACTATCTGTACTTTTTATTACAGTCATTTAAAAAAACCTCTAGTCTATTATTTTCACAATTTGGTGAATGCATTTGGTAAATTACTGTCATGTTATTTGAAGAAAGTCATTCCCTATTTATTTTAAATACACTGAGCATTTGGTTTTATATCAAATGGAGGGATTTCTATTGTCCCAGATAGTTTATCCTCTGACCATAAATCTTTGAGATTAAGTATTATCAGTAGCATCTGTCCAGTGGCCGATCTAGTGCATTCAACAAACAATAGTAAAGTGGGCAGAAAACTGCAGAGGCCAGGCAGGGGAGAAGCGAGACAGTAACCCCCGAGAGGGGGGGGGCCACTGTACTAGCAGGAAAGCTAGCGCCGGGGGCATGCAACATAGCAGGGCCGCAGCCCACCCCCAACAGGGGGGAAGGCACCAGGCAGGGGATGGGGGGAAACACCCGTCAAAGTCAGGAGAGCAAACGGGGGCAGGAATAGGGGAAAGAGGGACAAAGGAGGGGTATACAGGGGAGGAGGGAAAAGGGAGAGACTGGGGGCGGGGGATACACAAGGAGCAAGGGATCGGGGAGGGGGGATGCAGGGAAGGAGGGACAAAAGAAGCTAGAAAAGGAACAGGGCTACAAAGTGCCACAACCAAGAGTTCGAAACAAGGAACCACTGCAAGCACCCACCCAGTACGGTCTCTGGGCGAAGGGAGACCCTAGAGTGCAGGGGACTACCCGCGTGGCGGACACACAGTGGGCGGCCATGGCGGGTGCCCCCGGGACAAAGGGAAACCCCGGAGCGCAGGGACCTGACCGCATGGAGAGAGCAGCGACAGCGGCCATCCTGGACAGCCCCCTAACAAAGGGAAACCCCGGAGGGCAGGGGCGCGTCCACCAGATAAGTATGGTTAATCCCACAGGAGCGAGGGGGCAGAAGCCCCCCACCAGGATAGTCACCTGGAACGTAAGGGGACTTAACGGCCCAGTGAAGAGATCCAGAGTCCTCACCCACCTAAGAAATATGAGGGCCGACATGAGACACACCTGAGGGAGATGGACCGACTGCGGGTAAGAAAGGGCTGGGTGGGACAAACCTACCATTCCTGCTATGGTGGTGATATTGATCGGCAAGAGGACGATGTTTAGGGCGACAAAGACGGTTACGGACCCGGGGGGACGGTACGTCATGGTCAGCGGGACCCTGGATGGGGCACTGGTGATATTAGTCAATGTGTACGCACCCAACTGGGACGACACGAGCTTCATCAAGAAGACCATGGCAGAAATCCCAGACATAGCGACGCATCGACTAATCATGGGGGGGGACTTCAACTGTGTACAGGATCCAAAGATGGACAGATCAAACCCCAATACAGGGAAAACTCAAGCATGGCAAGGGAACTCAGTCACCTTATGGAGCAGATGGGAGCGGTGGACCCCTGGAGGTTCGCCCACCCGGGGGAGAAGGAATTCTCCTTCTTCTCTCCAGTACACAATTGATGCACCATCAATTGGACTCGAGTCATGAAGAAGTTCCAGATAACAGGCTTTAATGAACTAGTTGTGTGCCCGGCAGTCGACTTACAGAGAAAGGCCGACTGCTGGCTGCTACGGGTTCTTATGCCCCGCCTCGTAGGAGGGGCTACCGGCCTCTCGGCCAATCAGCGAGCAGTCACATGACTAGCCTCAGCCAATTTGCAGAGAGACACATGACCTGCCTGAGCCAATGGGCAGCGAGTCCTCTGCACCAATGGCAGCACTACTCTGAGGTACCGTAGACCTCCTAGTCATACCACCACACCAAAGTATACACCAGAATTGACTTCTTTGTGGTGGAGAAAACGGTGCTTCCAGGGATAGACAAAGTGGAATACTCCGCAATTGTAATATCAGACCACGCTCCACATTACATGGACGTGCGGATAGAGACGGGCAGGGACCAACGCCCGACATGGAGGTTGGACGGTGCCTTACTAGCTGACAAGGCATTCAGTGAAAGGATAGCGTGGGCCATAGCAGAGTACACGGAGAACAACCAGAACGGGGAGGTCGCACCCTCCACATTCTGGGAAGTGCTAAATACCGTACTAAGAGGGGAAATCATCGCTTTCAAAGCGCGAAGAGATAGGGAGGAAAGGGTGGCTAGGCAGCAGCTGGTCAACTGCATACTGGAGGTAGACCGTAAATACTCCAAGGCTCCGACCATAGAGCTTCTGGCGGAGAGGAAAGTGCTACAAAGGAACTTTGACCTGCTCTCCACCAGGAAAGCAGTGCATCAACTCCGCCAGGCGCATGGGACCCTGTACGAACTCGGAAACAAAGCCAGCCGCCTGTTGGCACACCAGCTGAGAAAGCAGGCAGCCACCAGAGAAATTGCACAAATCCGGGGTACCAGATGTACGTTAGAAACAGAACCAGAAAAGATTAACAAAACCTTCAAGGCCTTCTACCAAGAGCTGTACACCTCAGAGTCTGGGATGAACCGGTTCCTTGATGGACTGGACATTCCAGTCGTGGGGGAAGGCAGAAAACGGGACCTGGAAGCACCACTAGCACTGGGAGAGATAATGGAGAGCATTAGCTCCATGGGGAAGGTGCCGGGACCGGACGGATTCCCGGCGGACTTCTACAAATAATTCGCGACAGCGCTGGCCCCGCACCTGCGGGAGATGTTCACAGACTTGCTAGCTAGGGGCATACTGCCACCCACGCTAGCACAGGCCTCAATCTCGCTGATACCTAAGAAAGACAAAGACCCAACGGAATGTGGGTCATACAGACCCATCTCACTGCTGAACGCAGACACCAAAATACTGGCCAAAATCCTAGTCAAAAGGCTTGAAGACTGTGTACCCGAGGTGGTCACAGAGGACCAAACGGGCTTTGTCAAAGGTACACAGCTTACCTCGAACATCAGGCGCCTGCTGAACATGATAATGACCCCCTCCGGGGAGAGAACACAAGAGGTGAAAAGGCCTTCGACAGAGTCAAGTGGAAATACCTCATAGAGGTACTGGAGGGGTTCGGGCTTGGAACAGGGTTCACCTCCTGGGTAAAGCTCCTATTCAACTCTCCCATGGCGAGCGTACAGACCAACAATGCCAACTCCCAATACTTCCAGCTGCACAGGGGCACCAGACAAGGATGCCCACTGTCCCAGCTGCTGTTCGCCCTAGCGATCGAATCACTAGCAATCGTGCTCAGAGCAGCAAAAGGCTGGAGGGGGATCCGAAGGGGAGGCAGAGAGCACAGAGTCTCACTCTATGCAGATGACCTGCTCCTCTACATTTCGGACCCATAGAGCAGCATGGACGGAATCATTGCTCCTGAAAGAGTTTGGCGCCTTCTCGGGCTACAAACTCAACATGAGCAAAAGCGAGATCTTCCCAGTACACCCGCAAGTGTTGAGGGGGGGCAGCACTAAAGGGGCTGCCGTTTAAACAAGCCCTACACAAATTCCACTACCTGGGGATCCAAATAGCCCATGACTGGAAAGGGATCCACAAATGGAACTTCACCAGTCTGACAGAGGAAGTAAAAAAGGACCTGCAAAGATGGAACACACTCCCACTCTCCCTCGCGGGGAGAGTCCAGATGATTAAAATGAACGAACTGCCCAGGGGTTCCTCTTCCTGTTTAGATCCATTCCGATCTACATCCCCAAGGCCTTTTTCAAAGAGCTGGATAAACTGAGATCATGGCGTTCGTATCGGTGGTGGTGGTGGGGGGGGGGGGGGGGGGGGGGGGGGGGGGGGGGGGGGGGGGTGGGACGACCAAAATGTCAGACAAAGCTCCCATCTGCAACAACCATAGGTTCACACCAGCACTGACTGATGCCACATTCAAAAGGTGGAGGCAGGACGGGGGCACACTGACGGTCAGGGACCTATACACGGACGGGAGGGGGACACGGTTAAACCTGAGGAAAGAAAGGTGAACCACGGGGGGGGGAGGGGGGGGGAAGAGGAGAGATGGGGGGAGGGGAGGGGGGGAGACAGCTAAACCCGAGGAAAGAAAGGTGAACCGTGGAGGGGGGGGGGGATCAAGAGAGGAGAACCAGCGAGGTGGGAGGTTGGGGGGGGGGGGGGGGGGGGAGCCGGAAGGAAGGCATGGGATACCAAAACTTGCATGACATCTCCAGGAGCGGGGAACGAGGCAAATAAAGACGCAGGACGGGAGGAGCAGCAGAAGCGGAGGCGAGCGCGGGACGGCAGCGAGATCCATCCGGGAGAAGCAGGCGACAAAACATGAAATACAGTCAAGTATCGCACACTGTAAGTATCTCTCCGGCACCCAAATGTATATTTGCATCTCCCCCCCCCCCCCCCCCCCCCCCCCCCCCCCCCCCCCCCCCAACATGGTGTAAATAATTTTGCCAGGTGTACAGAGCTACCGCTGTCGAGCTGGTGCACAATACCCTACCAGTTATTCTATTTCAGATTTTATTGTTTTCTTTTACTATGTACCATTTCCTTCACCTTGGTATGTTGGGGTGTGCCCTTCTCTTCTAGATAGGTGTATATATATATATATATATATATATATATGTTTCTTATCCTGTGTACATAACGGTAATTATACCTTGTTCAAAAACCCAATTAAAAACATTTATAAAAAAAAACAAACAATAGTAACTTGCATTTTTATAGCACCTTTAGTGTCCTAGAGAGCTTTACAGTAGCGTCATCAAACACAATTTGATACTGAGACACATATGGATGGGTGACCAAAACTTTGTCCGAAAAGGCAATTTTAAGGAATGTCTTAAAGGATGAGAGCGAGATATAGAGGCTGAAATGTTTAAGGAGGGGATTGCAAAGGTTGGGAACAAGGCACTGAATTCACCGTCTGGGCAAAAACAAACTATTTAAAATCAGGGCTGCGCAAAAGGCCAGAATAAGGAAAAAGCAACAATCGTGAAAGGTTGGAAAGCTAAAAGATGTTCTGAAGATAGGAAGAGGCAAGACCAGGGAGGCATTTGAAAACAAATTTGAATTGCAGTTGGGCTAGGAGTCAATGTTGGTTAAGTGAGAACAGAGGTGACGGGTGAACAGGACATAGTGCAAGTTGGGATATGATCATAGATCATCAAATTTACAGTGCAGAAGGAGGCCATTCGGCCCATCGAGTCTGCACCGGCTCCTGGAAAGAGCACCCTACCCAAGGTTAACACCTCCACCCTATCCCCATAACCCAGTAACCCCACCCAACACTAAGGGCAATTTTGGACACTAAGGGCAATTTATCATGGCCAATCCACCTAACCTGCACACCTTTGGACTGTGGGAAGAAACCGGAGCACCCGGAGGAAACCCACGCACACACGGGGAGGATGTGCAGACTCCGCACAGACAGTGACCCAAGCCGGAATCGAACCTGGGACCTTGGAGCTGTGAAGCGATTGTGCTATCCACAATGCTACCGTGCTGCCCATTGGTAAGCAACATTTTGGATGAACTTTCAATGAGATTTTGCAGAATGTAAAATACATTAAATTTGTAACTGAACTTTAGTAATGTGCCAAACCTGTTAAACTCTTACAATTGATTCAAAGAGATCCATGATTTCATTGGACATTAACTGTTGATTACTATTTGACCATCAACAGACTAAGATTTTACTTCCTAGGAGAGGAATGCAACATTCTTGGAAAAAGAGAGGTTTTTGACAATGGAAAATCTCCAATTTGAACATATGGGAGAATTATGAAATCCATTTGGATTACAAATTCCACTTTCTAGCCTCAGTATACAGCCTGAATGTAGGAATACTACCCCCCCCCCCCCCCCCACCCCCCCCCCCCCCCCCCCCCCCCCCCCCCTCCGCCCCCACTGCACACAAACAGACCAGAATTATATGAAGTGATCCATTAAACAACTAAACTTTTTGAGAGCCCACATTAGTAAATATTAATGCAAAATAAGTATGAAAATGCAAGTAAAAGGGTGAACATTGGGGCAGCACGGTGGCGCAGTGGGTTAGCCCTGCAGCCTCATGGCACCAAGGTCTCAGGTTCGATCCCAGCTCTGGGTCACTATCCGTGTGGAATTTGCACATTCTCCCCGTGTTTGCGTGGGTTTCGCCCCCACAACCCCAAAAAAAAAGATGTGCCGGCTAGGTTGATTGGTCATGCTAAATTGCCCCTTAATTGGAAAAAATGAATTGGGTACTCTAAATTTATTTAAAAAAGGATGAACAATATGTTGTGATAATTTGGCCAAATGTTTTACTGTTAATGAAACACAAATTTGCATAGAGAAACTGGATAAGTGTTCTCGTCACATAAAATAAACATACTAAATGAGAGAAATCATGCAAAACCCTACTTTAAATCAGTCAACCTCCTGTAGAATTGCTTATAGCAATTAATATCTCCAGGTGAAGCAGGGTTAAAGGCAGGCAAAAGCCGGACAAAGGTGACAGACTAGGTTGCAATTTTAAAGTCATATGTTGTGTCTTTGTTTTCATACAACACATTGATTTTATATTGTTCACAGTTAAGCAGCAAAACCTGCGGCAATTTGAAAAGCAGAGTTGGTTGGAGCTTAAGAGATTCTCTGCAGTATGGAGGTCGGGGGTCATCAAATCAGATCCACAAGAATGTCATGACTGATAGGAGAGCATGGCAAGATTTACAATTGTGAATATGGAGGTGGGAATTTATCATGAGCATTTTGACAGCAGCATGTGTCTATAAGAAATAAAGTTTGTAAACAGGAAGTATGTGCAGTTGTGAAATTTGAAACATAGGTTTGTCATCTTTCTGTTAGAATAACAAGCAAAGGAATTTCCCACTGCTGCTGACTGATGTGTTAGACAGGTTGGTTCGATGTGGACTGCACTCGATGCAGGGAAGTTAGAAACAGATGTCTAACACTGGAGAAGATCCAACACTGTTTTATTCAACTATAGAACTGCTATACATATTCAGCTGTGGTTCGACACTATACTGATCTGACTGGTGACCTTGTAGTAGCCTGACCAGACTTACTAGCTACCGCATGGTGTTTGCACTTGCTAGCTCATGGACTCTGACTGTCTCAGTAGCTGGGTCCTGAGAGAGCGGGAAACCTAGTGCCCTCTGGCTTTTTAGTGGTAGTGTCCTGTCTGGTGATTGGCTGTACTGTGTTGTATGCTTACTGGTCATCTTATGTGTCAATCACTGCCTGTCTGTATCTCATTATATACATGAGTGGATATTATGATATCTCACCCCCTTTTGTTTTAGTTAAATAAATACTGAGGTATGTATATATGCCTGACTATATACAAACGGTGTTTGAACAAACGAATATACATTGGAAGGTGTCGATAGTGCAGATACATGGCAAACAAAGCAATATTTACAAAGGTTAAATCGATGAATTCAGTCACAAAATTTACAAAAGTTCAGTCTACAGATTCAGTCTTTGTGGTGGGTGACGAATTCTTGTCGATCGCCGCAGAAGTGGATCAGGAGCCGCCTGCACCTGGATAGGTGGGATCGCTGCCATCGCCGTGGTCGCGTGGGCCGGCAGGATCGCTGACAGATCAGTGGCCTCGTGGCAGGGTATGTCCGGAGGAAGTATGATGGCCGGCGGAGCACTGCGGTCAGGTGGTGGGCGTGGAACTCTTCCCAATGCCCGTCTGTTGCGCCGTAGCAGGGAGCCATCAGCCATGCGGACAAGGGAAGATTTTGGGGCAACTTGTTTGACAACAACAGCTCTGGCTGACTAGCTGCTCTCAGGCAACTGGACGTGAACATAATCGGCTGGAGCCAGCTCGGGTAGATCTGTGGCATGAGCATCATATGTGGCCTTCTGTTGGGCTTTGGACTGCTGCATTTTTTATAAAACCGTGAGGTGGTCAAGGTCTGGAACATGGATGGCTGGAACTGTGGTCCTCAGAGTGCGATTCATGAGCATCTGCACTGGAGACAACCCAGTGTACAGTGGGGTTGCCCTGTGTGCCAGCATTGCCAGGTTGAATTCGGAGCCTGAGTCTGAAGCTTTGCATAGCAACCGCTTGACAATATGGACCCTTTTCTCGGCCTTCCTGTTTGATTGCGGGTAGTGGGGACTGGAGATAACGTGACGGAAGTTGTAGGACTGTGCAAAATCAAACCATTCCTGGCTGTAAAAGCATGGGCCTTTGTCGCTCATTATTGTGAGCAGTATCCCGTGCCTGGCGAACGTTTCTTTGCAGGCTTCGATGACCACTTCCGACGTGAGGTCGGCAGTTTCACCACTTCTGGGTAACTGGAGAAGTAGTCGACCAGGAGTACGTAGCCACGCCCCTTGGAGTGGAAAAGGTCTACACCTACTTTGGACCACGGAGAGGTCGCGGTCTCGTGCTGTTGCAGTGTTTCCTTGGGTTGAGCCGGTTGAAACTTCTGACAGGTGGGGCAGTTGAGGACCGTGTTGGCAATGTCCTGCCCAGCCAATAAACCGCCTCCCGAGCTTTGCGTCGGCATTTCTCAACTCCAAGGTGACCCTAATGGAGTTGACCCAGCACCATAGCCTGCATGCTCTGAGGAATAATGATCCTGTCGAGTTTCAGAAGGATTCCTTCCACAACCATCAGCTCGTCTTTCACGTTAAAGAATTGGGGACATTGCCTCTTCTGCCAGCCATGGGTAAGGTGCTGCATCACACGCTGCAGTAGAGGATCCTTGGCCGTTTCCTCACGAATTTGGACCACCCGTCCGTCAGAGGCTGGGAGGTTGGTGGCACACAGGTTTTTTTTTTTGGTTTTTAAAAAATAAATTTAGAGTACCCAATTCATTTTTTCCAATTAAGGGGCAATTTAGCATGGCCAATCCACCTAGCCTGCACATCTTTGGGTTGTGGGGGCGAAACCCACGCAGACACGGGGAGAATGTGCAAACTCCACACGGACAGTGAACCAGAGCCGGGATTGAACCTGGGACCTCGGCGCCGTGAGGCTACACGGCTAACCCACTGAGCCACCGTGCTGCCCCTGGTGGCACACAGTTGCACATGCGCTTCTATGTGGCAGATGAAGTCACCTTGTTCACACGGTGTGGTGATGGACCGGGATAGGGCATCTGCAATGATCAGCTCTTTGCCTGGCGTGTAGACAAGTTCGAAGTCATTGCGGCGGAGTCGAAGAAGAATTCGCTGTAACCGAGGTGTCATGTCATTTAAATCCTTCTGGATTATGTGGACTAGAGGCCTGTGGTCCGTTTCCACTGTGAATTTTGGCAGGCCGTAAACGTAGTCATGAAACTTGACTATTCATGTCAGGAGACCCAGACACTCCTTTTCGATCTGGGCACAGCATTGCTCAGTGGGCGTCATGCCCCTGTATGCATATGCCACTGGAGCCCAGGACGAGGAGTCATCTCGCTGGAGGAGCACCGCCCCAATGCCGTCCTGGCTTGTATCAGTTGATATCTTGGTTTCCTTGGTTGGGTCGAAGAACTCTAGAACTGGGGCTGTGGTGAGCTTTGCCTTCAGCTCACGCCATTCCGCTTCATATGTGGGCAGCCACTGGAAATCCGTTGACTTCTTGACGAGATGGCGGAGGGCTGTGGTGGGGGGATGCCATATTGGGAATAAATTTCCCGAGAAAGTTGACCAGCCCGAGGAAGCGGAGGACCGCCTTCTTGTCCTCCGGGGTCTTCATGGCGTTGATCGCCAAGACCTTGTCGGTGTCTGGCTGCACACCCTGCTGCGAGATGTGGTCACCGAGAAACTTAATATCCGATTGACCAAATGAGCACTTGGCCCTGTTGAGCTGGAGACCATGTTCATGAATTTGCTGGAAGACCTGCTTGAGGCGAGCGATGTGTTCCTGGGGCGTTGTGGACCAGATAATCACGTCGTCCACGTATACTCGCACCCCCTCAATGCCCTCCATCATCTGCTCCATGATGCGGTGAAACACTTCGGAGGCAGATATGATGCCGAAAGGCATGTGTTTGTAGCAGTAGCGACCAAAGGGGTGTTGAACGTGCACAGCTTGCGCCTGGACGTGTCCAGCTGTATTTGCCAAAGTGAAAGCTTAGTGAAGAATTTGGCATGAGCCATCTCACTGGTCAACTCTTCACATTTTGGGATCAGGTAATGCTCCCGCATGATATTACAGTTTAGATCCTTGGGATCAATCCAAATGCAGAGCTCCCCTGATGGCTTCTTTACGCAGACCATGGAGCTGACCCAGTCGGTTGGCTCTGTGACCTTCGAGATGATGCCCTGGCCTTGGAGGTCCCGTAGTTGCTTTTTCAGACGATCCTTGAGGGGCGCCGGCACCCGGCGTGGTGCATGAATTACAGGGGTGGCGTTCGGCTTGAGCAGGATTTTATATTGGTACGGGAGCGTGCCCATTCCATCGAATACACTGAGGTACTGTGTGATAATGTTGTCTATGTTGGCTTGCAAATTTCCATTGGGCGAGGCCGTCGCCGGTGATGATGACATGGTGTGGACTCGCTGAACCAGGTTCAGGAGCTCGCAGGCGCGAGCACCGAGCAGGGACGCCCTGTCAGGCCTAACGATTTCAAAACACAATGTTGCCTTGATCGCCTTGTTGGATACCCCTAGTTGACATGAGCCACTAGGTATGGCATTGCCATTGTAGTCAAGGAGCTGGCAGGTCGGTGGAAGAATGCTTGGTCGGGCCTGGATGGTGTCGAGGTCGGATTGTGAGATGAGGTTCGCAGACGTGCCAGTGTCCAGTTTGAACCGGATGCGAGCCTTGTTAACTGTGAGGACAGCACACCACTCGTCGTCTGCATCCACACTGAGGATCGAGAGGTGTTTCGCCATTGTGGTAGAGGCCAGCTCATGTGTGGTAATGATGCCCACCCGATATGGAGACTTGAGGCAGTCAGCATCAGGGTCTGACGGGCTGTTGAGATCGGAATCTGGCATGCCTTGCTGTATTGAGCAGACACTTCTGCGCCGCAGCTGGGATCGCTGACTGCTGAGCGGTGGAGCAGATCTGCAAAGGGCTGCGTAGTGGCCAAGCTTGCCACACTGGAGACATCGGCGTCCTTTTGCTGGACATTGCCGCTTTAAGTGGGCAGAGCAACAATTCGGACACGTCATGACTCTGATGTCAGTGCGTTACGTGCGTCATCGCGCATGCGCAGTGCGATCGGTCGACATACGCACCTGCGCGTCGGGTTGTTGGGCTCGTCGTCCACTTGGTCATGGCGCACATGCATAGGGATCCGGGAAAAGCGCACAAAACGGCCACTCTCCTCGATGCTCAGGCCCTGTATCTGTGCGATGGCCTTTCTGCCCCGTGGGAGGCCAGCTTTGCAGTTTCTGCCGCCCTAATGTGGGAGTAACGATTCTTGGCATGCTCATGGACAACGCACGTCTCAATAGCAACAGAGAGGGTCAACTGTTTGATTTTAAGGAGCTGCTGCCGCAGGGAGTCGGAGTGGACCCCGAAAATGATCTGATCCCGGATCATGGAATCAGCCGTTGAGTCACAGTTACATGACTGCGCTAGGATGCAGAGATGGGTCAAGAAGGAGTGAAAAAGTTCATCTTTACCCTGAAGCCTCTGCTGGAAGATGTACCATTCAAAGCTCTCATTCACCTCAATGTCGCAGTGGCTGTCGAACTTCAGCAGGACTCTTTTGAATTTTGTATTGTCTTTGCCGTCGGCGAACGTAAAGTAGTTGTAGATATGGATGGCGTGATCACCTGCAGTGGAGCGAAATAGCGCAATCTTCCTCACATCCAATGCTGCCTCAAGGTTGGAGGCCTCGATGTACAAGAGGAACTTTTGCTTGAAGATTTTCCAGTTACTGCCGAGGTTGCCGGAGATAAGGAGTTGCGGAGGAGGCTGGATGTTTTCCATTTCGCTGGATGGCTGCTTGCTGGTCAATGCTGATTCACTCGAGGGAGGTCCGTCAAGATCAGTATAAATCTGGTACCATGATGTGTTAGGCAGGTTGGTTCGATGTGGACTGCACTCGATGCAGGGAAGTTAGAAACAGACGTCTAACACTGGAGAAGATCCAACACTGTTTTATTCAACTATAGAACTGTTCATATATAGAACTATAGAACATTCAGCTGTGGGTCGACACTATACTGATCTGACTGGTGACCTTGTAGTAGCCTGACCAGACTTACTAGCTACTGCATGGTGTTTGCACTTGCTAGCTCATGGACTCTGACTGTCTCAGTAGCTGGGTCCCGAGAGAGCGGGAAACCTAGTGCCCTCTGGCTTTATAGTGGTAGTGTTCTGTCTGGTGATTGGCTGTACTGTGTTGCATGCTTACTGGTCATCCTATGTGTCAATCACTGCCTGTCTGCATCTCATTATATACATGAGTGGATATCATGACACTGACTTCATGTCACTGGAGCTCAAATGAATTGAGACTGAGCAAATGTGAAAGCAGAGGAACTGCCTAAACAGGAACATACTACGAGTAATGTGTTAAAAAGAAGATTGCCTTATTCAAACGGAAACTGCCATTTAGATACTCCTTATCTGGGAGGTGGGGGGGGGGGGGGGGGGGGAGAACAAGTATTGTTGACAGAGTTTTTGGCTGGAATTTTACACTCCCCCACATCCAGGATTATGTCTACCTGTCTCTGTTGGTACTTACCACTGGAGGGGTAGATGGTTGTTGGCTCTCTCATCCTTGGGCCAACAGATCTTTCAGGGGCCAGTTAGTGTAATGTCTCGGTCACCCCCTCCAGCCCCACAACTCTCCAATATATGTGTTTTCCTCCAATACTGGCTTCTTGTACGTGATTTTAATGGCCCCATTAGCATTGGCAATGCTCTCTGCCGCCTGGGCCTTCACCGTGGAAATTCCCTCTCTAAACCCCTCCCCCTTCCTCTATCTCTCTGCTACTTCACGATGTCCTTTAAAATCGATCGCTTCTCACAGGTCCAAATTGGTGTGGCTCAGTGGTAAGTTTTGTGTGTTCCTGCTGCTGTGAAACACCTGAATGTAAAGATTCAGCCCTGGTCTTGTTTCCTCGGTGAGCTTTATTCTTTCTCATTTGTTAGTTAATAGCTGAATCTATTTTAAATGTACATGCGAATGTAACGCACACACTCAGAAGGATGTACTTCCTTTTAATTTTTGCTCAAACCTAATGTTACACAAGTTTATTCCAAACACTTCTCTTTTCTCCTCATTGATCGGGCTGAGGAGACACAAGGTAGGACCAAGCTAAGCTTAAGCGGCGGTTAGAAATTATATATATATTTTCCACCAAAATACTGAAATGGTAACATTTTTCATTAAAATTAAATGAGGTCTGGGCTGCACGGTGGCGCAGTGGGTTAGCCCTGCTGCTTCACGGCGCCGAGGTCCCAGGTTCGATCCTGGCTCTGGGTCACTGTCCGTTTGGAGTTTGCACATTCTCCCCTTCTTTGCGTGGGTTTCGCCCCCACAACCCAAAGATGTGCAGGCTAGGTGCTTTGGCCACGCTAAATTGCCCCTTAATTGCAAAAAATTAATTGAACACTCTAAATTTATTTTAAAAAATAATTAAATGAGGTCCTGTGATTGTGAAGTAGTTAAATATTCTGGCCTCTGTATTTGGGATAAACAGGTACAAAGTGTTCAAAGATGTTTTTCTGTATTTGTTCATGGGATACAGCGGTTGCTGGCTAGGTCAGCATTTATTACCCAGCTAAGGAGCTCTTGTGGTGCAGTATGATGTCCTCACTTCTTGAGCTCTATTCGAGTCCCACACCAGGTCCTGTTGGCCATGGAAGGATCGTTCATGATGCAGTTCAATGAAATGAAAAATGAAATGAAAATCGCTTATTGTCACGAGTAGGCTTCAATGAAGTTACTGTGAAAAGCCCCTAGTCGCCACATTCCGGCGCCTGTTCGGGGAGGCTGTTACGGGAATGGGCTGATAATCAGGCTGGGAATCCTTCCACCATCTCCCCATTATTTAGTTGTCATAACCCCCACGAGGACCAAGGGGAAAACATCATTGATCTTCCCCTGGGACTTGTGGACAACGAGCTTCCCAGATAGGGAGCGGAGGCCACCCGCCTGGGCTCTTTACGTACAGATATAAAAACTGTCCCAAAGCACGGCCTCAACAGACTAGCTCTCCCAGCAAGGATTGTACTGGGAGCGAGATGCTGCTTTACACAGAACTTTGTATATAGTTAAAACAAATTAATGTTCAATTTTTGCCTGCTTCCTCAAGTTACTAAATTAACAAAGGGGAAAAAGTGTGTGTGAAAGTACATGGACGAAAAACATTGTCCAGCCTGAATGGTCTTTGAGGAGGAAGTGGTGAGATGCTTCCTTTAACTGCTATGGTGCAGGAACCCCTAAAGTGCTGTTGGGGAAGGAGCTCCACGACTTTGACTCATGGATGATGAAAAGACAGTGATTTTTTAAAAATCCAGGTTAGAAAGGTGTGCGACTTGGAGTGGAACATGGGGGTGGTAATGTCCCAATGGACTTGCTGCCCATGTCCTTCTAGGTGCTAGAGGTCATGGGTTTTAATGATATTGTGGAATAAGCCTTGATGAGTTGGATATAGTACGTTCCAATCAAACAGGCTGCTTTGTCCCAGATGATGTCAAGCAAAAGTTTCATTGGAACCGCACTCATCCAGACAAGCGGGGAGTATTCCATCAAACTCCTGATCAATTCTCCCTTTTTTTACTTGTTATACTCGGTCAGTTTTGTCAGTGTTTGGTACCCTTCAATGTTTTTTCATGCTGCTATTTAATTCAGAAAACCTGCAAGGGACCTTTCTTCTCTTTTAATTCTTCTATCACATATGGGTGTTGCTAGAGCAGAACTTTTATTGCCCATTCCTATTTGCCCTTGAGAAGCTGGTGGTAAATCACCTTCTTGAATCCCTGCAGTCCATATAGTGTAGGTACACCCACAGTGCTGGTACGGAGGGGGTTCCAGGATTGTGACCCAGAGACAGTGAAGGAATGATGATATAATTCCAAATCAGAATGGTATGTGTGTTGGAGAGGATGTCCTGTTAAGTGGTAAAGATCATGGGCGGGATTCTCCGGTCTGACAGCCATGTTTTCCTAGGTGGCAAGCCCTCGCCAGCAGTGAGATTTGCCACTACCACCACTTGTCAATGGGATTGCCCAATGTGGCCACCCCACGCTGCTGGGAGACCTGTGGGTGTGGGTGTGCTGCCAGCGCAATGGATAATCCTGCCGGCGGAGGGGTTTGGAAGGTGCTGTTGAAGGATCCTTGGTGAATTGCTGTAGTGCATCTTGTAGATGGTAAACACTGCCTATTAGTAGTGGAGGGAGTGGATGTTGATGGTGGTGAATGAGGTGCCAATCGTGCTGTTTGCTTTGTCCTGAATGCTATCAAGCTTGTTGAGTGTTGTTAGAGTTGCACTTCTCCTGGCAACTGAACAGTATTCCATCATACTGATGACTGAGAGTAAATGACAATTGTTTGGATTGGATTTCTCCTGCTTTGTATGGATAGGATATTTTCCAGTTTGTCAAGTAGATGCCAGTGTTATAGCTGTCCTCGGGCAGCTGTGTTAAGGGTGAGGGACAGAGTTCCTAGAGAAGTCTTCATCTTTGGGGGCAGCATGCACAAGGGGCAGCACGGTAGCAGAAAGGTTAGCACAGTAGCTTCACAGCCCCAGAGTTTCAGGTTCAATTCCTGGCTTGGGTCACTGTCTGTGCGGAGTCTGCACGTTCTCCCCGTTTCTGCGTGGGTTTCCTCTGAGTGCTCTGGTTTCCTCCCACAGTCAAAACATGTGCAGGTTAGGTGGATTGGCCATGATAAATTGCCCCTAGGTGTCCAAAAAGATTAGGTGGGGTTACTGGGTTACGGAGATAGGGTGGTGGCATGGGCTCAAGCGGGGTGCTCTTTCCAAGAGCCGGTTCAGACTTGATGGGCCGAATAGCTTCCTTCTGCACTGTAAATTCTATGATTCTATGATTACAGCTAGGATGTTGTCAGATCCTTTGCTGTATCCAGTGTGCTTAGCCATTTCTTGATATCATGTGAAGTGAATCCAATTGACTGCAGACAGGCATCCATGATGGTGGAGACCCCAGGAGGAGGCTGAGCTGGATCATCACTTGGCACTTCTAATTGAAGATGGTTACATGCCAGTTTGAAAAAGGGCCCTAATTCTTTGAAAGAAAACAAATGCCATTCGAGAAAAATAATTAACACAAAAAGTACGAAGAGAACTGAGGGAGTGCATAAAGGCAAGAAAATACATGACCGTATTTGCAGGCACAATTATAATAAAAAGCAAACTAGTTTTTTGTCAGTAAAAAATTTTCACTGATGGTGAAATCCTGTTGATCACATAAATCAGGATATAGACTTTTGGTGACAGTTCTCTTAATGGTTTAGTGAGTAAAGAAATTGTATGTTAACTTGAGGTCCAAGGTTCAACTCCCAGCCTGTGGTGAATCAACAAAGACAGCATCAGTGAAGAGAACCACAGTCATCCTGAACACCTCTATACCTTGTGACACTTGATTAAACAAGTGTTCACCAGATGTGCGGTAATCCACATTGTTTAAGGCTGAGGAAGTGAAAATGGAGGCCAGACTAGGAGTTGACTGGATTGAGAGTAAAGTGTTGGGGATGCATAGATACACAGAAGATCGGAGCAGGAGGAGGCTTTTTGGCCCTTCGAGCCTGCTCCGCATTTTATCACGATCATGGCTGATCCTCCAACTCAATAGCCTAATCCTGCTTTTTTCCCATAGCCTTTGATCCCATTCTCCCCAAGTGCTGTATCTAGCTGCCTCGTTATTATATTCAGTGTTTTAGCATCAACTACTTCCTGTGGTAATGAGTTCCACAGGCTCACCACTCTTTGGGTGAAGAAATGTCTCCTCACCTCAGTCGAAATGGTTTACCCTCAATCCTCAGACTGTGACCGCTGGTTCTGGACACACCCACCATTGGGAAGATCTTCCCTGCATCTATCCTGTCTAGTCCTGTTAGAATTTTATAAGTCTCTATGAGATTCCCCCTCATTCTTCTGAACTCCAGTGAGAACAATCCTAACCTGGTCAATCTGTCATCATATGACAGTCCTGCCATCCCTGTAATCAGCTGCATTCCCTCGAGAGCAAGAACATCCTTCTTCAGAAAAGGGGGCCAAAACTGCACATAATATTCTAGATGTGGCCTAACCAAGTATTATTGCAGCAACACATTCCTGCTTCTGTACTTGAAACCTCTCGCAATGAAGGTCAACATATCATTAGCCTTCTTTACCGCCTGCTGCACCTGCATGCTTACCTTCAGTAACTGGTGTTCAAGGTCACCCAGGTCCCGCTGCACACTCCCGTCTCCCAATCGATGACACAAAAGTGTAGGTGAAGAATTGATTGAGCAGATTGATGAACTGTGGTGAATTTGAAAGTGCTATTGTAACCAATTCCATTTTTGACAGATGCTCTGTATGTTTTAAATTTACTTAATAATAAATGCTCAAAAAAGTATGAAGGGAAAATGCTACTCTGTATATCTTTAATTGCAATCCTCTGTGGTAGCTGAAGAAACCGTGGGTTTTGCACATTGTAACGGAATTGAAGTGGTTCCAAGGACAAATATGGACACTGTGGGTCATACTGGATTTACCAATAGCAAAGCCATTGGTAAATCTGCTTCTGTATGTCAGTGGGGTAGATGTGAATGGTGACCAATTATTGATTGAACACTTTTCTAGTTAAAGGACAACCATGATATGTTATTTTATTGGTTACTTCAGCTGGCCTAACCACAATTTATTTTAAGTATCCGATTTAAGGATGTTCTTTTCAGATTGCTTCCAGGCACTTCAGTAGATCCAGTCTGGTTAGTGTAGACCCGTAGAGAAAGAAATTATCATGCCTTGATGGCTCTGGGAAAATGCAGCGAGCCATATAAACCAGAAAGGTCAGGCTAAATCCTCTGCTTTGTGAAATTAGCGCAAATCAACAAGGCTAGCTCTATGATGAATCCTTTAAGGTTATTGTGAGAAATCTGAACGTGTAGATAATAGGTGAAAGCAGAAAGAACTTACTTTGTTACATTCGTGTCACCTTGATGTGTGATTTTTCCTGTGCCATTCTGGCTGTTTCTTGAAGTCCATGGATAAATGACATGGATAATGGACAAATAAGTACATGGTACGTGAACCGGGTTGAATTCCGACATTGGGTAACCATCTGTGTGGTGCTTGCACATTCTCCCCGTGTTTGCGTGGTGCTCCCGTTTCCTCTGATGTGTAGGTTAGGTGGATTGGCCGTGCTATATACTGCCCAACCGTTAGGTGGGGTTACGGGGATAGGGCTGGGGGAGTGGGCCTATGTACTGTGCTTTTTCGGAGGGTCGGTCCAGTCTCGATGGGATGAATGGCCTCGTTCTGCACTGTAGGGATTCTATGATTAATAAACCAACTTCAGTTTGTATTCAGTGAGCTGCAGTTCCATAGCCCCGGAGGAAGTGAGAAATACAGCAGAGGTTTTGTCATCACCGTCTGGAGTTTTTGGCGGTCACTGGCAGCACAGTGCCACATGTAGCTGTTTCTAAGCTTGTCCATGGAAGCCACTGATTGGAGACTGCTTTCTCAGGAAGCTTAAAAGATTTTGCGGCGTCTGGCCTAAGCCAATGTTTTTACAGTTTTGTACATTTGTTCACTGGGTTGTTCTCTCTGCATTGTGACACTTGAATCAAATCAGGGTCACATGGTTGATAAGGCTGATTACTCTGGGCCGGTGTAATGACACATAGTGTACTATCTGGAAGAACGGCAGCATATGGAATTTAACCAAAGTGCTAATTCCTGCTCATTTCATCTGTGTATGTGCCCATACCATTGGGCATAAGATCAATGAGGACAGGAAGTTCAAAAGCAATAAAGGCAGCTACATTAAATGAAGTGTCACTGTAAATGACTGCCAGGGTTACATTGATAAAGCCCATTTGTACTGCTAATTAGGATATGCTTTTCTCATGGTTTTATAAGAGCAGTGTGACAAACATAGGCAGGTTGGCTGGGGTGACAATTATTGCATTGCATTTGTGATTATTTGATCCAATGCATGAAAATTAAAGAAACATGGTGAAGTTTAAATCAGTTAACAGTATCAAGTTCCTTTGTTAAGAAAGGAGAGTTTTCTTGCCTTCGCTGGGATATTTTTTTCATGTTCTGCAACATTTTGCTACCTTCCTTAATGACCCAATGGTAATAGGGTCAAGAACACAGGAGAACAAAAGGAATAGGAGCAGGAGTAGACCAGATGGCCTGTCGAACCTATTCCACCATTCAATCCGATCATGGCTGATCTTGGGCTTCAACGTCATTTTCCGCCCACTCTTCTTAATTCCCTGAAGAAACAAAAATCTCTTGACCCGAGCCTTCAATGTATTCAACGGTAGAGGATCCATCTCTAGAGTAGAGAATTCCAAAGATTCCAAAGTAAATTTTCCTCATCTTGGTCCTAAATGATTGGCACCTTCTCCTGAGACGGCACCACCCCCCTCCATTTTGTAGGCTCCACAATCAATGGAAACAATCTTTCAGCATTCAGCCTAACAAGCCCTTCAGAATGAGATCAGCTCTCAGTCTTCTAAACTCCAAAGAATATGGGCGGGATTCTCTCACTTCACTGTCGGCCGGAGAATCGCCGGGAACGGTGAGAATTGCGTCACGCCGGTCCGGTTGGGGGCCGCTCTACGGGGCCCCACCCCGGCAATTCTCCGTCCGGGATGGGCCGAGCGGCCACGCTAAACTGCTCTTACCCACCGGGACCTTGGTGTGGATGCATCTGGGGGGGCGGCCTGGTTGGCGGAGGGGGAGTCCGACCCCGTGGGTGGGTGCCTCTGCTGTGCCCTAGCCCGCGATCGGGGCACACCGATCGGCGGGCCGGCCTCCTGGGCTGAGGGCCTCTTTTGTTCTACGCTGGCCCCTGTAGCCCTACGCCATGTTGCGTCGGGGCCAGTGCGGAGTAGAGAGCCACTGCGCATGCGCGCATTGACGCGGGTGCCACTGCACAAGCGCAGATCCGCGGCACCCATTTGATGGCGGGGATCGGCAGCTGGAGCGGCGTGGGTCACTCCAGTGCCATGTTGGCCCCCTGTAGGGGGACAGGGGCAGCGTTTACGATGGTATTAACACTTAGCCTCAGGATCAGAGAATCCCACCTTATAAGTCCAATTTACTCAGCCTCTTATCACAGGACAATCCCTTCACCCCAGGGCCCAGGCCCCTCTGGCACCGCTCACATTTGTCCTCCGGGAAGAATCTGCTCATTCGGGGTCTGGTCAGGTGCGCTCTGTGCACCACTTGAGCTGCATTAGGCTTAGCCTTGCACAGGAGGAGGTGGAGTTCACCCTGCTCAGTGCTTCGCTCCAGAGTCCCCATCCTACCTCTGCCCCCAGTTCATCCTCCCATTTTTGTCTGGTCTCGTCCAGTGGAGTTCGGGCTCTGTCCAGTAGTTGTCCTTTTATTTTCCTACATAGCACCCCCTTCTCGCTGCCTGTGCCTATCAGGTCCTCTAGTAGTGTGCTTTCTGGGGCCCTGGGGTACCCTACTGTCTCTTTGTGGAGGAAGTGCTTTATTTGGAGGTGTCTCAATTCCTGTCCTTTTGCTAGTTTCCACTTCCTCGTCAGTTTGTCCAGTGTCACCAGTCTGCGCCCTACGTGGAAGTCCCCGACCGTCAGTGTACCCCCATCCCGCCTCCATCTTTTGAAGGTGGTATCTAGCATGGGGGGGGGGGGGGGGGGAAATCTGTGATTGCCACAGATGGGGGCCATAAGGGACATTTTGGTTATCCTGAAATGCTGTCTCAACTGGGTCCACGTTCTCAGCGTGGCCGCTACCACTGGGCTCGTTGTGTATCTTGCTGAGGATGGGAGTGCTGCTGTGGCCAGGACTTGGAGGGTTGTTCCTTTACAGGATGCCCCCTCCATTTGTACCCAATCTGTTTTGGGTCCTTGTACCCATCCCCTCATTCTTTCTGCCGTTGCTGCCCAGTGGTAGTATTGTAGGTCCGGTAGAGCCAGACCCCCTCTGACTTTCCCTCTTTGCAGTGTCGGCTTGGGAATCCTTGGGTTCTTGCCCCACCACACAAGTGCCATGATTAGCCTGTCTATGTTTTGGAAAAAGGCCTTGGGGATGAAGATCGGGATGGATCTAAACAGGAAGAGGAACCTTGGCAGTACGTTCATCTTGATCGTCTGCACTCTTCCCTCCAGGCTCTTCCTCCACCAGGCTGGTCAGGTCCCACTTGTGGATCTGTGTCCAGTCTCTGGTTATTTGGATCCCCAGTTAACGGAATCTGTTCTGGGCCGTTTTGAACGGGAGCCCCTTCAGCTCTGTCCCTCCCCCTATTGGGTTCACTGGGAATATCTCGCTTTTGCCCAGGTTAAGTTTGTAGCCCGAGAAGGTTCCAAATTCTTTCAGTATTTGCAGTATTGCCTTCAGTCCCTCCTGTGGCTTCGAGACATAGAGGAGCAGGTCATCTGCATACAGTGAGACTCTGTGCTCTCTGTCTCCTCTCCGGATTCCCTTCCAGCTTTTTGAGTCCCGCAGGGCTATCGCCAGGGGTTTGATCGCTAGCGCGAACAAGAGTGAGGACAGGGGGCAGCCCTGTCTTGTTCCTCTCTCTAGCTGGAAGTATTCAGAGCTGGTGGTGTTAGTTCGGACACTCACTTTGGGAGCGTTGTACAGGAGCCTCACCCAGGCAGTGAATCCCGCTCCTAGCCCAGACCGTTCCAGGACCTCGAGGAGGTAGCTCCATTCGACTCTGTCAAAGGCCTTTTCTGCGTCCAGGGAGACGATCACCTCTGGTGTTCTCTCCCCGGGGGGGGGGGGGGGGGGGGGGGGGGTCATTATCACATTCAGCAGGCGCCTGATGTTCACTGTGAGCTGCCTGCCCTTGACAAAGCCCATTTGGTGCTCTGCGACCATCTCTGGTACGCAGCCCTCCAGCCTTTTGGCCAGGACCTTTGCGAGTGTTATCGCATCCACGTTCAGCAGTGAAATGGGTCTGTATGATCCACATTCCGTCAGGTCTTTATCTTTTTTGGGTATCAGTGAAATTGTGGCCTGCGCTAGCATGGGGGGCAGGGTGCCCCCTGCCAGTGAGTCCGCGAACATATCCCTTAGGTGTGGGGCCAGGACTGGTGCGAATTATTTGTAGAAGTCCGCCGGGAACCCACCGGGTCTGCATGGAGCTGATGCTCTCCATGATTTCTCCCAGGTCTATTGGTGCTTCCAGCTCCCCCCGTCTGTCTTCCCCCACCACCGGCAGTTCCAGTCCATCTAGGAACTGTTTCATTCCTGCATCCCCTTCGGTGGGCTCGGAGATGTACAGTCTCCGGTAGAAGGTCTCGAATGCCCGATTGACCTCCTTTGGCTCTGTTACCAGTCTGCCTTTGCTCTCATTAACCTGCACTATTTCCCTCGTGGCTGTCTGCTTTCTCAGCTGGTGAGCCAATAGGCGGCCAGCCTTGTCTCCGTGTTCGTAGAAGGTCCCCCGTGTCTGGCAGAGTTGGTACACTGCTTTCCTAATGGATAGCAGGTTGAAGTCCATTCGCAGCTTTTTCCTCTCCGCCAACAGCTCTACGGTCGGGGCCTCGGTAAATTCTATCGACTTCCAGAATGGAGTCCACTAGCTGTTGCCTGGCCACCCTCTCTTCACTATCTCTACTTGCCTTGTAGGCTATGATCTCTCCTCTGATCACGGCCTTCAGTGCCTCCCAAAACGTGGAGGGTGAGACCTCCCCGTATTGGTTGTTAATAACGTAATTGCCTATGGCCTGTGATATTTTTTGGCAGAAAGCCTTGTCGGCCAGGAGGTCCTTGTCCAGCCTCCGTGTGGGGCGCTGGGCCCAGCCTGTCTCCAACCTCATATCCATATAGTGTGGAGCGTGGTCGCAGATAACGATTGCGGAGTAGTCCGTTCCCATGATCCCTGGAAGCACCAATTTCCTCAATGCAAAGAAGTCGATACGGGTGTATACTTTGTGCACCAACGAAAAGAATGAGAACCGCTTTTCTCTCGGATGCAGGAACCTCCATGGGTCCATGGTCCCCACCTGTTCCATGAAGGCCCCTAGCTCCCAAGCCATGCCAGACATTTTCCCCGCTCTGGGGTTTGATCGGTCGGTCAGTGGGTCAAGGTCGACGATTTCCGCCATGGTCTTCTTTATGAGTTCTGAGTCGTCCTAGTTGGGAGTGTACACATTTACCAGTACGACAGGTGCCCCTTCCAGGACACCGCTGACCATGATGTACCTTCCCCCTGGGTCCGTAACTCTCTTGATTCCCGTAAACCTTGTCCTTTTGCAACATTTACAACTTCAACACCTTTTTAAAAATATTCTCATTTTCTATTTTATGACCAGAATGAGTAACCTCACACTTCCCTACATTATACTCCATTTGACCATCATCTTGTTGCCTACTCACTGAACCTACCTGTATTGCTTTGCTGCCTCTCTGTGCCATCCCTACAGCTTACCTTCCCACCTAGATTTGGTATTATTAGCAAACTTTGAGACATTATTCTCTGTCTCTTCATCTAAGTCATTAATATAGATTGTAAATAACTGTGGCCCTAGGACTAATCCGTGCAGCACTCCACTATTCACTGCCTGCCAACTTGTCCTATTTATGCCCCATCGCCATTTTCTATTCATTAAACAGTTCTCAAAACTGATAAAATACTACCCCAACTCCTTTAGCCTTTGGCTTTCCAAATAGTCTTTTGTGTGGCACTCTTTAGAATGCCTTTTGTGAACCAGGTATGTTACATCTACTGGTTCCCCTTCATTTACCAAAGCTATCAGCCTTAAACAATTCTCATAGTCAAAAAGAATTTCCCCTTAATGAAGCCATGTTGACTTGCTCTCATTATATCATGGTTTTCTAAGTGCATTTTTAAGATTTTCGGCATGAGGTGGTAAGGTGGCATAGTGGTTATTACTGCTGCCTCACAGTGCCAGAGACCTGGGTTTGATTACAGCCTGGGTGACTGTCTGTGTGGAGAGTGCACATCCTTCCTGTGTCTGCATGGGTTCTGTGCTTTCCTCTCACAGTTCAACGATGTGCAGGGTAGGTGGATTGGCCATGATAATTTCCCCCCTATTATCCAAAGATGTGAAGGTTAGGTGAGGCTGCAGGGATAGCAGGGGGAGTGGGCCTAGGTGGGGTATGTTCCTGCAGGCTTCACGGGCTGAATGGCCTCCTTTTGTACTGTGGGGGGCGGGAGGAGGGGGGGGGGTGGAATTCTATGGATAGATTCCAGCATTTTCACAACAACTGATGTTAGGCTAAGTGGCCTATAGTTCTCTTTTTTTTCTCTCCTGCCTTTCTTAAAAGTTGGTGTAACATTTGCCAAATTCCAATCTAATGGGATCATTCCCAAATCTCAGGACTTGTGGAAAATTGCAACCAGCACCTTCACTATCTCTGCAGCTAACTCTTTTGGACCCTAGGGTGTATACCTTCAGATCCCGGGTGTTTGTTGGATTTTAATACCTCAAATTTTACCCATACGTTTTCATTATTTCTTTATGTTTCACAATGTTCATTTACTTTTATACCTTTTAGTCTATTTACCCAATTAGCTTTCATCATTTCTCCCCTCAATGGCAGCACGGTAGCATTGTGGTTAGCACAATTGCTTCACAGCTCCAGGGTCCCAGGTTCGATTCCGGCTTGGCTCACTGTCTGTGCGGAGTCTGCACATTCTCCCCGTGTGTGCGTGGGTTTCCTCCGGGTGCTCCGGTTTCCTCCCACAGTCCAAAGATGTGCAAGTTAGGTGGATTGGCCATGCTAAATTGCCCTTAGTGTTGGGTGGGGTTACTGGGTTATGAAAAATGAAAATGAAATGAAAATTGCTTATTGTCACAAGTAGGCTTCAATGAAGTTACTATGAAAAGCCCCCTGTCGCCACATTCCGGCGCCTGTTCGGGGAGGCTGGTACGGGAATTGAACCGTGCTGCTGGCCTGCCTTGGTCTGCTTTAAAAGCCAGCGATTTAGCTCAGTGGGGATCGGGTGGGGATGCGTACTTTGGGTAGGGTGCTCTTTCCAAGAGCTGGTGCAGACTCGATGGGCCGAATGACCTCCGTCTGCACTGTAAATTCTATGATTCTATGATTCATACCGTGTAATCGGTTTTGCTTAAGTTTATATTCTTGTTGTGATTGGAGGAAGTAAAGTCTCTGTAGTCCCAAATGACCGTAGGTTGCTTTACTTTCCTCTTTGAGAGAGAGAGCTGGCTGGTGGTGATTTAACCTCAAGCAGGGGGCAAGGTTGATGGGGCAGGGCCTTCATGAATAAACTTAACTGGTACAGGAAGTGAACCTGTACTGTTAGTCTCACTCTGCATCATGAACCAGCTGTCCAGCCAACTGATCTAAACTTAGGGCCTGCTATTAGGCATCCTCGTGAATAGTCCCCAGGTCATGAAGTGCCATGCATTGTCCATGAGGGACCAGGAAACTAGTCTTTCTTTAAATAAGGTATTCCCTTCAGTACCTGTACACTCTACTGCTGGAGGAATGAATAATTCTCTTAATACAAGTAAATGACAATTAATATGAACACAGCTTTCTTACAAGTGTATTCTTGATGGTTTGTTCCCTGCAAATGGATTTATAAATCAGAGTCCACCTTGACAGAATGGCACACAGTCATCATTTCAAATAGGTCTGTTAACTTCCACAGGAACTGTCTATATTCTTAAAGAAAAAAACATACTCATTAATAAACTATATTTTAAATTAATTTTCAATTTCCTCCCAGATTCGAGTAGTCAAGATGGACGGCACATCCACCACTCCTTTCAACTGGGGTGTGAGTACCAGCAATTCAACAGGGAGCCCTCCCTGTAAACCGGAGGACATCAGTGAATTCATTCCGATTTTTCTCACCCTGGTCTTTTCAGTGGGTTTCATTTTGAACAGCATCAGCCTTTGGATCTTTTGGTTTTGCATCAAGAGATGGAGTGCCGGAATGATTCTGCAGTTCAACCTGGCTTTAGCAGATTCCATGATAACTCCTGCTGCCCCATTTATGATCGCCTACTTCTCGTTGTCGCACTGGCCCTTTGGACAATTCCTGTGCCAGCTGAAGGTCTTCCTATTGAGCACCAACATGTACGGCAGCATCTATTTTCTCACTCTAATTAGCATACACCGGTACATCGCTGTCGTGCACTGCACCAAGAAAACCATCTTAAAGGAGGAGAAGTTTGTAAAAATTGTTTGTGTGGGAGTGTGGGTTCTCCTGTTTGCCCAAGGATTTCCATTCTTTTTTGTCATCAAAACCACTGAAATGAACAATTCCACTCACTGTTTGAACATACATCAGGATGAGCTGGTGGTTTTGTATTTTGTGTGGAACATGGTCATTTTAGTCACAGGGTACACCATTCCATTTTTTGCCTCCATTACTTTCTATAGTTTACTTGCCAGTTTCATTATAAAATTGAAAACTAATCAACTTAAGAGTAAAAATATGAAAATGAAGTCAATGAAAATGATTTTAGTGTCTCTAATAATTTTTATCATCTGCTTCCTGCCTGTACATGTGTCCCGAACATTTGGGGTTACGCTTAAACTCTTTTATCCTGATCAGTGTCAATCACTGAAATTTTTTGAACTTGTTTATTATTGGTCCTTGGCTCTGTCAAGTACAAATTGTTGCCTGGACCCGTTGTTATATTTTTTTGCTTCTAAAAAATTCAAGGAGTCATTACGTAGCATTGTGAGTTCAATAAGATGCTGGAAAAAGAGATGAAGATGGGAAATAAAAATGAACAAATGCTAGAAATGCTCAAGAGATCATGTAGCATTTGTGGAGCGAAAGACAGTTAACATTTCCTTTAACAATTAACAATGACCTTTCATTAGAATATATCCTTATACTGTCAGGACTAATGGTCCAGCAATGAATTCAAACCCCACCACAGAGCTGAAATGAAATGAAAATCGGCTATTATCACAAGTAGGCTTTAAATGAAGTTACTGTCAAAAGCCCCTAGTCACCACATTCCGGCGCCTGTTCAGGGAGGCTGGTACAGGAATTGAACCGTGCTGCTGGCGTGCCTTGGTCTGCTTTAAAAGCCAGCTCTTTAGCCCTGTGCTAAACCAGCCCCTCACTCATCCCTTTGTTCTCTAAAGTGTTTCTAGGACAATTTCTGTATCTTCCTCCATGAAGACAGACACACACCGTCCAGCCCCTCCACCATCTCCTCACACCCCACCACAAACTCGCCCGTCTCTGGAGAAGTTTAATTCAATAAATCTAAAATCAAGAAAAGTCATCTCATCACATATGGATTATCTTTAAAATCCATTTGATTCACTAATACCTTTGTAACAATAACATATGTTTACACAGTACCTCTAACTGTGGGCAGCACGGTAACATTGTGGATAGCACAATCGCTTCACAGCTCCAGGGTCCCAGGTTCGATTCCGGCTTGGGTCACTGTCTGTGCGGAGTCTGCACATCCTCCCCGTGTGTGCCTGGGTTTCCTCCGAGTGCTCCGGTTTCCTCCCACAGTCCAAAGATGTGCAGGTTAGGTGGATTGACCATGATAAATTGCTCTTAGTGTACAAAATTGCCCTTAGTGTTGGGTGGAGTTACTGGGTACTGGGGATGGGGTGGAGGTGTTGACCTTGGGTAGGGTGTCCTTTCCAAGAGTCGGTGCAGACTCGATGGGCCGAATAGCCTCCTTCGGCTCTGTGAAATCTGTGAACTGAATAAAACATTTCAAGATCTTTTGCAGGAGCTCCATGAACTAAGCTATCCCCTCTATGGGGTTTATCGTCGTACATGGGGAGATGGCCAAAACTTGATTAAAGAGGCAGGTTTTAAATGGCGCCTCGTAGGAGGAAGGTGAGGCTGGAGAGGTTCAGGATGGAATCTCAGAGCTTAGGACTCAGGCAACTGAAAGCTCAGCCACCAATGGTGGACCTAAAAATTGGGGATGTTCAAGTGGCCAGAATTAGAGAATGACAGATGTCTGGACGAGTTGCACAGTTGGAGAAGATTAGAAGTAGGAAGTGGTGGCACCTTGGAGAAATTAAGAAACAAACATTGCTTAGCCTGGAGCTAATATAGGTCAGGAAGTAGAGGGGTGGTGAATGAGCAGAACAAGTGCCAGGCAATGACTATTTCCAATAAGGGAGAACCAAACCATCGCCCCTTGACATTCAATAGCATTACCATCAATGATTGCCCACTGTCAACTCCCATTAACCGGAAACTGAACAGGACTAGCCATTTAAACACTGCGGCTACAAGAGCAGGTCAGAGGCTAGGAATACTGTGGTGACTAACTCACCTCCTGATGTCGCAAAGTCTGTCCACTATCTACAAGGCACAAGTCAGGCGTGCGATGGAATCCTCCCCACTTTGCTGGATGAGTGCAGCTCCAACAAGACTCAAAGCTCAACACAATCCAGGACAAAGATGCCTACTTGATTGTTCCCCTTGCATAAGCTTTCACTCCCTCTACCATCGATGTACAGTGGCAGCCGTGTGTACCATCGACAAGATGCACTGCAGGAACTCGCCATGACTCCTTTGGCAGCACCTTCCAAACCCATGACCACTACCATCGAGGAGGACAAGGGTAGCAGGTACCTGGGAGCACCACCACCTGGAAGCTCCCCTCCAAGTCTGTCCCCATCCTGACTTAGAGAAATATATCGCTGTTCTTTCGCTGTACCTAGAACTCCTTTCCTAATAGCATTGTCGGTGTACCTACGCCACATGGACTACAGGGGTTCAAGAAGGCAGCTCATCACCACCTTCTCACGGGCAATTAATGATGGGCAACAAATGTTGGCCTCGCCAGCAAAGCCCACATCCCGTAAAAATGAATAAGTAAAAAAGAGCTGTTCAGATACAGTAATGGCGGGGGGTCGGTGGGGAGGAGGGGTGAGAATCCTTAACTAGAGTGATTCATAAATGGAGCTCTGGGAAAGATGGGCACACATTTGGGAGATGACAGCATGTTCAAGGATCTTGGACGGGACACTTAGCAAGGGTGGAAGGGTTTTTTGAGGAGAATGGTAATAATAGCAGATTTGACAGAGTGAGGGCAGTATCCGACGAGGAAGAACCATGACAATGGAGCCAAGAAGGGCAGTAATTTAGTGGGAATAGGGTTAAGAGAGCAGGAGGTGAATCTCATGGACCAGATGAGCTCAGAAAGGACATGAATGGCGATAGGAGAGTTGAGAGTTGTTGTTGTTGTAGTGCCCTTTAGGAAAGCATATATTGTGCCCAGACTTGCTGTGGCCTAATGTAACCATCTCTTCCTATAGTAATGTTTTTCACTTTTAACTAGCCTGTAAAATGACCTAACAAACCATTCAGTTGTATTGAAGGAAATACCTCCATCTTCTCCTGGGCAATTAGGCGTGTGCCATAAAAGCCAGCCTTGTAGGGAATATCCACATTAAAAAAATACTTGTAGCTTCAACCACATGTTTTGATGTTCCCATGAAAGGTCATCAACCTGAAACAATGGTCCAGAGTTTGCAGTTGCAATTACAGTGTCATTGTCACTATAACTGTGAAATTGGCAACTTCTAGCATCCGCACTTATGTCGGGGTACGTCAAAATCCTAAACTTGCCATCAATAATGAATTGCTCCATCAGAGTGCACCGTGAAGCTCCCGTGGATGGAAATCTTTTGAAATCATTCAAATTCGCATGAACTTCCAACTTAACATTCTTCGTCTTGCTGTAAAAACACTTGGAAAAGTTACTCCTTATTGAATGAAGTGCAACTAGACTTTTATCAGGGCATTAAGTTCATAATTATTTCTGAACAACCTCTCTAGCCCTGATAAGCTAATTTTATATGTGTGAAATATCAAATTTCTCTGATTGGTTTTATTATTTTTGTGATATTTTAGCTTCTACTGTAATCCGATATATATATCCCAACCATTTATTTTGTTCTCTGCAAAATGATTAAAAAGTGAAGCATAATCAATGCATTTGGCTGCCTGGTTTGTTCTCTTAAATAATTCTTTGTTGTGATTGGTTGCTTAACCTTGATGACATCACAGTCGTTAGACACTCAATATTTGGCACCAGAATCAAATTAACATCAGGAGATCACTAGATATTTGAGAGAAGCTTTCTTCAGGTCAGCAGTGATGTATTTTGTTTCAAATATTCATTCTTGGGCATTTCATAGAATCCCTACAGTGAAGCAGGAGGCCATTCGCCCCATTGAGTCTGCACCAATCTACCGAAAGCATTCCACCCAGGCCCACTCCCCCGCCTCATCCCTGAAATCCCGTAACCTAACCTACACATCTTTGGAGATGAAGGAGCAATTTTTCCCAGGCCAATCCACCTCAGCTTTGGACTGTTGGTTTTGGGGTAGTCAATGGTGGGATGCTGGGGAAAAAATGGAATGATGGAATGCCAGCCATGGCTCAGCAGTTGGTAGCACACTTGCCTCAGAGATTCTGGGTTCAAGGTGCGCTCCAGGACTTGAGCACAAAATTCTGCGCTGACATGCCAGAGCAGTATCGAGCGAGTACTGCAGTGTCAGTGCCAGGTCGTGACCTGTGGGTCACATTTCGGACAAGCCTGATTTGGCACCTTTCACATAATAAAACATCCCCAAGATGTTACAGAAGCATTATAAAACAAAATGTGACAGAGACGCATAATACCATAAGACATAGGAGCGGAAGTAATGCCATTCGGCCCATCGAGTCCACTCCACAAGTGGAGTGAGGATAAGGCAGGTGACCAAAGGCTTGGTAAAGGAGGAAGGTTTTAAGGAGTATTTGAAGAGAAGTAAGCAAAATAGAGAGACAGAGAGTCTAACAGGGGCAGCATTTATTACCCATCCCCAACTGCTCTTGAGGTGATAATCCACCTTATTGAACTGCTGCAGTCAATTTGGCACGTGCATAGTGTTGCGAGGGAGGGCTCCAGGATTTTCACCCAGATTTAGTAAAGTAATGGTCATATAGTTCCAAGGCAAGGTGGTTGTGAATTGAAGGGGACCTTGCAGATGGTGGTGTTCTGATGTATCTGCTGCCCTCGTCTTCCTATATGCTAAAGATTGTGAGTTTGTGAGGCGCTATTGTAGGAGCCTTGATGACTTATTGCAATGCATCTTGTACATGGTGTCACGACTCCCTGGGCTGCAGCCTGGTCAATTCCAACCCCACTTCACCCAGAGTCGCAATGCAGGCAAAAGTAGACTTTACATTAAATACCCGAGGTCCTTGGTGGAGCCCAATAAACTGCAGTTATCAGGCTTGTAACTTTAACACAAGTAACCTTTTAATATGTGCAGTATTATAATCAAATGGATGAAAACTATTTAATACCTTTCCCACCACCCCCCCCCCCCCCTTTTTTTACTATCCCCACTCTCTCTACGCACACAGACAGACAAACCATGCAGAGGGGGAAGGATGGTAGAAAAATAAATAAAATATAAATAAAATAATAGGACAAAGATCTTTGATGCACCGGACGATTTCCGGTAAGTGTCTCTCTGAAGTTCAGTTTTCGTTTTGATATTTCTTCCTTCTAGGCTTGAGGTGGTTTTCTCTGGCAAGGTTGTCTATCTTCTTTGCAGACTCACAAGAATTAGATGCAGGAGTAGACAACTAGGCCCTTCAACCCTGACCCGCAGTTCAATTTGATCAAGGCTGATCAGCATCATTCCAAATTCACAACAATGGATGTGCGGGTCACTCACTGCTTTCAGAACAATAAAGCAGTTGCTTAAATTCACCAACAAGGGGGGGAGAGAGAGAGAGAGAGACCATTCCTTTCAGTTACAAGGTCTAAACACTTGTGCCTAGTTCTCTCCGAAAGCATCAAGCAGGAACCAATCACTGACTATTGTCTGGCAGATTATTGTCCCTGGCCAATCCAGCATTTGCCACTTAACCAACTGAACTCACTTCCTCCAAAACCGGTTCCTAAGATTCACCTAGTGCCGAGGAGTCTGACCTCGTTTCTCCAAAATACAAAACCTGGGATAACCGTGTCCGAGCAAGCAGGCAGTTTTAACTGAGTCTTCTGCTTAATGGCACATCCTGATTATGGGCCCATGGACCACAAATAAGAAAATAAAAGAAATGTAAATGATGAAAGCAGTGCACACTGCTGTCATTGTGTGCCAGTGTTGGAGGGAGTCAATGTTTTAAGGTGATGGGTGGTGTGCCAATCCAGTGAGCTGCCTTGTCCTGGATGGTGTCGAGCTTCTTGAGTGTTGTTGGAGCTGCACTCATCCAGGCAAGTGGAGAATGTTGCATCACACTCCTGACTTGTGCTTGTAGATGGTGGGGTCAGATTGTGAGTTACTCACTGCAAACTTCCCAGCCTCTGATCTGCTCTTGTAGCCACAGTATTTATATGGCTTGTCCAGTTCATTTTCTGGTCATTGGTAACCCCTGGATGTTGATGGTGGGGGATTCAGTGATGATAATTCCATTGAATGTCAAGGGGCAATGGTCAGCTTCTTTCTTGTAGGGGATGGTCATTGCCTGTCACTTGTGTGGTGCAAATAAGAATGTCACCTTGCCACTTGTCCAGGATATTGTCCAGGTCTTGTTGCATTTGGATAGGGACTGCTTCAGTATCTGAGCAGCTGTGAATGGTTTTGAATATTGTGCAAGTGGAAGGCAGAAGTGGAGATTTTAAACAATTGCCATTAACATACAGAGAACAATAAATAAAAAGAGAATTTGCTGGAAATATACAGCACGTTCACCAGCACGTAAAATCCAGTCAGAAACTGTCTATCCAGATTTCTGATGGTGGGTCTACATGTGCACTGTTAATCGCTTTTCAGATGCCAACTTGGTTGCCATTTTCGATTGGTAAGTTTTACTTTCATTTCTTCTTGTTGCCACAAGTGAAAATCCCTTCCTTGTGAAGCAGTCCTTCTGAGGACTCGCAATGCTCACTCATTCCCAACTGTGGGGCACGGACTAAACAACAGAAAGACTAAGTGCCATGATGACTGTGGGAGCAATTTTGAGGCCACTCTCTCCGCCTATGAGAAACTCGGCATGGGCCCAAAATCGGGAGAATCAAAGAACAGTTCCCTCCGTCATACTTGGGTATATGGAAGACCTTGAAAAATAACATTTAAGAGATTCATACAAATCATAGCCATGTGAATTGTTTTTAAAAATCCCATAAAACCTTTTTCAAAAGTGCTTGCAAGAAACTGAAAGCGACTTAAGTCCCTCCTAGAATCGAGCTCTGCATTAATTTAAAAAAAATTGTTTTCATGCCGTAGATTTGTTTTCAATTAATCTTATTTTCAGTTTGTGATTGAAATGATGCTCACGCGGAATTGCTCAGGAGTGGTAGAGGGTAAAATTGGTTCAGTGACAGGCCTGCACCAGACTTGAAACTTTGTGAGGCAGCTAATAAGTGGAGTTACCCATTGCCTGCCTCCTGATCATTGGTGAATCTACCAACTCTGAAAATGTGTAATCGCCAGCCGTTTAATGGCATGGGTAACCTCGTGGAATCATCCCTGCTTTTAGTTCAAGCTGCATTTTGGGTATGTATTTCCTGTGTGCGAATGAATGGAACGAGCCTCTTCGAATCCAATCGAGAGCCCAAGAAAAACTAAATCAGAAAAGTAATCATGTCACCCAATTGAACCAGCTCACCATCTTAATGTGCCACTTGATGATGAAGGTGATGAAGCCTTGGGGTGTAAGGCTAGGAACACATCCTGGAGTTTAGTTTGACTTACTTTCAATGAGCAGGGTAACACTTCGATGCAAGTGATTAAATGGATTAAATAATACCCAAGGTCAGGGCAGCACGGTTAGCATTGCTGCCTCACGGCGCTGAGGTCTCAGGTTTGATCCCGGCTCTGGGTCACTGCCTGTGTAGAGTTTGCACATTCTCCCCATGTTTGAATGGGTTTTGCCCCCAGTACTCAAAAGATGTGCAGGGTAGGTGGATTGGCCACGCTAAATTGCCCCTTAATTGGAAAAAATGAATTGTGTACTCTAAATTTATTTTTAAAATGTAAAAAAAATAATGCCCAAGATCAGAGAGACTGCTGTGTAGGAAACATGGACAAGGTGGACAACCCGGCCTTCTCTCAGCTCTTATACTTGATGAGCTCAGAGCATCTTGGGATTTTACCTCGGTGTTCGATGTCATTTGAGTCAGTTCCAGCAGAGGGAGCTATGATAGTGTTCTAAATAAACACAAGTGGCTTGTTTTTAATTGTACCTCTAACAAATGTCCAGAAGGGTTGGAAGGGGGGGGGGGGGGGGGGGATCGGTGCAGGCGCAAATACCCCAGTCAAAGGGCAAGTCTTTAAGCTGATTTTTTACAGGCAGAGAGTGAGAGAGGTGGAGGAGTCTCAGGTTTAGGAAGAAAATTCCAAAGAGCGAGAACTCAGTCTGACAGCACAGCCAGAAATTTAGGCTGACATGAGAAGAGTAAGAATAAAAGGGATGAGAGTTTGTGGGGTCGTGAAAGCGAAGGAGCTAAGGCAGAGACGGAGAAGGGGGAGGCTATGAATAGACTTGAGCACAAGGCTGAAAATTTTAAATACAATTCACTGGGGGCCAAAGGGGCTAAGCTAGGTTAAGGAAGGACAGATGTGATGAGATGATCAGAGTTTGGTGTAGGATTAGGATATTAGCCGCAGATTTGCCAATGATCTGAATTTTATGGAGGGTAGAGAATAAGAATACATCCCAAAGAGAAATCAGTCATATGTCTGAAGAGACAAAGGTGTGGTTGAGGATTTCAGTGGCAAATGGGCTGAAATAGGGAGTACATCTTGGAGATGGAAGTAGCTGGTCTTTGAGATGGGAATGTGTAGGGTTGGAAATACAGCTTGGGGTCAAGTGGAACATTGAGATAGTGAGCAATCTGGTGCAGCCTGAGACAGTGGTCATCAGAGGAGACGGAGTTGATGGCAAAGACACAGGGTTTATGGCAGGAACAAAATGCAATGGCTTTAGACTTTGCAATATCAGGTGCGTCAGCTTATTGTAAACCAGAATATTGGAGCATCAGTATGATAATATGCAGATAATGGTGGGTTGGAGAGAAGTGCTGGAGCTGGCTGACATCAGCATAAGTGTGGAAAACTCAATTCCTGCGCAGAAAGTTTGATAGTGAAATTGTGATGTCACTGAACTATTAATCCAATAGCTCAGTTGGCTGGACTGCTGGTTTGTGATGCAGAGCGAGGCCAGGTTCAATCCCGGTGCCGGCTGAGGTTATCAATGAAGACCCTCCCTCCTCAACATTGCCCCCTCATCTGAAGTGTGGTGATCCTCGGGTAACATCACCACCAGCCAGCTCTCACCCTCAAAGGGGAAAGCAGCCTCTGGTCATCTGGGAACATGGCGACTTTAATCTGGACAACTGTGAATTCAAGATCCAATGCAATGGTAACTAAAGTGGTTGAATTCAATGTTAAATAGCTGGAACTGAAAAGATGGTATCAGTAAAAAGTAAACAGATTATTGTACAAATGCAACTGTTTCATCGATGCCCTGTGGGAAGAAAAATCTGTCATAGTCACCCGGCCTGGCCCCAATGACCCTGTGTCAATGTGGTTGACTCTGGTTGACTGTCCTCTGAAATTGCTCAACAAACCACTAAGTTGCATCACTGTATTTTGTGGGCAATGTGGGATGGGGAATAAATCCCAACAACAGCCACATTGTAAGAATGCACTAAAACAATGATGCCAGTGTAAAAATGAAGAGGAGGGAGTTTTGGAGGAGCACTTGGGAAACTCCAGAAATGTTGTGGAAAGAAGACATTACCCAAGGTTCTGGCAAAATGATGACCAGCATTGAAATCATTTCTGCATTTTAACATCCCCATTTGTTTATTTTATTCCTTGGGTTAGAAAATAAATTGTTTTAATATTTATCATAATTGTTCCATGAGGGGTTGGCAACAACTTCCATTTAAATAGTGGATTTAACAAGGCACTTATTGAGAACAATAGTGATAACAGCATTTTTGGCATATGTTTTGAGAGCTCAGGTGGAATTTTCTCATTTTTTGGGTAGAGTGGAGCAATGGGCAGGAAAGACGATGTTTGAAAGGTGCCGGCCCCAAAGCCGCCTCCTCTATCATATTTTAAGAGACATAGAACGCAAATTGTTAAGGGGCGTGTCCCTTGCAGGGCGCGCTCTGATAGAGCCCCTCACCACAGGACCTTCCCCCATCACGGAACTCACCCCCCCTCCAACCACCACCACGGAACTCCACCACCATGGAACATCTCCCCCAAGGACTGCCAAAACTGCCCCAAGCACTGCTGCCAGGGGAAGTGCTGGGTGGAGAAGTGCCAGAGGGCAGTGCCAGGGTGCAGCGCCCAGGTAGTGCAAGGGGAAGTGCTGGGTGGGGAAGTGCCATGGGGCAGTGCCCAGACAGTGCCAGGGTGCTTCCCAGGCAGGACACACTTCCCCAAGGGGGATGTACTCACTCTCGCTACTCTGGCGGGTTCTGCCAGCCAGGTGCACATCGTGGGGCAGCCTGTCGTGGTTCGCATCGGCGAACGCGAATGGACAATCTAACAATGAGGGGACTATCAGGCTTGAAGACCTGATAATTAGATTATACAATTAAAATATATTAAAATGGGGTTCCCAACAATGAATGTCAGGATTCCCATTATGTCAATGATAGAGGGTAGGGTGGCGGGGGGGAGTCAATCAGAATATTAAATCCCGCAGCGTAAACCAAATGCGTTTACACAAGCTTCACAGATTTTTAAAACTTCATTTCCTTCTCAGAGTTGCAAAGCCAATGCGCAGAGCGGACAGGGCAAGCCCTTAATCCATCTCCTGGCTTGCTCCAAAAAACAATTCAAATTCATATTTAATCCAATTCATGGTCCCCACTAGGGAGACATTCTACATACAAGCTGACAAGAGCAGGCATTACACCAGATCTCGGATTTCATCCCACACTTGATCTTAGCCAAAAGGCGGAGATCTACAGGATTTATGAAGCCTTTCACCATAAGTACGAAAATGCAATACGTAACAGCAGGCAGTGGTAGCAGTCGCATTTGCTGGGGAACACCAGCCCTCAACCTTCAGTAGACTGTGGCGCGTGTCTCCCACGTGAAAAAAATCTTCATTGGACTCTGACTTTGAGAGGCTGGAATCCATGTGAAGCGATATTCAATTTTCCTACCGCCATTGTACAGTAAACCTCCTTTTCTCTGTCCATGCCCCTCCTTTTGTTTTATAAAAAGATTTATTGAATTTTACATTTGTACACTATACAGGAGATGATTGAAACGGTTATTATTTATAACACATGCTTTTCCTTTCTTGGCACTCGCTCCCCACCCCCCCCCCCCCCCCCCCCCCCCCCCCCCACCCCCCCCAACGTTCTATCTCCCCCCCTCTCCCATTTCTGCTATTCAGGCTCTGTCTTAGGCCCGTTCCTCCGCCATAGATGCTATTATCTATCCTTCATTTTGTTTTTGTTCTTATGGCTTTGTGGGGGGGGGGGGGGTCTCTCCCTGGGTGCCCCTCTGGTGTTTCCTTGGGTCCCTCCTTCGCTGCCCTCACCACCATTCCCCCCCCCCCCCCCACTCCCCCATCGCCTTGTTTCTGTCTTCTTTGTGTGGCCCTATTGGTTCCTATTCCCACCGCTTCCTATCCATTATTGGCTTCAAACAGGTCATGTAACAGGCTGTTGAATTGTCCCCACGCTTTGTGGAAGCTATCATCTGAACCTCAGATTGTGTACGTGATCTTCTCCAGATGGAGAAATTCCGACAGGTCTGCCAGTCAGTCTGCATCTGTGGGTGGTGCTGCTGATAGCTAGCTGAGCAGGATTCTCCGGCAGGCGAGTAAGGAAGCAAAAGCCTGGGCGTCGGCCCTCTCCCCCATATGATGTTTACTGTGTGAATGCAGAGCGGGATCTTGCAGACACTCCTTTTGCGGATTTTGAACTAACCTTCTGAGTTAATCCCGACTCGAGTTTGCTGTGGAATTATTAGTAAAACTGGATCACACAAGAATGGAGCGTGCAATGATATGCATAAGTAATCATGCAATATAGTGATGGACAAGACCTCCATCCAGCAAGTGGCAGTTGGGAACAACCACGTGACACTGTTACCTCAGGGAGCCTGGGCATAGTCTTCGTAGTGGATAGTCACAATTTGTAGTAGCTCTTATGTTATTTGTAATAGTTGGTAGTTTTTGAAAATATTCTCATGGTTATCTAACTTTCGAATTTTCGAACAAGAACACTTTAACTAGTCAAGAAGTAGACTTTCTCTAGTGCACTTATTCTGATCGCCAAGCACCAGAACATAATAGACGGGTTGGGAAAAGGATACGTCATCACTTATTCTTTAAAATAAAACACCTTCCATTTTTGTATATGTGATAAAAGGAAACAGTGCTGTTTGAACTAACCCCCCTCTCCAGTCCATCACTCTAGGCTGGGAAATAGGAGACTGCCTGGCATGGAAAGCAAGGAATAGTCAATCCTCAAGGTAACAGAGGCGTGGATGAGAGTTTCAGCTTATGAGCTGAGAGAAGCTTGGAGTCACAGAGGTGGAGGCGAGTATCATGGTGATGGTGTGGATAGGTGGTCAGAAACTCAATGCAAGGTCAAATGCAACACCAAAGTTCTGTCCGACACAGCTTACCTTTAGGAGATGGAAATGGTGAGGAAACTGTGAGGAAATGGTGAGGAATTACCATTCCAATGAGAAACTGAGAAATGTCAGGAATGAGAATGACTAAACGTGAAAGTGGATGGACATCCACATACTCTGTGCCAATGTGTTATCCAGCTGCTGTGTCCATCTGGTGCTAATTGGTTACAGTTGGGGGGGGGTTCCAATTTGTGTCAGTCTTCTGGTACTCCCGCACCAGCTGAGAATTCTGAATTCTCCCTCTGTGTGCACGAACAGGCCACCGGAATGTGGCGACCCGGGGCTTTTCACAGTAACTTCATTGCAGTGTCAATGTAAGCCTACTTGTGACAATAAAAAGATTATTATTAAAAGGTGCAGGCACCCACACAATCCAAATCCTGGTACAGCGGATGTAAATCCTCTGGTAGAGTGCAGGCATCTCGTTTAGCCAGCAGTCTCATTTTGCTGACCCTCCATAGGACTTCTTGAAACCAAATAAGGAAATAGGAATGAAAGAGCATATATTTATATAGTGTTGAGGACTTTCCAAAGTGCTTTACACTTAATGAAGTATTTTGAATTGTGGCTATAGTTAAACTTGTGTTGAGTTTTCCATTTCCTTTGTTGAGGATCACTTCCCTTTTTGGCGCGAGTTAAGTACTTTGTTCTGCAGTCACAACGTAATCGAATATGGATACATTTTGGTTTCCAGTGTTAAAGGTAAGTGGTTCAAAATATGTGGTACGTCGGTGGCGCAAAAGTAAGTTGAATCTTTACAAGAATTATAACCATGGAGATATTTTAACAATTGTTTAATTGACACAGAAATAACAAATAACACTATCAAAACACTCACATATGTATGTGTGTTACAGTATTGTATCAATCTCTGCTGAGAGTACAGTTATGATATTACTGTGCTGCATTAACGCTTTAACAAAAATACTTTTGTTAACCCTCATATAACTGTATATTCAACTAGACCTACTGAAATAAACTAAAACAGATACTCAATTGATCAGATCATGAAATTTAAATATTTTATGATTTGTATTTTGCATTTGAAAGAATCCAATGAGCAAGAAAGTTAACAAACCAGGAGTTGCAACATTCAAATTTCAGTCGCAGACATGAATGCTGATTACACACTAGACATTTAATGGACAGATCTGATACAGGTGCTGCATTTCAAAATAGTATGGAACTCTTGAGTTATGTCTCGACAGATCTTTATCCTACTGCAGTCCTCACAGATTGCAAAGAGCAGCGCAGGTAAAATCCCAGATGCACAAGGCAGACTTTGATTCAGTTGGCCTGGCTTGTTTGAATGAAATGATCGTAGGACCTTTGCAAGTGTCAGTTCTCATGAAGAGATGAGTGCAAATATTTGATCGGAGGGACTTTCAATTAAGAGGCATGTTTACACTATTTTTCGAAAGAAAAGGAATGAGGGCCATGATAAGCCTTGCAGTTTGTTGGTTGCAGTGAGGTACAATTCCAAGCCTTGTAGTGCTAATTAATTGTTATATTCTGTACTTGCTTGCACAGCTGAATGACAATTCCGTTAACTGCATTTCCTGGGGTTCTTTCGCACAGACTTGTTGACTTTGCTGGCATTATGACAGATAATTACAAAAACCCTATGCTGTAAGTACCGTTTTATTTTTGTCTTTTCAGCTACAGGAGCATATTCAACTCTAATTTTGTTATGCGTTAATGGTATGCATCTAAAGGGATGACTTCAAGTATTCATGATTTCCATCAAGCACCTAAATCTGTTGTTTTAGAGCAGTGGTTCTCAACCGGTGTCCACATGGACCCTGGGGGTCCATGTAACATTACTAGGGGTCCACACAAAAAAATACGGTGATATTTTAGTGGTCCATAGAGCAATTCTACTTCAGAACAATTGTTATTACTGAGGATTAAATTTTTACAGTAATCTACGCCATATTAAAATACTAAAAGTAGAAATATTCATGTAGCTATGAATTTTTTATGGCAATCAAGTAGAAGAAAAAAACTTTACATTTGACAGTGTCGTAAATTTAAAGTTACCTAGAACAAACGGAGGTGAAAATCACCCATCGTTTCTCCTTGACAAGTTTAATGAATGATTTAACATAGTAATCACTAGAAACTGTGTATATTTGATGTGAATTGGTTATTTTTAGAGTAATTTAATTCAATTTAGTCAGTAAAAAGTTTTTTTCATTACTTTTCATATTAGAATAAGTTTGGCAACGTACGAAAATACCGCTAATCCGTTTCCAACCCTCACGGTAAGGTAGATGGACTTTAGTCATCGGACAAAATATAAGGATTAGTTTACCACGCATATAAGAAGCTTTTTTTTCTGTGGAATGGCTATGGGGGTCCACAAAAAAAAATTAAGAGGAAAAGGGGTCCATGGGTTAAAAAAAGGTTGAGAACTCCTGTTTTAGAGGACTCCCATCCTTTTGCCGAAAATAATAAACGTAAATCATTTCCCTGTATTGTTACAATATCACAAACGAATAAGAATCTCGACCCAGTTTGCATGCTATTGTTTAGTGTCAGGAAAACAGAGGTAGTTTTAGATGAGCTATATTCGTATTGCTAAATATTAGAAATAAGGTATAGTTTTAAGCGCCAGGGTCCCAGGTTCGATTCCCGGCTTGGGTCACTGTCTGTGTGGAGTCTGCACGTTCTCCCTGTGTCTGCGTAGGTTTCCTCCAGGTGCTCCGGTTTCCTCCCACAAGTCCCGAATGATGTGCTTGTTAGTTAATTTGGACATTCTGAATTCTCATTCAGTGTAACTGTGGTGAATCACAGTAGCATAATTCACACTGCATTACACATGTTGTACTATGTCTCTGTAAACTCGGCACATGAGCAGTTGCGCTGCTCTGCCACTAGGGGGAGATGCACTGGGAGTGTACGGGAGTTTGTACTGGGCTCCACCCACGGCTCCTTTCCGAACCGGAAGTATAAAGGTTGATGCTGAGAGCCTGCCTGCCAGTTCATCTGGAGTTCATCTTGTCACAGGCAGGCTCTGTTGTAAAACGATTAAAACCACTGTTCACTTCTAACCACGTGTCGCGTGAATTGATTGTCTCATCAGTAACCAAACAGTAGCCGGAGTGTGGCGACGAGGGAATTTTCACAGTAACTTCATTGCAATGTTAATGTAAGCCTACTTGTGACTCAATATAACACTGATTATTATTATTATTATTATTAATTTAGTGTTGCTTTGTAAGGAAATGTAAACCCATAATTAGATACATGCCAGAGATAAGTGTGGGGTTTTGGTCAGCTCAAACTGTTCTTCTATTGTACTTGGCGAGAGCATGAAAAGTAAACAAGCTGGGAGAAGTGGAAATTCATTGCAAAGTAACCAGGGGCACCATTCATTTGGGAAGGCATTTTGCGTTTAGTTTTAGCTGGATTTATAGCAATTGGAGCTATGTAGTGAGAGAGAAGGCAGCTCTTAGCTTGCCTGCCTGAGAAAGCAGGATCCCACTTATGGAAGTCAAAGTCAGGCCTGGGAAGAGAAGAGCTGATGGGGTTGGCTGCAGACAAGCCACATGCCTGAAGCAATAAGGTTCGGTGTCCTTATTTGCAGTCGTTGAATCAATAGTATTCTGTTGGGGACTGAGTACCTGGGTTTGTGTAGAATTTTGGATGCACGTTTGCCTTTCAAGATAAAGGAAACCTGAAGGGCGAGGTGGAAATACATGGTTAGAAGTGGAACAGATGCTTAGTTTCAGAGGATAGTTGGAAAACCTATAGTGGATTTGTAATGCAAACAGCTGATGGAAAGCATTATTTGAAAGAAGATTAAAGCGTGGCTTTTTGGGAGTGGAATTTGAAAACCCACATGTGACAATCATCTGAGGGGAATTGTGAGAGAAATCAATGGACCATCAGTTGAACGGCATTGACCATTTCGTTAAGAGTGGGGTGTTATATTTGAAAACTGTATAAATTTGTGAAGCTAAGGAGAGAGTAAAGCACTATTGTATCATAATCAAACTTTTCGGGAGCAATTTTCAGCCCACGTTAGCTGTCAATGAGAACGGCAACATGGGTGCAAAATACAGCGAGATACAAAATACATACAAAATACAACGCTCACCAGGGAGATCTTGTTTTCTGGTTTTCCAGACCCTTGCTGGTGAGGTAACAAGAATCCTGCCACAGAAGGCCGGTGTTATATTTCTTTGTTGCCGCAAAGAATAAAGGTCTGGAGGTGCCCACACTCCGGATTCCTGTAAAACAGGCTGAGAGATGTTGCTCATACAATCAAGGTGAAGATCTGTCCAAAACCCGCGCAAAGACTCACTACACATCACGTGATACAGAACCAGCAAGAATGTCTTCTGGGATACATATTACCCCTCCCTCGTTACTTCATTAATGGGAAGGGAGGAATACCCTAGAAGCCAGGACCCAAAAATGGTGAGAAAAATATGCGCCATGGACGCATTTGATGAGTTTATGCAACATGAAATTAATATGAGGAAAGATTCCAATTGTTTCCAATCGCTAATCAGACACTGCAGGACCTAAAGGTCGCAACATTTCTCAACTCAGTTGGCCGTACACAATTTAGGCTGCTACATCATCTTGTTCACCCAGCAAATCAAGGAGATAAGTCCTTCAGTGAATTAATGAAAAACTTAGAGGGACATTTATCTCATAAACCGTTATTAAATGCAGAAAGGGGCAGCACGGTGGCCTAGTGGTTAGCACAACTGCCTCACGGCGCTGAGGTCCCAGGTTCAAACCCGGCTCTGGGTCACTGTCCGTGTGGAGTTTACACATTCTCCCCGTGTCTGCGTGGGTTTCGCCCCCACAACCCAAAAATGTGCAGAGTAGGTGGATTGGCCACGCTAAATTGCCCATTAATTGGAAAAAATAATTGGGTAATCTAAATTTTTTTTTAAAAAAGGAAAAAAAAAATAAAAAATTAAATGCAGAAAGGTTTTGGTGCTACCACTGTAGTCAGAAGGTGAAAGTATTTTACAGTTTGTAGCATCTTCAAGAAGATTAGCTAGATATTGTGAATTTGGTACAATACTTGATGATACTCTTCATGGTAGGCTAGTTTGTGGACTGTGCAGTGATGCTCTTCAGAGGAAGCTGCTTACTGTAAGTGATTTAACTCTGAAAGCTGCTGTGGAGTTTGCCACATCTGCGGAGCTGGCAACAAGAGAAGCTTCACAGATAGGGGGCTGGATTCTCCGACTCCCCGCCGGGTCGGAGAATCTCTGGGGGTGGCGTGAATCCCACCCCGCTGCTCCAGCTGCTGAATTCTCTGGCGCCGGTCTTTGCGCAGGGGTGCTGCGCCGGTCGGGAGTCTTTGGCAGTGCCCCCCCCCACCCCCCCCAGCAATTCTCTGGGCCCCAATGGGCTGTGCGGCCGTCCGTTTTCGGCCAGTCCGGCCAGCGTGGCAGACCAGGTCCATACTGGCAGGACCTGTCTTTGAGAGCGGCCTGCGGAGTCCTCTGGGGGCGCGGGGGGATCCGGCCCCAGGGGAGCCATGGTGGCCTGGCCCACGATTGGTGCCCACCGATCCGCGGGCGGGCCTGTGCCGTGGGGGCACTCTTTCCCTCTGCGCCGGCCTCTGTAAAGCTCCGCGATCATAGAATTAGATCATAGAATTTACAGTGCAGAAGGAGGCCATTCGGCCCATCGAGTCTGCACCGGCTCTTGGAAAGAGCACCCTACCCAAGCCCACACCCCTACCCTATCCCCATAACGCAGTAACCTCACCCAACACTAAGAGCAATTTTGGACACTAAGGGCAATTTAGCATGGCCAATCCACCTAACCTGCACATCTTTGGACTGTGGGAGGAAACCGGAGCACCCGGAGGAAACCCATGCACACACGGGGAGAACGTGCAGACTCCGCACAGACAGTGACCCAAGCCGGGAATCGAACCTGGGACCCTGGAGCTGTGAAGCAATTGTGCTAACCACTATGCTACCGTGCTGCCATTGAGGAGAGAAATGATGAAAGCTAATTGGGTAAATAGACTAAAAGGTATAAACGTGTTCTTTACAAAATCATCAGTTATATCATTGCAGATAAAATCTTGTAAACACACACTTTCAATTGTCAATGTTGCTGAATTTGCCAAATGTTCCTGACTCATCATACTTCGCAAATAATTTATAACTCTTTTCAATACAGATAAAGGACGTTCACTGGAAGCATTTGTGACAGGCACTGTTAAAAATATTTTCAGAATAGTTTCCATATTTGGAAGGGTTGACTGCAAACAATCCCACACAAATCAGCTGGTGATCATGAAGCACAGAGCTCATCATTATATTGAAATTAATTAATTATTTCACTTCATGTTCAAAAAGATTTGTGTCTGTACCCTCCTGGTAGAATTCACTTAATTTCTTACTGCAGTGGCTTTGTGGATTCTCATCCAAATATCTGTTTAAACGCATACAAAATAAATCAACAGTTTTCTTCAAAGATTCATTTTTACCCTGCAATTGCACCATTATTGTTTCACAAACAACATTGACAGTCTCAATGATGATCTTCTTTGTCACTTTTAAATTGATTTCGTTTTCTCTGACTTCATACATCTAGTACCCATTTCATCAGATATATCAGAGGGACTTTTTTTTGTGAATGTTAGTGCCTCTGCTTCCACTGAACTACAATCATTTTGAACTTCCATAACAAAACCTTTAATTGAGGCTAACAATTGTGCAGTGTTCAATAAATTTGTATCAACATTGTGCAGCAATTTGCTGATGCTGTTAATTCATTGAAGTAAATAGTTCCACAAAATAGTAACAACAGCAAGATCGTACCTTTCAAACTTCGCTGCTCAGGATTTTGCTTAGGTTTTCACATGTGGTTTTTCTGAATTTGTTGCAGCTATGTCTAATGAGGTTTCCATTATATCAGCAAAGTTAAGTTTCAGAGCCAAAACAGCATTTGCACGAGCAGAACAGCTAGTGTGACAAATTATTTTGACTGTCAAGTGGTTTTCTTTTGACTGCTCCAAACGTGATTGCAACTTATTCCACCGATTGGATTGGATTTGTTTTATCCTCACATGTACCTGAGTACAGTGAAATGTATTGTTCTTAATACAGTCCAGACAGATCATTCCACACATGAGAAAAAAAACATAGGTCATACATAAATACATAAGTCAAAAAAATGTGCAGCTCGCTCACAGGATTCAGCTGCAGCTCTGCAGATTAAAATCAAGCAACGACTGGAACATGGGATAAATAAAGCGCAGGGGCTTGAATTGTTCAGTCTTGCTTGTAACCTCAATATTTTCTTGCCATATTTGCAGCATTATCGGAGCTCTGCCCGAGAAAATTTTTGATGTCCAAACTTAATTTGCAGTGATTTCCAAAATAGTTGTCTCCAGACACTCAGAAGTGTTGGATTATAGCTAGACAAAACAAATCAATCGCTCCACACCTTCACCATCATTGGTCACATAATCGTAATGTTATTTGGTCCACATGATTCACATCTGCTGTTGAATCAACTATTACGGAATAATATTTGAAACCTTATATTTCATTAGTGAATTAGTTTTTGAGACGGTCTACCATTATAGTGATTAACTCATTGTGGGTTTGGTGCGTTAAAGTGTTGGTCTCCTTAAGCGACGATATTGATAACTTTTCATCAGCTCTTTGAGAAGCTTGTCAAATTCACTGAGGTATTCAAGGCAGGCTAAAAAATTACCTCTTTAATTTGACAATGATGACTCATCATGTACTCTTAGAGGTAGTTCCAAAGAAGACAGCAGTTTGACTGTGGCTACAACACATCTCAGCATTTCCTCCAATAAGAACACTCCTTTTCACACTGAATCGCTAACACAGAATCAATTCTTCCAGACAAATTATATTTTTGAACAAACATCTCTCCAGTTAGAGCACCCAGCGGTGAATACCTGTTTCCCTTTAATACGGTCAGGGAGTATTTTGGAAACATAACAGTTGTCTGCCTCCGATGTTTCGGTAAATAAGTCATCCAATTTCTAATTTCCATCATCCCATTTCTCTTCACCCTCAGAAAATGGGACTCATGAAGATTTCCACCCAGCTTTCGCCTCCAACCTCAAACTTTTTTCTCAAATTTCCCATGATACCTTTGTTTTCTGGTTTATTTAGTGCAAAATATTCGATCATACCCAGCGGAACAGATTTTGGCGTTATGGCAATGTGTTCAGGGTAGGTTTCTCTCCTCATTTCGACAGAATATCTTGTAGTTCTGTTATCATTTCAGAGCCTAGATTCGCCCTCTTGCCTCTTTCTCAATTTTCTGCGTTTTTGACAGCCAGATTGATAGTAGAACATAGAATATAGAACGTACAGTGCCGAAGGAGGCCATTCGGCCCATTGAGCCTGCACCGACCCATTTTAGCCCTCACTTCCACCCTATCCCCGTAACCCAATAACCCCTCCTAACCTTTTTTTGGACATTAAGGGCAATTTATCATGGCCTATCCACCTAATGTCTTTGGACTGTGGGAGGAAACTGGAGCACCCGGAGGAAACCCACGCAGACACGGGGAGAATGTGCAGAGTCCGCACAGACAGTGACCCAGCAGGGAATCAAACCTGGGACCCTGGCGCTGTGAAGCCATTGTGCTATCCACTTGTGCTACTGTGCTGCCCTTGCAACCATGCAACCTGACCCTCAAACACTCTCCCTCTCTGCAAGGCTGCAACCCAACCCCACTCACATTCTCCCTACCCCCACAACCTCACACTCTTTCCCTCCTCCGCCATTCCCTCACAGACTCCCCTCACTCCTCACACCCTCCTATTCTCACTCACCTCACTCGCCTGAGAGCTTCAAGTTAGCCTGCCTCATCAACGTGTCTTCGCCATGGCCGCCAAGCCACTCCCTCACCTCGGGGTGTCGTTGCAAGCCTGTTGCTGGCCTGGGGGGGGGTGTCCTACTGTGCTGCTAGCGCAAACACAATGCTCAGCCCCTCATGGCTTTTCAGGGTGTCGTCGTGCACCTGTTGCTGGCCTGGGGGGGGGGGGGGGGGGGGGGGGGGGGGGGGGGGGAGTTGGGGGAGTCCGCTCCACTCTGCAGTTGGTGCAAACTTGCTCATACCCTGTTTGGCCTTTCCTCTCATGGATTAAGGGCAATGGGGGGGAGGGGATCTGCGCTGCTGATGTAAAGTTCACCAGCTTCTCTCGTCACGGTTTGACGTCATGCCTTCCCCTCGCCTCATGGTCTCACGCAGCACACCTGCTGCCAACTACTGTTACTTTTACCGGTGTTTGAAACTCATTTGTTTGAGCCTATCAGCAGCAAACGCAGAGTAATCAGGCTCTGATTGGATGCCCAGCTGTCCCCAAGCCATAGCAGGCTGACGATACCAGGTCCGACGCGGGGCCTCCCCGTTGGTCAGGGTCCTTTGCCTCAGCACAGTGTGTTTCATTGCATATCGGGCTGGTTTAGCACAGTGGGCTAAACCACTGTGCTAAACAGCTGGCTTGCAATGCAGAACAAGGCCAGCAGCGCGGATTCATTTCCCGTACCGACCTCCCAGAACAGGCGCCGGAATGTGGCGACGAGGGCCTTTTCATAGTCACTTCAATGAAGTCTACTTCTGACAATAAGTGATTATTAAATCCGTCTCTAACTGATGGAACCATGGGGAGTGGGGGGGTACATGACAAGTGTTGGGAACCCGTGAAGTGTTATAGAATCATAGAATTTACAGTGTAGAAGGAGGCCATTCGGCCCATCGAGTCTACGCCGGCTCTTGGAAAGAGCATCCGACAGAAGCCCACACCTCCACCCTATCCCCGTAACCCAGTAACTCCTCCCCACTTTTTTGGACACTAAGGCAACTTTAGCATGGCCAATCCACCTAACCTGCACATCTTTGGACTCTGGGAGGAAACCGGAGCACCCGGAGGAAATCCACACAGACACGAAGAGAACGTGCAGACTCCACACAGACAGTGACCCAAGCCAGGAATCGAACCTGGGACCCTGGAGCTGTTAAGCAACTGTGCTAACCACTGCGCTACCGTGTTGCCCTCTCACAGTGGAGGTGTGATGGGTGTGTGTGTGAAGGGGCGCAACTGGAGACGAAAAAAAAGATGGGAAAATTCCACCCTTCATGATTATTAAATGTTCTTTTTCTTGTCAAATTAGCTGTCTTGTAACTCTGATACTCCACGTTTCTTGAAATAAAGTAGAAGTTACATTCCTTTGAGCCAGGATGCCATTCTAGAATCTTCCTGTCCAGTAATGACACCAAATGGGATTTTTAGCAAATGTGTGATGGCAATAAAGCTACTTCTATCTCAATGGTCTGGTCTCCTGAATGTGAAATGCGTGGCCTCTTTTGCTTCGTAATCGACCACATCCTCTAATGATCACATTCCGATTTTTAACCCAGTGTCAGTAAATGGGTTTTGAGTTAAGTCATATCTGACCCATTCGCTTCAAAATTCGAATGAAGTAGTTTGGAGAACCTCAAGTGTGGCAACTTGTCAGTCCAGCATCTCTTGGCCCTAACAGAGGAAAGTTTTCAAAAATTTACCTTGAATTACATTTGTTTTTCTTTCACTCCTCTTCTTAACAACCCTCCCCAAGCTTCAGCACCTATTTTGCTCAGACCAGAGTTAAAATTACAGTTAGTGACACAATGGACCTTCATCTGCATATTTACAGAAGCTGATGTTGGGCTGATGGATCAGCTGCCTGTCCATTTAACACCGGTTAAATGAGCTTCGTGCTGGGTGAGATTGGAGTTAGAATCCATCCCACAGTGTCAACATCACAACAGCCTCCTGAAAATTGTCCTACAGAAACACCACAGGAAATATAAAATCACGGCGGCACAGTGGTTAGCACTGCTGCCTCACAGCGCCAGGGACCTGGGTTCAATTCTGGCATTGGGTAACTGTGTGGAGTTTGCACGTTCTCCCGCGTCTGCGTGGGTTTCCTCCGGGTGCTCCGGTTTACTCCCACAGTCCAAAGATGTGTAGGTTAAGTAATTGGCCATGCTAAATTGCCCCTTAAGGTGGGGTTACAGGGCGGGGGGATTGGGCCTGGGTAGGGTGGGTGTTTGAAGAGTTGGTGCAGACTCGATGGGCCAAATTGCCTCTGTCTGCACTGTAGGCTGTAGGGGTTCTATTCATGATTCAATGACATTGGGTGGTCTTGCTTGTACAAGGCCTGTACAAGGCTAGGGGCTTTTCATAGTAACTTCATTGAAGCTTACTTGTGACAATAAGCGATTATTATTATTATTACAGGGCCTTGAAATCCACTCAAACCAGAATATGGAAGCAGATCCAATTGAAGAGGCAGCAGGAGTAAGCCTCAGACACATACTGGATACAGGCCACTTTATGCAGCTCTTTGCAACTAGGCGTTTATTTGTAACTGAGTCACAGCTTGGCCACTTGTTTTCCCCCATAGCCCTCCCACACAACACCATTTCATATATAAGAGCACCAGGCAACACCGCAGCTCACATCCAAGAGTCGCACTTGGTTACAACGTATGAATAACTGCCAAGCCATAAGCAAAGACTCAAGTCAAGAACGCTGTTGTGCTGTTGCTGCAGTTTTTTTTACAGTAAGTCATTAGCTGAAAGGTGATGATCTGTATCGGTTAGCTATTGAATGTTGACATTTGCTGTGAAAGTCAACTACAAGATAAAGTAAAAGTTAAATGAACAGCTTATCACTTTATCAAATGATGCCCGGCATGAGCGTGCTGTAAATGGGAAGTAATATGACGACAGGTCTGAACGTATTCATTAACGTTTCTCCAAAAGCAGTGCAATAAAGCCCTTTCATTTAGATTTAATAAATTGAAGCAAATTGGCAGTACAGAATAATATTGAGATATACATTTCAATTGTTAATTTGTGTAATATGGGCTTCCTATTTGTTTGTCAATAAGTTTTCAGATTCAGCATACTTCCGGGTCACTCACTATTTTCCCACTCTGGTTACGGGCGTTTGTGTAAAGTTATTCAAATATGTTAATTATCTGCAAAATAACTTTTCAATTTCTATTCATTCATGGGGTGTGGGTTTCACCGGCTGGGCCTGCATTTTCTACCCATCCCTAATTGCCCTTGAACTGAGTGACTTGCGAGGCCATTTCTGAGTCAATTGAATTGCTGTGGGTCTGGAGTCACATGTAGGCCTGACCA